>NW_022681471.1:30775629-31153603 GCF_009764315.1 Trachypithecus francoisi
TTTCCTTTGATACTCAGAAGTCTTTTTAGTTTGTTGTAATCATATTTGTCTACTTTTGCTTTTGTCATCTGGGCTGTTGGAGTGAGGTTAAAGAAATTATTGTCCAGACCAATGCATGAGCCTTCTTCTCTAAGTTTTCTTCTAGTAGCTTTACATTTTCAGGTCTTATATTTAAGTCTTTAATCTATTATATTTGATTTTTGTATATAGTTTGATATAAGACCCTAAGTTTATTCTTCTTTATGTAAATATCCAGCTTTCCCAATACAATTTATTTAAGAGACTAACATTTCCCTATCCCATGTTCTTGCAACTTTAGTTGAAAATCAATAACCTTAATTATGTGGATTTATTTTTGGATTTTCTATTTTGTTCCATTGATCTATGTGTCTGTTTTAGTGCCAATATGATGCTGTTTCAATTTCTATCATTGTATAGTATATTTGAAGTCAGGTAGTGTAATATCTTCAGCTTTACTATTTTTGCTTAAGGTTGTATTGACTATACAAGGTTTTATGTGGTTCCATACAAATTTAAAAATTCTTTTCTATTTGGGGAAAAAATGTCATTAGAATTTTGATAGGAATTGCATTGAATCCACAGATTTCTGTGGGTAGTAATGGCATTTTGACAATATTAATTCTTTCAATCCATTAACATAGGATATCTCTCAATTTAGTTGTGTATTCTTCATTTTCTTTCATCAGTGTTTCATAGTTTTCAGTATATGGGTCTTTCACTTCCTTGGTTAAATATATTGATAAGTATTTATTATTAATTTTTTTTTAGTCTTTGGAAATGGGATTGTTTTCTTGAATTCTTTTTTTAAATAATAAAATGAAGATATTTTCTTAGTACAAGTGTATACATGTGCAAACTTGTTACTAACAAAATAAGGAGGAAATACTCATGACAATTATTTCTCATTTCTTCAACTGGTCTCATGGTCAAAGATAGTTTGATGATACCTTCTACTATCCATTCTGTATTCTCTTTGCCTTCAGCAAGCACCTCAGCAGATCATTCTTTTTACCTGGTAGGTTGACCCAAACCTTCATTTCCGAAGTTTCTGGCCATTTGTAGTCCTGCCTGGATTGGGCTTTTATAGTTTCCCATTGACCTTAATCACATGGCATAATAATACTAACAGACGACCTAAGGAATCTCCTGTATTCCATGCATACGCTTCTGTTACCTCCATTGTGAAGTAGTAGAATGACTTTATCTTAATCTTCTGGGTCAATCACCCCAGCCAATACTGTAACTCCCTTCTTAGCCTATTGACTTAGAAGGAGCCCAAAGTGTCCAGGTGGCAATCTTAACTTCTAGTTTAATGGAATCATTGTCATGTATCCTGATGGCAGTGTTACTCCTTCTGAAACTAACACCTCTCAGCCAGCAGAATGTAATGTCATGAGAACAGGAAGCAAAATTTTAGTTAGTAGGTCACTAGAGGATATGGTGAGTGGTGTCATTTCCACTTCCACTCCTTGATTCCTGGACCTGTAAATCCTGTCTATGGGAGGAACAGTACCACATATTGGAAGCTGATTCAGAGCATGCACAGCCTTCTGGAGAACTTTTCCCCAGTCCTGCAAAGTGTTGTCAATTGCTTGGCATTGTAATCGTGACTTAAAAGACCATTCCACCATTCTATCAATCCAGCTGCTTTAGGATGATGGGGAACATGGTAAAACCTGTGAAATCCATGAGCATGAGCATGAGCTTACTGATTCATTTCTTTAGCCATTAAGTGAGTGACTTGGTCAGAAATAATGCTATGTGGAATACCATGACAGTGGATAAGTCATTCTGTGAATCCATGGATGGTAGTCTTGGAAGGAGCACTGCATGCAGGATAGGCAAACCCATATCTGGAGTAAGTATCTATTCCAGTTAGGACAAACCTCTTCCCTTTCCATGATGGAAAAGGTCCAATATAATCAATCTGCCACCAAGTAGCTGGCTGATCACCCTAAGGAATGGTACCATATCGAGGGCTCAGTGTTGGTCTCTGCTGCTGGCAAATTGGGCATCCAGCAGTGGCTGTAGCCAGGTCAGCCTTAGCGAGTGCAAGTCCATGTTGCAGAGCCCATGTGTAACATCTATCCCTTCAACTATGGCCACTTTGTTCATGAGTCCATTGGGCAACGAGAAGGGTGAATGGAGGAAGAGCCTGAGTTGTGTCCACAGAATGAGTCATCCTTTCCACTTGATTATTAAAATCCTCCTCTGTTGAGTTCAACCTTTGGTGAGCACTCACTCAAGCAGTTCACAGTTTTTTACCACTCAGAGAGGTCCATTCGCATACCTCTTCCCCAAATTCCTTTGTCACCAATTTTCCAGTGATGCTTCTTCCAAGTCCCTGACTTTACAGCCAAGCTATAAGCTACAGATGTGTGATTGGTATATTGTCGCACATCTGACCTTTTCTTCTTCCAAGCAAAATGCACAAGGAGGTGCACTGCTTGAAGTTCTGCCCACTGGGAAGATTTCCCTCTGCCACTGTCCTTCAGGGATGTCCTGGAAAGGGGCTGTAGTGCTACAGTAGTCCACTTTTAAGTGGTGCCTGCGTATCGTGGAGAGCCATCTGTAATCCAGGCCCTAGTCTTCTCTTCCTCTGGTAATTGATCATAGGGAACTCCCAGTGAGTCCATCAGTGCAGGCTAGGCTAGGGGAGAAAAGGCAGGGTAACAGGAGTGGAGACCATGGGCATTGGAGCCACTTTCTCATATAACTTGTGCCTTCAGGACCTGCTGGAGCCCAATCACTTCTATACCACTTCCATTTGATGATGGCATGCTGCTGTGCATGGCCCACTTTATGGTTGTATGGGTCAGAAAGCACCCAGTTCATGATAGGTAGTTTAGGTTGCATGGTGACTTGATGACCCATAGTCAAACATTCATTTCCTACCAAAGCCCAGTAACAGCCCAAGAGTTGTCTTTCAAAAGGAGAGTAGTTATCTGCAGAAGATGGCAGGGCTTTGCTCCAAAATCCTAGAGGGCTCTGCTGTGATTCACCTATGGGGACCTGCCAGAGGCTCCAAACAGCATCTCTATCTGCCACTGACACCTCAAACACCATTGGATCTGCTGAGTCATATGGTCCAAGTTGCAGAGCAACTTGCACAGCAGCCTGGACCTGTTGCAGAGCCTTCTCCTGTTCTGGACCCCACTCAAAACTGAGAGCCTTATGTCACTCATTAAATGGGCTGGAGTAACATACTCAAATGAGGAATGTGTTGCCTCCAAAATTCAAATAGGCCCACTAGGCCTTGTGCCCCTTTCTTGGTTGTATGAGGGGCAAAATGCAGCAACTTATCTTCACCTTAGATGGAATATCTCATCAGGCTCTGCACCACCAGTCCCCTAGAAATTTTACTGAGGTACACGGTCCTTGAATTTTAGTCGGATTTATTTTCCATTCTCTGGCACACAATGTCTTACCAGTAAGTCCAGTGTGTTTGCTACTTGTTGCTCACTGGATCCAATCAGCATAATGTCATCAATGTAATGGAATAGTATAATATATTATGGAAGGGAAAATTGATCAAGGTCTCTCCGAACAAGATCATGACCCAAAGCCAGAGAGAGTTGATATACCCCTGAGGTACAGCAGTAAAGGTGTATTACTGACCTTGCCAGCTGAAGGCAAATTGCTTCTGGTGCGCCTTATGGACAAAAATGGAGAAAGACATTTGCCAAATCAATGGCTGCATATCAGGTACCAAGAGATGTGTTAATTTGCTCAAGCAGCGAAACCACATCTAGTACAGCAGCTGTAATTGGAGTCACCACTTGGTTAAGTTTACGATAATCCACTATCATACTCCAAGAACCATCTGTCTTCTGCACAGGTCAAAGGGAAAGTTGAATGAGGATGTGGTGGGAATCACCATCCCTGCATCTTTCAAGTCCTTAATGGTGGCACTAGTCTCAGTTTTTTAGTTTTCTGTATATGCGTCTTTCACTTCCTTGGTTAAATAAATGGCTAAGTAATTTAGTTTTAATTTTTTAATGCTTGGGATTTTTTTGATTTACTATTTTTTTCTACATAGAGGCAGCTCTAATGGCTTCCATTTGGTCTTTCCCACCATAATAGACCTCACCCTACCAGTCAGGGAGCCAATATCGGGATTCTGCCAGTTGCTAAGTATGTCTTTGCCAACTATGCATTGTGGCACTGGAGAAATGATCATAGGATAAGTCTGGGGACACACTGGACCCACTATAAGTCAGACCTGAGCTAAAACTTTATTAATTACCTGAACTCCATAAGAGCTTACTTCAACTGGAGGACCACAGTGACATTTTGGGTCCCATGGAATCAATATCAGCTGAAAGCCAATGTCCAGTAGTCCCAAAAATGTCTGATCATTTCCCATTCCTCAATGTATAGTTACCCTGGTAAGAAGCCAGAGGTCTCTTTCAGGAAGGACGAGAGAGAGATTAACAGCACAAATTGTTGGTAGTATAGTGGGATCCCTCCTCAAAGGGACCTGGCCTCCCCTTCATTCAAGGGGTTTTGGGTCTGTAAATTCGTTCAAGACTGAAAATTGATTGAGGGGCCACAATTCTCTGTTTTTGTAATTCAAATTCGTTTTTTGTCCACTTGACCTGGAAGTTTTCTGCTTATATAAATTAAGTAAGAATGAAGTGGGCTTCCTATCAATTTCATTTCTAGGAACACCATGATTAATTAGCCAATGCCAGAACTCTACATGACTCAGATTATTCTGATTGTTGCTTTGCCACTGTTGTTTATTAAGGTAATTATGCCCACCTTGCATTTGACAGTTGAGTGCCACCACTTGTCCCCTGCCACCTTGGGATCCAATTATTCCCATTGCATTTAAATTTTGTAGTTGAGTGATTGTGGTTCCCACTGTAAAATCTGGCATACAGAGAGGATCAATCACAGAGCTCTTCAAGGATGCAGGTTCTGCCCTCACATATTTATTTTGCAAAACATTGGTAAAGGATGTGTCTTCTGGACACTCCTAGCTGAGACGAGTAGGTCTAAAGTGACTAATCCGTTACACCATATCAATCTCCCTAAGCCTTTGGTTTCCTTCCTCTATATTAAACCAAGAGATATCAGGCATTTCCAGCTCACTCACTGTGGGCCATCTTTTGATCCATATTGCAGCTAACCAAGCAAATAAACTATTAGAACCTTTTTTATCTCCCCATACTGTGGCATTAAATGGAGAACTTCTGCTTAGTGGGCCCAAATCATTAAATTCAGCCTGAGCCACCTTTATGTTCCCTCCACCACTATCCCACAAACTCAATATTCATTCCCATGCTTGTTCTCCAGATTTCTGCTTATATAAATTAGAACTAAATTCAAGCAGTTCTTTTGGAGTGCAGCAAGTTCTGTGGATGTTCAAATCTCTTACATGAAAGGGCATAGTATTTGCATATAATCTATGCACATCTTCCCATATACTTTAAATCATCTCTAGATTACATATAATAGCTAATAAAATGTAAATGATATGTAAAAAGTTATTATACTGTATTGTTTAGGAAATATTGACAAGGAAAAAGTCTGTAAATGTTCGGTACAGATGCAACCATCTCTTTTTTTAAATATTTTGTTCCACAGTTGGTTAAAGTCATGGATGTGGAACCCATGAATATGAAGGTCTGACTACAATTTTAATTTCTCTGTTAAAAGTTTCTTATTGTGTTATATTATTGTTTTCTTGATTTTATTATTTTTTCTATATATTTTCTTAAAGTTTTTTGAGTTTCTGTAAAACAAGTATTTTCAACATTTTGTCGGGCATTTAATACATCTACATTTCTTTAGGGTCAGTTACTGGTACTTTATTTTGTTCCTTTTGTGATGTTATGCTTCCCTAATTGTCCTTGATCCTTATGGCAATACAAGGGTATTTGCACACTGAAAGATGTAGGGATTTATTCCAGTATTTGCAGATTGGCTTTGTTTGGGAAAGCCCTTTACCAGTCAGCCAATCCAGAGATCTGGGAAGCCTATCTGGCATGGTTTACAGGTGGGCTTGCTACTTGGGATTTTGGGCAGGCTGGCATGGTGCCTTGGTTAGCAAGTAGGCAGCCTGATGCTTGAGTCTGTGGGATTCAGCCTGGATCCTGGATTCACTTGGGTAGACATTTTTATTTGGTCCATGGGAATGGGCTTTGCCCTGCAGTGTGCAGTGGCTAGCCAGTTGCTGGGGTGGACCAGGAGCCTGTGTTCACGGGAACTAGCATAGCACTGAGGGTTAGCATAGAGTCTCTTTATGAGAGTGGGCCTGTGTCCTGGGTCCATAGGGGTGGCCTGAAGCCTGAGTCTACAGGGGTGGACCTAGAGCCTCAGTTTTTGAGAGCCAGCCTGGGACTGGGGTCTACTGCAGTAGGCCTGAACCCTAGGTCTGCCGGACCTTGTCTGGACCTGTGTCCATTGGTGTCTGGATCTCTTGGAACTTAACTGGAGCCTGAGGCTACTCTGGCACTGGGGTAGGTGTTGGACCCGTGTCTGTAAGAGCCAGTCTGAAGCCTGATATCAATAGTGCTACCTTCGCACCTGGTGCCATGTGGGCTAGCCTGAAGCTTGGTGCTTTGTGAATTAGCCTAGAGCTTAGGCCCACAGAAGCAAGCCCAGAAGCTGGGTGTGTTGTGCTATCCTGAAAACTAGCTCTGTAAAGGTTGGCCTGAAACCTGGTTCCACAGGGGCAATTGTGGAGCCTAGGTATATGAGGAGTGGCCAGTGCTGGGGTCTATGAAGATGACCTTGAACCTTGGGTCTGTTTAACAAGGCCTAAACCTTAGGTCTGCTTAAGTATGGGGCTGCAGGGACTAGCCTGGATTATGGGACTGCAAGGATAGGCCTGGTACTGAGGAGGTCTGGAGACAGTGTTCATGGATTCCAGTCTGTTGCATTAGTCCAGAGACACTGACTTGGCACTTGTGCAGTACTGAAGCCCAGGGCTGTGTGGACCTGTCTGTCTCTGATCTTGTCTGAAACCTGTGTTGGGCATGGATTCTGGGGTCACAGGGGTGACCTGGTGCTGGGTGGGCCTGGAGTCTATGTACAGGGGCCAGCCTGGAGGCTAAGTCAATGTGTGCTGGCCTGATGACTACAGTTAGAGAAACTGGCCTAAATAATTACGTGGGTCTGAAGCCTGGGGCCCTGTGAGCCATCCTGGTGCTGGAGGTGGTCTATAGTCCAGAGCCAAAAAGGCTTCCCTGGTCCTGAAGGCAGTATAAAGATGAGCATAGAGTCAGAATCTGTGCATTCTGGACTGTTCCTGGGACTGACCCAGCACCACTGGGTACAGCCTGGCAGTGGAGCAGGCCCAGAGACCATGTCTGTCAGGCAAGCCTGGAGCCTGAAGTTATGGGATCCAGCCTACTGATGAAGCCTCAGCCTATAGGTACTTGCCTGAAACTTGGGGCCATTGGGGCCTTCTCAGTACTAGATTTTACTGGAATGGAGCTGATGTTGAGATCCAAGGCAACGTCTCATGCTCCTTTTCTTTCCCTTCCCCCAGGAAGGGAATATCTCTCTTTATGATGTGATGATTCAGAGAAGTAAGGTGAGTAATTAATACTTTCCTTCCTACTATTTTCTGTGTGTCTTTTCTTATTTCTGTGCTACACCCAGTTATTATAATCTCTCACCTGTTTTCCTTGGCTCTAAGAAGATATTTTACACATGGATAGTTGTTCAAATTGATGTTTCTCTGGGGAAACAAGTGCTGGAAAGATCTATTCTGCCATCTTATTAATGTCCCAAAACCTATCTGTATTTTCATGCTATGTGATTTCCTAAAATCCAAGGACTCTAAATATCACTATATACCAATGACCCTTGCTTTTATATTGTCATTCAAGAAACCAAGAATACAATACATCTACACAAAACTTCAGGTTTGACATCTCTAGTCAATGCCTAAAATGTCATTGCAAGTTTATCTGTCCCAAACTGAAGTCTAATCTACAGCAATTCTCTTAATTCAGCATTGTATTTCATTTGTATTTTCTCCTCACTGCTTATCTTCAATGAGTTGCTGGCTAAATTAATATAGTGTTCTTCAACAAACACTAAGTGTTTTGAAAATGGAATTTATCATAAAATAATTTTATCAGCACACTGACAAGTAACACATTTTTAGTTATGTCACAGTTCTGTTTTCAGCTGTGAAATTTTTATTTTTTCAGTTTATATCCTCTGCCAAGAACTGTTTTCCATTCGTTACAAGAATTTTCACCTTTACTTCATTGGGCATGGTTATAGTGGCTGCTTTTATTTTTAATTATTTTTTTTAAAAACGGAGTCTCGCTCTGTTACCCAGGCTGGAGTGCAGTGTTGCAATCTCGGCTAAGTGTAACCTCCGTCTCCCGGGTTCAAGCAATTCTCCTGCCTCAGCCTCTCTAGTAGCTGGGATTACAGGCATGTGCCACCACACCCGGCTAATTTTTGTATTTTTAGTAGAGATGGGGTTTCACCATGTTGGCCAGGCTGGTCTGGAACTCTTGACAGGTCATCCACCCACCTCGACCTCCCAAAGTGCTGGGATTACAGGCGTGAGCCACTACGCTCCGCGTAATAGCTGCTTTAAATGCTTTATTTTATAATACCATCGTCTGTGTCATCTTAGCATTTACATTTTTTATTTTCTTTTCCATTGAGAATGGGACATATTTTCTTAGTTATTTATATGTTATATAGTGTGGGACTGTATTCTGGACCTTGTTGTGAGATTCCTTGCCTTGTTAAAATTGTCTAGAGAGTATTGTGGGGCTTTCTATTTTTGTTTGTCAGGAAGCAATAAACCTGGTACTGTTCAGACTGTATGTTGCTTCACATTTTATATGGGCAATGGAACCAATGTCTCTTCAGTTTTCAAAGTTTTGCAGCCCTCATCAGGTCCATCCTTCACATGAGCTTCTCAGTGGTTAGTTTGTATTTTGCATGACATTGTGTATTGCAGTTTAATTCTTGGAGTTTTTGTCATTATAATTTTTGTTTGTTCTCTTTTATATATGTGTTGCTTGGGGATGAGCCTCAACATGTGTTGATTCATATACAGAATTTGGAAAACATTTATTTCTGTCTCCTTCAAGATACTCCCAACACTCTTCAGATCAGAGGGGCTTTTTTTTTTTTTTTTTTTTTTCCAGGTTGCACTAGATAAAGGCACAGGTTCTCTCTCAGGATTTTAGGTGTCTAGTCTTTCTAATGCCACTGAACCTGTGCAGCCTCTTCTCTAGGACTTTCCTCAGGGAAAGACCAAGGGAGAGTAAATAGAAAAAAAATAAAAATAAAAGTAAAACAATGCATGTATTCTTCATACAATCTGTGCCTTACAGGGTTTTCTTTTATCAGTCCACTGACTAGAAGGAAATGGTTTCTATGAGAGGTTTTGGTTTCTGCACTCAAAGTGAAGTTCTTGGATAGGGTTCACAATTTGGTCAAAGCCAGGAGATAAACAAGGGGGAAAACTTAAATAAAATATTTTTACCTGCTATTATTTACATTTTGATATTTCCAGGAATTTTCTTTTTGTATTCTGTCCATAATTTTTGGTTGTAATCAATTAAGGAAATAGACTACAGTAATTTGCCCCATTTTAGTCAGCAACAGAAGTCTCATTTTCTTTTTCATTTATTTTATTTTTTTACTTACTCTCTGTCTCCTTTTATTAAAGTGGAAGGTCTATGCATGCTGTCGTATTCACCACTGAATATCTAGTACAAATAACTATGCTTAGTGAAGAGTGAATTCTCAATATTTAAGTGTTAAATGCACTAAATAATTTATATGTACTTTTCTTTCATTGACTTTCTTCAAAAAAGATGCCAATTATGGGAATATGAATTGTAGGACCTCTAAAGATCATCTGGCCTTCTTTGCTCATTTCATGACTGTGGGTCCCTTCTCATGACACTGGAAAGTGGGCCTTCCATGATGTTCAATTTATGAGGATGGACATTGGAGTTAAAGAGTCACTTAGGAATTTGTATTAAAGGAGAGCAAAAATGAGAGAAAACTGAGATACTGTCTTGTACAGCCCTTAAAACAACCTTTCCCTGTATCTATTGCAATCATTATATGTTGTAAACCTTTATAAATGTAATTCAAGATCCCTAGATAATTTTAAAAATTCTGAACAATGTATTTTTTTAAAAATCAGTTCTTAGTAACCAACATTGAAGTTACATACTCCTTAACTTAAACATTATATAGGTTGCAATTTACCAGTTCTAAACTTTCTTCCTTTCTGGAGATGAAGTATTAAATTGCCCTGTAATTTATAGGAAGGAACACTGTGCCTATTTTTACCCTTGTTAGGCACTGAGGCTATTGAATTTACTTTCTACAGGAACACACTGATCATTAGGCTAACGTTAGAGTAAAAAAAAATGAACTGAATTTAATGAGTAACTGGGGATGTGAGAAATACAACACTTCTAACAGAAAGTATCATAGAAATAAGATCAACACATCTCTTCCATGTCTGATGGATGAATCTATCATCTTTGTAGTCCCCAAAAAGTTTAAGAGCTTAGAGGCTGAAAGGGTCACAAAGAACCTATCTGGAAACATAGTTATGGTCTTTCTACCTCCATCTCTTCAGCTAATATCTTTCAAGGTTTGTTTAGTTCATGTAAACTATCTCTGGAGTTCTATTGGAGAACCTTAAGATATAGAGTTAATGTAGTGACATCCATAATATAAAGCAAGAATATAATTTATTATACAAATCAGGACACAAGAAAGAAAAAGGGTGGTAGTGATAATTAGGAAAGGAAAACAAAAATGAACTGGAATTTCAGGACAAACCAGGATGTATGTTTTTCCCTTATGATATAGAACATGATGGACCCTCTATAATATCTAAGTCAGCTAACCTCACTGAAGTTAAAGTGTGTACCTTAGTATGTATTAAAACTATTTATAGTAAAAAAATCTATTGAATATATTTAAAACCATAATTATAACAATGCTCAAAAAAGAAAAATAAAAAAATAGAATCAGTTGCCATTAGAGGTAGGGATCCAATATCTTATTCTCTAGATAGACAATTTTAAACATTAAGAATTCATCCTGACTTAAAGGAGTGGAGGAACAAGTGTAACAAAATTATGGAGAAGCAAATGAATATAGATTATGAGATATCTTACAATAGAATTGAGCTTGATTGTTAACAAGTTATTACCATAAAGAATAAAATAAAAATCAAGGAAGGGGAGCATGTTTGGGGTTAAAAATGTAAAAGACGCAGGGCACAGTGGCTCACGTCTGTAATCTCAGCACTTTGGGAGGCCGAGGCGGGCGGATCACGAAGTCAGGAGATAGAGACCATCCTGGCTAACACAGTGAAACCCCATCTCTACTAAAAATACAATAAAACTAGCCGGGCGAGGTGGTGGGCGCCTGTAGTCCCAGCTACTCGGGAGGCTGGGGCAGGAGAATGGCGTGAACCCGGGAGACGGAGCTTGCAGTGAGCCGAGATCGCGCCACTGCACTCCAGCCTGGGCGACAGAGTGAGACTCCGTCTCAAAAAAAAAAACAAAAAAAAGTAAAAGACATTAATTAAGCCCAATATAATGTGATAGATTCAGATTTAAGAAAAGAAATTCAAATAGATTCTCTTTTAGACAGTCACTCTTTGAATAGTAACCGATATTAGATGAATACAATGCTGATATATATTACTTTACCACTCCTAATTCATTCTCCATATATTCTCTGTTCATGAAGGCTGATCTGTATGTCTTACATATTAGAAAACACTTGCTCTCAGTTCCCAGTTTGGTTTGGTCAATGAGATGTGCTAGCAGGAGACCAGAGAACTGGCCATGTTGGTTTCACGCTTCTGCCAAAGATAGTTCCTGGCTTGTGGACCTAGGGTACAAAACCATCCCAATTTCCCCAGGAATTTCTCAGTTTTAGCACCTAAAGCCTGACATTCAAGAAATTCTGGGGCTCCATTAAAGCCCCAGAAAAAAAACAAAAACAAAAAACAGATGATTCATCACCATGGGTAAACACCTCCATTTAGTTAGTATAAACCCCAAATATCTGAGACAGGTCTCAGTTAATTTAGAAAGTTTATTTTGACAATGTCGAAGATACACCCCTGTGACACAGCCTCAGGATATCCTGATAACATGTGTCCAAGGTGATCAAAGCACAGTTTTGTCTTACACATTTGAGGACGACATGAGACATCAATCAACATATGTAAGATGAGCATTGGTTCAGTCTGGAAAGGTGAGACAACTCAAAGCAAAGGTGGAACGACTCAAAGTGGGGGAGGGTGCTTCCAGGTGATAGGTAGATAAGAGACAAATAGTTGCATTCTTTTGAGTGTCTGATTAACCTCTCCAAAGGAGGCAAATAGATATGCATTTATCTCAGTGAGCGGAGGGGTGACTTTGAAAGGAATGGGAAGCAGGTTTGTCTTAAGCAGTTCCTAACTTGACTTCGTCCTCTAGCTTAGTGATTTTGGGGCCCCAATATTTATTTTCTTTCACATTTTTCTCCTATTCTTTTAAAAAATATTTTGGAGAAAGCATTTTAGAAGAAAATGAGTCTCTGGCCTCAGGCTTCATCTAATCCCTCATGGCTAAGAAGGTTCATTCCTAGATGAATATGTCCAGAGTTATTAGGAAAGCTAATTTTTAACAGGTTGTGAAGTCTCACATCCTATGAAGAGAAAATAGGGGCAGGAGGGGAGAAAAACAACAACAACAAAAAAGAACAATACTGGAAAACTGATATAGGCCACATTATTCTGAAATTCATATATCAGTAGGCAGGTATGAAAGAAGTGGCTTATGTATGTAAGTAGGTTGCTGTTATTTTCTTTTCTTTCTTTTTTTTTTTTTTGAGACAGAGTCTCGCTCTGTCGCCTGGGCTGGAGTGCAGTGGCTGGATCTCAGCTCACTGCAAGCTCCGCCTCCTGGGTTTACGCCATTCTCCTGCCTCAGCCTCCCGAGTAGCTGGGACTACAGGCGTCCGCCACCTCGCCCGGCTAGCTTTTTGTATTTTTTAGTAGAGACGGGGTTTCACTGGGTTAGCCAGGATGGTCTTCATCTCTTGACCTCGTGATCTGCCTGTCTCGACCTCCCAAAGTGCTGGGATTACAGACTTCAGCCACTGAAGTTAATTTGTCTAGCATCAGTTTTCAGGGCTTTATGAAAGCACAGCTAAGTTCTCAGTTAGGAATAAGTTCTCAATAAGGAAAAATGGGGGAAGAAAATGAGGAAAATAATTGAAAACATAATTTTTAAGAATTGTAGTCAAGAAAAATTAGAATTTGATCCAAACTGAAAAATAATAAAAATTGAAAAACATTAGACAAGACTAGAATCTAACAACAGGTGTACTATAGTTTTTGAAACATATTTTTTCTCTTTCCAGTTTTCCATTTTTACTAAAGACAAGTTATGGTAGGACTGGTTTGCTTTATTATACTTGTCCTGATTATTTATACACAGTGAAGCAAGAATAATTATTTTTTACATAGGCTTTTAAATTGGCTTTGAGGGAACTTTGTCCCATAGAAGGAATCTCAGATAAGCCTCTTTTAAAGCTGAACCCAGCCATGGATTGTACCATCAAATACCCATGAGTTGGGTGATCATCTCCTCTTAAGATCCCAATATAAACTTGGGGCTCCGGAGCCTCTCAGAAAGTGACATTCTTTACTTACCCCAGGTCAGGAACTCTGTACATGGGCTGTGTAGACAAGGTACGAGGCCAGTTTTCCCAACGGGCTTTTATTGGCTCCATAAGTTAAGTTTCATTTCTTAAAGGAAAGCACAGCATTCCAGTGAAAGCCTTGGTAAAATAACCAGTTTCTCCCATTGTGTCCTGTTACAAATTATAACAGATTTTTATTGCACTTATGCAAATAACCATATTGCTGTAAGTTAAGAATACTCTCAAATAGTTTCCAAATTCAAATTCTGGAGAAATCAGGTAAAGAGACATAAATATGCTCCAAGTTTTCTTCATAGGAGTATACTAAATTGTTGAAACCTTTCAATAGCTCAAAATAAAAGTTTCCTTGACTCTGGAAAAAACAATAACAAAAACAAAGAGTCAGCAACATTTTCAGCAAAAATATAAAAAGATACTTCAGGCCGGGCGCGGTGGCTCAAGCCTGTAATCCCAGCACTTTGGGAGGCCGAGACGGGCGGATCACGAGGTCAGGAGATCGAGACCATCCTGGCTAACACGGTGAAACCCCGTCTCTACTAAAAATACAAAAAAAATTAGCTGGGCGAGGTGGCGGCGCCTGTAGTCCCAGCTACTCGGGAGGCTGTGGCAGGAGAATGGCGTGAACCCGGGAAGCGGAGCTTGCAGTGAGCTGAGATCTGGCCACTGCACTCCAGCCTGGGCGACAGAACGAGACTAATTGGCTAGCCATAAGTAGAAAGCTGAAACTGGATCCTTTCCTTACTCCTTATACGAAAATTAATTCAAGATGGATTAGAGACTTAAATGTTAGACCTAATACCATAAAAACCCCAGAAGAAAACCTAGGTAGTACCATTCAGGACATAGGCATGGGCAAGGACTTCATGTCCAAAACACCAAAAGCAACGGCAACAAAAGCCAAAATTGACAAATGGGATCTCATTAAACTAAAGAGCTGCTGCACAGCAAAAGAAACTACCATCAGAGTGAACAGGCAACCTACAGAATGGGAGAAGATTTTTGCAATCTACTCATCTGACAAAGGGCTGATATCCAGAACCTACAAAGAACTCAAACAAATTTACAAGAAAAAGACAAACAACCCCATCAAAAAGTGGGGAAAGGATATGAACAGACATTTCTCAAAAGAAGACATTCATACAGCCAACAGACACATGAAAAAATGCTCATCATCACTGGCCATCAGAGAGATGCAAATCAAAACCACAATGAGATACCATCTCACACCAGTTAGAATGGCAATCATTAAAAAGTCAGGAAACAGCAGGAGCTGGAGAGGATGTGGAGAAATACGAACACTTTTACACTGTTGGTGGGATTGTAAACTAGTTCAACCATTGTGGAAAACAGTATGGCGGTTCCTCAAGGATCTAGAACTAGAAATACCATATGACCCAGCCATCCCACTACTGGGTATATACCCAAAGGATTATAAATCATGCTGCTATAAAGACACATGCACACGTATGTTTATTGCGGCACTATTCACAATAGCAAAGACTTGGAATCAACCCAAATGTCCATCTGTGACAGACTGGATTAAGAAAATGTGGCACATATACACAATGGAATACTATGCAGCCATAAAAAAGGATGAGTTTGCGTCCTTTGTAGGGACATGGATGCAGCTGGAAACCATCATTCTTAGCAAACTATCACAAGAAGAGAAAACCAAACACCGCATGTTCTCACTCATAGGTGGGAACTGAACAATGAGATCACTTGGACTCGGGAAGGGGAACATCACACATTGGGGCCTATCATGGGGAGGGGAGAGTGGGGATGGATTGCATTGGGAGTTATACCTGATATAAATGACGAATTGATGGGTGCTGACGAGTTGATGGATGCAGCACACCAACATGGCACAAGTATACATATGTAACAAACCTGCACGTTATGCACATGTACCCTAGAACTTAAAGTATAATAAATAAAGAAAAAAAAAGATACTTCAGTTTTCTGTTAGTTCAGTCTCTGTAGTAAATTTCTGTTCTGCTTAATATTCATGAACATTTCAGCTCCCCATGAGCCTGAAAGTTTTCCCTCTCAAAATTATCAGAAATCTATATTCAAAAACACCTATTAGAGTTTTATAACTGATTATGAAACCACCTTCTAAGGAGGACCAAACAAGGCAGCAATCGTCCATGAATGACAAAATATTTTGGGGCAGCCATAATCAAAGAGAAAACTAACCAGAAAATTGTTACCTCTGTGGTACACAATAATTTAACATAACAGTTATAATTATTACTGATGATGTACACTAAGTCATATCAGGATTATAGGTGTTTCCATGATTTTGGAACACATATCAATAATATATTTATACAAATACAACCCAAAGGAAAGCAAACACCATTTAATATTGGCAATGTTTACTGTATAATTTTATGCCAAATAAGCCAAATTATGTCATTTTTTGAATTTAGGGAAACTAATATCTTAAAGGATTCACTAGATCAGAAAAACACATAATTCTAATTTGATTTTTGAAAGTTTATCAAATATCAAAGGTTTAAAATGCTTGATATCACAGGTCGTTATAAAATAAGTTATTCATTTGACTGAAGTCATGACTTGAGAATTTTTTTAAAAAGGGCAAAAACCTTCATTCTTTGAGAGGAGACTTAATTTTCCATACAATAAACTCCAATAAAGACAGCATAAAGCCAATTAAATTTGTCTTTCAAAATTTTATAAACAATCTATAAAATTTTAATCTTGACCATAAGATATTGAAACTACCTTTGCAAAATTATGACTGACACAGTGAAAGGGATCTAACCTAACTGACTTCATCTTGCTTCTAACCTTTAAACTGTCTTTGTTCTTTCCTGGGCATAGGCTGAGATAACTTTGGGAAGAACATAGTTCATACTTTCTAGTTTAAAAGGAAGATGGTAACAGTTCTTTCCCAAAATGAACCTCCTTTTGGCCTGGGGAATAGACTGCCTTTGTGGGACTAACAAGTTAGCCACAAGATTAGAAATTATGGTTTAGGAGCCATGTAGCTGGAGGCTACAAGATTCTGACCCTTCCTAAACTCCTCCTAAGAGCAGTGCTTGAGATATTTTGCAGACTCTGCACTTGATGGATCAGTTGGCATCACACAGATTGATAAACTAGTGAATCTGGTCTTGGGGCCCCCACCCAGGAACTGACTCAGTGCAAGAGGACAGCTTCAACTTTCCATGATTTTATTTCCAACCCAACCAATTAGCACTTTTAACTTATTGGCCTCCCCCCATTCACCGGATTACCCTTAAAAATTCTGCTCTCCAAATGCTTGGAGAGACTGACTTAAGTAATAAAACTTCAGTCTCCCACACAGCTGGCTCTGCATGAAATACACTTCCTCTATTGCAATTCGGCTCTGTCTAGGCAGTGGGCAAGGTGAACCCATTGGGCAGTTACAATATAACTTCCATAAGCCTTTTATAAACTTTATATCCTTTATTAAGAAGTTGGTAACTGCTTCAAGAAAACTTTGTTAATCTGACACAGGGACCCATATGCTGATCTTGCATCAGTGTGCTTTTGGTGTTAATGATTAATTTATAGAGAAACGAAATTGACCCTTACAATCTCACATGCCCACCTCTTTTGCAATAGTCCCTGGGCCTTGAGTTGTTGAATAACTTTAATTTCTGGCCCTATGTTTCAGGAATGCAGTTATTTTGATTGACATCTTCTACTCGGCCTGAAGAAGAGGTTTTAGTTGCTGTCAGTGTTTAAGACTTAGCAGGACTTGGTGTCATTTTTAGACCCAGGAGTCAAAGCCCTGTAACTCAATGTCACAAGTACTTTAAAAGAACACACAGAATGATACATGGATGTAATAACCTTAATTTAAAAAAATCATCTCAGCTTTTCTCCTAAGTGGGTCAAAACTTAATATTAATGGCATATGAATTGTTTTTATAAACCATAAAATCTGTTAGGCTAGTTAACAAAAGGAAAAAGAAAAGACTGTCTGCACTGCACGGAATATTATGTTGGAAGAAAATATTTCCTTTAGACCTTTTACAAAACAATTTTAGCCTCAGGCTACAACAAACAGAATTTGAGGAAAAAAAACTTATACGAGCTGAAAATGAGTTGAAGGAGAGCATTACTATTTAGCACTCTTTAAGAGGGAGGAGAAACCCAGAAACAGTGAGATGCAATAAAAGTTGAACTTTGGGTTAAAATAATTAAAACCTCTTATAATTTATTAAGAGTAAATTAATACCTTAGAAAACCAATGTATAAGTGTTTTTTGCATTGATCCCAATCTCTAGAAAAACATTATAATTTTTCTTTCATTATAGACAACTTGATCATACAAAAGTATTTTTCCTTTTAGAAATCCTCTTATTGCGACTTACACCAACTGTTCATGACATGCTTGGACTTTCTTGTTTGTCTGGAATATCCCTCTATCAGAAACAACCAGTCATTTTATTCTAGGACTAAATGTACCATACAATACTTTTTCTTATATAAACTTATTTCTCTTTAAGCTTTCTTATTAAAAAAAAAAACTCTATAAGACTTTCTTTACATCTGCCTTATTTTCTGGTTCCTTTTACCTTGCTTTGTACCTGGTCTTTAAATAAGCTTTGAATTAGAAAAAAAATTGTTCATATTTTTAAAAAGGACATACTTTTTTTTAAGAAAGAAGGTTTTCCTATAACAGAATTTTACTGGAAAATACCCAAATAATGAAATATTTATTATTTAATTTAATTTAACATTAGATTCGAAATTGGGATGAGTTTGTCTACAAGTATTTATCCCATTACATTTACCTAATTATTTTAATTGTTTACCTAGATTATTCATGAAAACTGCAATAGTTATCATTTAAAGTTATGGAACTACCATTGCAAAATTATAACTAAGACTGAACTGTCCCCATCTTACTTCTAACTTCCAAGCTGTCCTTGTTCATTCCTAGGCATAGGCTGAAATAATTTTGGGAAAAACTCAGTTTATAGTTTAGCTTTGAAACAAAGACTGTAACAGTATTTTTCCAAAACAAACATTACTGTCTGTGGACTAGACCACCTAAGCCACAAAATTAAAGGTTTTCATAATCTTACTAAATTCAAGATGTAACTATTTTAATTAAACTAATATCAATGTCTTATTTATTAAAAATTACATAAGCAAAGATCATTCTGTCTTGAGCTGGGTTTACAGTTTTGTAATCTCTATGCCAAATTTTGACACCTTATAGTATTTGGTAAGGATAAGTATAAAGTTTCTTGATTAATATATGCAAACTAAATGTACACTTGAAATTCTTAAGACATTTCTAACATCACTTTACCAAGCTAGCTTATTTATTAAAGATATTACTTAAGTTACATAAACTTGCAAAAAGCATTTGACAATTTTTTTCCTGATGAAGTATTTGATTCAAGTGCTTTTATTTTCTTAAGCCAATTAATTAGAAATCTTTTATATATTTGTGGTAGTAAAATATTGTGTACACAACACATAATTACATAGATGTATTAGGCATTCCAATAGAAGTACATCTTATGAATTCATAAAGATCATTTTTGCCTATCTTAGATTTTTAAATTCTTGATCACCTGTTTTATAACCCTAGGCAGTTGTGAGCTAAATAGCCTTAAATTTGTATATTAAGGGAAACAACTCAGGTGAAAATCAAATAGCAAAATTTGTATCATAATTATGGAGAGAACAAGTCTGGTGTGCTAGAGGGAAATTAAAAATGATTTAATTGCCAATTAAACATAAAATATAGAAATTATAAAGGCCTTTTAAATATATAGACACACATATATACATACACACACAAAGATCCTATATTATTTACTTCAGAACTTTAGCCATGAAATAAATACAAATTCACCAGTTTGCAAAAGTCCCTATTGAATCCAAACAGTGCTTCTTACCTTAATAGAAAAATAATAGCAGATTTAAAGCAGGCAGAAAAGAAAATAGAGAAAAAGAAAACTTGGGACCTCTGTAGTTTGCAGATAAGCCTTAGGGTTCTTTTTCCTTAATGTAAATGTGCACAAAGACCATATTACATTTTACATCATTACAACCTATGGAATGCTTGAAAGGGGGGTCATTCTCTTTGTTTTATTCTTATTCTTAGATTATTTGTTTCCCATTTTCATTAAAAGGAGGAGCTCAGCTGTGGCCTAGGGTTTTTGGGTAGTGAACTTTTGTGTGTTGCTTGTGGGCAGGATGCTACAGTGTGTCACCACTGAGTCATTTACACCCTTTTAGGTTTATCAGTTTCTTTCTCAAGAAGTCTATGACCTCTGAGAGGGCTCAGAATGCCAGATCATCAGCCCTTCTATGCATTTCCTGGATGAGTTTTTTAAAATTAATTTTTTGGGGGTATTTCCCTGTAGGGCCACTGTACTTTATGGGGGGTGAACCCCCTAGACGTTTCCATGAAGCTCCAGTCACCCAGTGATGCCTTTCAGCTAGGAGAAGCAAAATGCCCTTTCTCTTCGGAGCTGAGAAAACTCAGTCTCTAATTTACCTATGAAAACAATTCGATTCCTCACACAAATGTGCCCCAACAGGCTGAATTGATATTAATTTTGGTTAAAAAAAAGCAATAGAAAAGACCCTTTAGAATGCATATCCAAACTAGAATTAGGATCCTTAAATGAAAACATCCTAGGAGAATGACAACACCAACAGCAAGACCACTTCCTGTAAACTGTGCTCAGCCACCCCTAGGTTTGTAGCTCTTGTCTGCCATCATACATGCCAAGGTTAAGCACTCTCACAGTACAAGGTAATCTCTGGTAGCTACAAAGCCAAAGAGATCACATTATGCAATACAGGAAAGCAGAGATTTAGACCTAAGGATAATCTTCCCAAGACTCTTGAAAGTTCACAAAGCAAACAGAACATCCCAAAAGGGGTGAGTGGTGCATTTGTTCTGAATTTTTTAAAGGGGTTCAAGTCATTGGAAGCTTTCTCTAGATTTTTTGGTACTGTAGATGGCAAATCGGGAAGGAGGTATAAGGGTGGAAGATAAGTAAACAAAAGAACATTTTTTTAAGACAGGAAGCAAACATAGAAACCAAGCACGTGGGTTTTGAGGGTGTTTTTGTTTGTTTGTTTTTTTAGTTGGCAACTGTGAGGAATTTTAGCCAAATTAGAGAGGCTTTGTTATCCATAATTTGGAATTCTCACTCAGATTTGACCAAGTCAGTTAGAGTTGATCGAATATAAGGGGAGAAAGACCAGAACAAATGACAAAAACATCAATAATGTTATGGCTGAGTGCTCTAATCGTAAGGAGAAGTTAAGACCAGCTGGTTGTTAAACTTTACCAAGACAAAACTTCAATTTAGCTACTTACCTAGGGATGGGTCTCAGGCTGAATACTGCCCTCTACCATCAAGCAGGAGGGAAAAAATTCAACTCATCCTCTCTGCTGGGGGCAAGTTCAAATTCCATAAAAGGGTTATCTGCCTTCATTCTCATGGAAGCAGGAAATCTTGTCTTCCTTGTTGGAAGCAAAAACTCAAAAAAAAAAAAAAAAAAAAAAAGGAGTTGAAGAGCAAAATAAACTTTAAATCTCAACCAAATTCTGGGAGATTAGGGATTCTCTGGAAGCAGTGCCCCCCCAGACGTCAACAAATTGTCATACTGGTTTCAGCCATAAAGTTAGCTCAGGCTGGTACCCAAGCACTGATAGGAGATTTGTCAAATGTCAGGGGAATTTCCACTCAGAATCCCTCTGTGGTTACCAATATGTGAACCCCAACTATCTGAGACAAGTCTCAGTTCGTTTAGAAAGTTTATTTTGCCAAGTTTGAGGACATGCACCACTGACACCGCCTCAGGAGGTCTTGACAACGTGTGCCTAAGATGGTCAGAGCACAGTTTGGTTTTATACATGTGAGGGAGACATGAGACATCAATCAACATATGAACATTGGTTCAGTCTGGAAAGGTGGGACAACTCAAAACAAAGGTGGGATGACTTGAAGCAGGGAGGGGGCTTCCAGATCATAGGTAGATAAGACACAAATAGTTGCATTCTTTTGAGTTTCTGATTAGCCTCTCCAAAGGAGGCTAATCAGATATGCATTTATCTCGGTGAGCAGAGGGGTGACTTTAAACAGAATGGGAGGCATATTTATCCTAAGCAGTTACCATCTTGACTTCTCCCTTCAACTTAGTGATTTTGGGGCCCCAAGTTTCTTTTCCTTTCACAGTAGATCCTCAAGATTTTGCAAATTACCTATCTCTCCTTTGTTCTTTAGTCATATTAGTGTTAATGGCTCTTGATGCTGTTTGTCCCATAATACTGCCCTCTACCTTGTTAGTTTTCCTAATTTTCACCCACATATTTGTAAATAGTTCTATTAAAGTTGTTTAACCCTTTTGAGGGTGCTAGTTATTTTATGTCAGTACCCTGAGCACAAAATAACTTTTTATCAAACTTCAAATATGTGATAATAGCATCATGTTTATGTAAATAAATATTCATGGCTTTTGAGATGCATACTGAAGTATACTGGAATGAAACTTCAGAATGTCTTGGATTTTCTTTAACATATTTTTCAAAAATAAGGGAGAGGAGTATATGAAGCAAGGCTATCTAAGCTTGAAAATTCTACCATTGGGATATTGGATATCTAGAAGCTCATTTCACTATCCTTCACATTTATGTATGTTAGAAAGTTTTTTTAAAAAATGAAGGATAAAGTAATTCATACAATTTGAGTTGCATGAGGAAAGTTACTAAATATATAGTCATATTCTTTAAAATAACATAAGCCTAAAATAATCTTTGACATGTAAAGTTCTAACTGTGGAGAAAGATTATGCTGGACCAATTCAATTTTCTCCAAGTCTTCTCTGGGACCAGTGACAAACATGTACAGAAGTGTTGGTCAGGAACAGACCTGAATAGAATGAAATTCTATAGGCCATGTGTCAATGCCAAGGAAAAAGTCTTATTGAGCCTGTTTGTGTAATTTATTCATGCCTGAACCAGTCAATGTTGCTAAGACGATGAATGTCTTCTGCATTTGGGCCTCTGTTCTCCGTAATAAAAATAATTACTGAGTTCTAAATATTTTTCATATACATTAGAAAAAAAGGACTTTGAAGGTAACATGTTCATTGTCGAAAATTTGGAAATTGCAAAGTACTGTAAGAAAAAATAATCCCCCAAAAGTCTATTGCAATGTGATAATTACTGTAATTTGTCAATGTATTTCAATCTGGACAGTTCCTGAAAGTGATTTTTCTAATGTGTGCCCATACACCACACATATATATATTACAATCGCTGAAGTTATCATGTGCAGGTACAGATTTACTATTGAAATTCTAATTTCAATGTTATATGAGTAAATAAAAAGTGGTGAAATGCAAATTTTGTTAACAATACTTTAATAATAGATTATATTCCGCTAGATAGATAGCCCATATTTTATTTAAACCCTGTCCTAAGAATGGGCATTAAAAGTGTTGTGAATTTTTCTTTGTTATCTGTTAATATAAATATACTTTTACACAAACATTTATATGTCTGTCTCAATATTTCTGTAATATCAGTTCCCAGAAATGGAATTGCTAGGCCATAAATATAAACAATTTTAAGGTTTTTGAAACATATTTAAAAGTTTATTTCCAGGAAGCTTATAACTTAATTACCTTCCAGCGATATATGAGCATAATAATATTACTCTGATGTAGTACATTTAAGAAGCTGTTGTTTTGTTGTATTGTGTACTCAGTACTATTTCCTATCATCTTTCTTCTGAATAGGCCATGCTAAACATAGCACTTAATTCCTAGCAATAATTGTTGTTTCAAATAATGGTTACATCCCTTAAGAAGGCAAATCAGAATCCTTTCTGTGGTTGATAAAAATGCACAGAATGAAGCAGCTTTTCTATTTTAAGTGAGATTGCTAGGTTGGTGTTTGTGAAATTTATAATCAATACCACAGCAAGAGGTTCTATGAGTAATAGAAAAAATGTGGGAAGTATGCAAAGCAGAACACAGACATCACACATAATTATGAAGACAAAAAGAAACAAAAAGACTAAGAAACAAAGAAAAATATAACCAATTTCAGGACAGAGGCATTGTTCCTTCAGTTCTTCACAAAATAATCAAACTGTCTCCAAGAAATGTAATTGTGTCTCACAAAGAATTTCAAGAATATTTTTTAAAAGAAATGATGTTCACCATGCAAGAAACCAAGCTTTACAATGTATGGCATCCAATCCAAAATTACCAGGTATTCAAAGAAGCAGAAAAATTCGACAGATAATCTGAAGATAATAGAATTAGTAGAGAGGGACATTAAACCAGTCAGTATAATTATATCTATGCCTTTTAAAATATAGAGAGTAAAAAAAGTTTAAAAATTATATAAATTATATAAAAATAACAGCAATTGAAATTATAGAAATGAAAATTACAAAGTCTGAGAAGATAAATTTTTTTTTTTTTTTTTTTTTTTTTGAGACGGAGTCTCGCTCTGTCGCCCAGGCTAGAGTGCAATGGCCGGATCTCAGCTCACTGCAAGCTCCACCTCCCGGGTTCACGCCATTCTCCTGCCTCAGCCTCCCGAGTAGCTGGGACTACAGGCACCCACCACCTCGCCCGGCTAGTTTTTTATATTTTTTAGTAGAGACGGGGTTTCACCGTGTTAGCCAGGATGGTCTCGATCTCCTGACCTCGTGATCCGCCCGTCTCGGCCTCCCAAAGTGCTGGGATTACAGGCTTGAGCCAGATAAATTTTTAAGAATGGATTAACAGCAGATTAGACACTGCAGAATAAAAGACAGTGTACTTGAAGTTAAAGTAATAGAAATGAGAAAATGAAACACAAATAGAAAAATAATTTTAAAATGCATGGAACATTGATGATTTATGACACAAATTCAATTTACCTGAAACACATGTCATTGAAGTCATTGAAGGAAAGAAAAAAGAAAATAAAATAAATAACTGATATAATAGAATGCACATCAAAACTACAACGAGATATCATCTCACCCGAGTTAAAATGGCTTATACCTAAAAGACAGGCAATAACAAATTCTGGAACCGAGAAAGAAGATTCTGGTACACTGTTAGTGGGAATGTAAATTAGTAGAACCACCACAGGGAAGAGTTGGCAGGTTCCTCAAAAAACTAAACATTGAGCTATCATATGATCCAGCAATCCCACCACTGGGATATTCTCAAAAGAAAATCAGTATATAAAAGCTATATTTGCACTCCTATGTTTGTTGCTGTACTGCTCACCATAGGTAATATTTAAAAGCAACCTAAATGTCCATCAACAGATGAATGGATAAAGAAAATGTGGTACATATACACAATGGAGTACTATTCAGTCATAAAAAATGAGATCCAGTCATTTGCAACAAAGATGGAACTGAAAATGATTATGTTAAATGAAATGATCCAGGCAAGGAAAGATAAACGTTGCATGTTCTCAATTATTTGTGGGACCTAAAAATTAAAACAATTCAACTCATGGACATAGACAGTAGAAGTATGGTTACCAGAGGTCAGTTAAGTGTAGCAGGTAGCTGAGGGGAAGGTAGAGATGGTTACTGGGTATATAAACAATAGTAAGAATAAATAAGACTTACTCTTTGATAACACAACAGGGTGACTATACTCAGCAATAACTTAATTGTACGTATTAAAATAATATAGAGCATAATTGGATTGTTTGTGACTCAAAGGAATAATGCTTGAGGGGATGGATATCCAACTCTTAATCATGTGCTTATTTCACAAGGCATGACTATCAAAATATCTCATGTATCCCATAAATATATACAACTACTGTGTACATACAAATATTTAAAATAACAAAATTATAAAAGAAACCCTCCCAAAATGATATAAATAAATGATAAATATCTCTATTTTAATAAAAATTATGAACCCACAGATCCAGCAAACTCAAAGAACCCGAAGCAAAATAAATATAAACAAAACTACACCAAATAACATCATAATCAAATTGTTAAAAAATTTTAATAAAGAAAAATCTTAAAAGTATCCAATAAAAGAAACTCACATTATGTACAAAACAACAAAGATAAAAATTATATCACACTTCTTATTGGAAAAATGAAATCCAGGCAACGCCAAAGCAGTATCTTTAAAGTATTGATAAAATAAAACCGTCAACCTATAAATCTACATCCTGACAAAAATCTTCCAAAAACAAGAAAAAATAAAGAATATTGGAAAATACAAAGAAAAAATAATTTACAGCAACAAACTTTCAATACAAAAACATTATAGATATTCTTCTAACCAAAAGAAAAAGAATGCCAGATGTAAAATTGGATACACCAAAGGGAATGTGGAGCTCTAAAATTTAAAAATTCTAAATAAATAAATCATGTACTTTTTTTCATTTTCAGAATTATTATAAAATGATTGACTATAGCAAAAGTAATAATGACATACACTGTTATTAATAATAAATATAGATGTAAATTGTGTGGCAATAATATCTCAAAGGCAAAATGAGGGAAAGTGGAAACATACTAATAATATTTTTACAATAAGCATTAAGTGGTATATTTTCATTGGAAGATAAATTGATAAAATAGAAATGTGTACAATAAACTCTTAGTAAACCACTTTAAAATAAAAGAACTACAGCTAATACAACTATAAGGAATATAAAATGAAATTATAAATAATACTCAATTCATCCACAAATATAAGAAAAGAAGAAAAACAATAAACGTTACAAATAGAAATTAAATAGCAAAATGATAAATTTAAACCAAATGATATCAATAATTATATAAAATATAAATATTCCAAATACCAAGATTTAAAGACATAGACTGTCAGAGTGGATTAAGAAAAGACCTAAGTATGTGCTTATTATGAAAATACAGTTTAAATATAAAAAATATGTAATTTAAAACCAAGACAAAAAGGAAAGCCAGGCTAATATTAACGAAAATAAACCAGAGTAGCAATTTTATTATGAAAATACATTTTAGAACAGTGAATATTGCCAGGAAATTAAGAAGATTATTTCAAAATGATAAAGAGACAATTAATCAAGAAAAACAGCATTTCTAAATATTTTGCCCCTAATTACAGAGTATCAAAATAAATAAACAATATTTGAGAAATCTGAAACAAATAATAAACAAATTTAGAAAAATAGTCGAACACTTTAAAATTCCTTTCAATAATTGACACAAGAAGAAGAAAGTTATTAAATATATAGATGATTTTCATAATTGATCAACCAATTTGTCCTAATTGGCATCTGTATACCATCCACACAAATGCAACAGAATACACATTCTTTTTTTTTTTTTTTTTTTTTTTTGAGACGGAGTCTAGCTCTGTCGCCCAGGCTGGAGTGCAGTGGCGCGATCTCGGCTCACTGCAAGCTCCGCCTCCTGGGTTTACGCCATTCTCCTGCCTCAGCCTCCCGAGTAGCTGGGACTACAGGCGCCCGCCACCTCACCCGGCTAGTTTTTTGTATTTTTTAGTAGAGACGGGGTTTCACCGTGTAGACCAGGATGGTCTCGATCTCCTGACCTCGTGATCCACCCGTCTCGGCCTCCCAAAGTGCTGGGATTACAGGCTTGAGCCACCGCGCCCGGCCAGAATACACATTCTTTATAAATGGGTATGGAACATAAACCAAGATAGACCATACTGGTGGCCATATTTTATTTTATTTTTTAAAAATTATTATAGTAGGGACACAACATGAGATCTACCCTCTTAAGAAACTTAAGTTCATAGTCATGGTTGTTGACTCTAGGTATAATGTTGTACAACAGATCTTTCGAGCTTATCTTGCTTAATTAAATCTTTATGCCCATTGGTTAGTTACTCCCCATTTCTCCATCTCCTCAGCCCTGGAAAGCATCATTTCACTCTTCGATTCTATGAATTTAACTATTTTTGATATCTCATATAACTGAAGTCATTTAGTATTTGTCTTTGTGTAACTACCTTATTTCACTTAGCTTAATGCCCTCAGGATTTACTTAATCACATATGTACAATGTCCTTTTTAAGACTGATACATATTTCATTGTATGTCTATATACTACATTTTTATTTATTCAGTCACCTTTCAACGAACATTTAGGATGTTTCTACATCTTGACTATTGGAAATAGTGCTGCAATTAACAAAGGAATGGTAATATTACTTCAATATATTTATTTCAAATTTTTATATATACCTGGAAGTGGAATTGCTGAATCATGACAGTTGCATTAAAATTTTTTAAGAAATACCATACTGTTTTTCCTAGTAGCTGCATCATTTTGCATTCCCAATAGGACTGCAAGACTTCAAGTCTTTCCAAATCTTTGAGAACTCTTCTCATATTCTAAAAATAATATTCATCCTGACAGGTGTGAAGTGATATCTCATTGTGATTTTGATTGGCATTTCCACGATGATTAGTTATGCTGAGCATTTTTTATATGCCCATTGGACATTTGTATGTCCGCCTTGAAGAAATGTCTATTCAAGTTCTTGTCCTGTTTTTAAAATAGTTAATTATATTATTTACTATTGAGTTTTATGAATTCATCCTATATTTTGAATATTAACCACTTATACATATGGTTTGCAAATATTTTCTTCCTGTACATTGATTGCCTTTTCATTTTTTTCATCGTTTCCTTTTATAATGTGGAAGCCTTTGAACTTGATGAAGTCTCATAAACTTGCTTATTTTTATTTGTGTTGCCAGTGATTTTGGTGTCATAGTCTTGAAATCATTGTCAAGACCAATTTCATGAAATTTTACCCTATGTTTTCTTCTAAGACTGTTATGGTTTTCGGTCTTATATGCACATTGTTAACTTATTTTGAGTTTATCTTAGAGTATAGTAGAAAATGCAGGACCAGTTTCATTTTTTGGCATGTGAATATCCAGTTTTCCAAGCCTATCTCTTGTTTTAGAGGCTCTATTTTTTGCCATTACATATTATTGACATTCTTGTTGATAATCAGTTGACATGTGAATTTATTTATGGGCGTCATATCCTGCTCCATAGCTATTTACACCAATCTTATGACAGTGCCTAGTACTTTTAACTACTGAAGCTTTGTAATTGGTTTTGAAATCAGGAGAAGAAACAGTTTCAGTTTTGTTCTTCCATCTCAGATTGATTTGACTATTCAGTCCTTTGTGGTCCCATATAAATTTTAGAATTTTTTTATTTCTGTAAAAAAATATTATTGGATTTTGTTTGCGATAGCATTGAATTTATGGATCTGAGTAGTGAGGAGATTTTAATTTTAAGTCTTACAGTCTATGAACACAGGATGTGTTTCATTTGTTTATGCCTTGTTTATATTCTTTAATTAATGTTTTGTTGTTTTAAGTATACAAATCTTTCACCTAAAGTTTATGTCTAAGTATTTTATTCTTTTTGATGCTATTTTAAACGGGATTGCTTTTCTAAGTTTCTCTTGAATGGGTTGTTGTTAAAGGACAGAAGTGCAACGAATTTTCTATGTTGATTTTGTATTGTAAATATTACTGAATTAATTTATTAGATCTAAAAATTTTTAGTAGCGTTATTAGAATTTTCTATATATGAGATTATGGCATCTGCAAACAGGGACAATTTTATTTTGTTATATTGATATAATTTGGATATTTGTCCTCACCCAAGTATCATGTTGAAATGTAATCCCCAGTGTTGGAAGTGGGATCTGATGGGAGGTAATTAGATCACGTTTGTGTATTTTTCATGAATAGTTTAGTGCCATCCCCTAGCTACAGTCCTCATGATAGTGAGAGTGTTTTTGCAGCATCTGGTTCTTTAAAAGTATGTAACACCTTTTCCCCTCTCTGTTCCTGCTTTTACCATATGACATGCCTGCTTCCACTTTGCCTTCTGCCATGAGTAAAATCTCCTTGAGGTCTCCCCAGAAGTCTAGCAGATGGTGGCACCAACTTTGTACAGCCTGCAGAATAATGAGCCAATTAAACCTTTTTTAAAAAAAAAAATTACCCAGCCTCAAATATTTCTTTCCAGCAGTACAAAAATGGCCTAATACAGAAAATTGGTACTAAGGATTGGGCATTGCTATAAAGATACCTGAAAATGCGGAAACAGATTTGGAACTGGGTAATGGGCAGAGGTTGGAAAAGTTTGGAGGGCTCTGAAGAAGACAGGAAGAAAAGGGAGAATTTGGAATTTTCTGGAGACTGGTTAAATGGTTATAACCAAAATGTTAACAGTGACATGGATAGCAGAGCTGAAGCTAATGTGATCTCACTTGGTAATGAGGAACTTATTGGGAACTGGAGTAAAGGTCACATGTGTAATCGCTTAGCAAAGAGCTTGACTGCATTGTGTTCATGTGCTAGGGATCAGTGGAAGTTTGAACTTGAGAGTGATGATTTAGTGTATCTGGCAGAAGAAATTTCTAATAAGCAAAGTGTTCAATATCTTGAATGGCTGCTTCTAACAGCCTATGCTCAGACATAGGAGCAAAGATATGACTTAAATCTTGGAAGCTATATTTAAATAGGAAACAGGCCAATCACTAAAATTGTAAACGTTTGGAAAATTTCCAAACTAACAATGTGGTAGAGAAAGGAAAAGCATTTTGGGGAGAGGAATTCAAGCAGGCTGTGAAGCAACCACTTGCTAGAGAGATTTGCATAACTGAAAAAGAGCCAAGTGCTAATAGCAAACACAATGGGAAAAAGACCTTGAAGGCAGTTCAGAAACCTTCTTGGCAGCCCCGTTGGTCACAAATGTTGGGGCATAGAAGGACTGAATGGTTTCATGAGCCAGGCCCAGCCTTACTGCACTGTGCAGCCTTAGGACACTGCTCCCCACATCCTGACCACTCCAGCTCTAGCCTTGACTCAAAGGGTCCCAGATGCAGCTCAGACCACTTCTTCAGAGGATGCAAGTTGTAAAGCCTGGAGGCTTACATATTGTGTTAAGTCTGTAGGCCTGCGGAGTACTAGAGTAAAGAAGACTTGGCAGCCTCTGCCTAGATTTCAGAACACGAATGAGAAAGCCTGTATCACCAGGCAGAAGCCTGCCAAAATTGGGGAAGCCCCCACAAAGAACCTCTACTAGGATAGTGCAGAGGGACAATGTGGGTTTGGTGGCCCGAGAGTCCCCACTGTTACACTGCCTATTGGAGCTGTGTGAAGGGGGCCACAGTCCTCTAGACTCCAGAATAGTAGGCCCACTGGCAGCTTGCACCCTGTGCCTAGAAAAGTTGCACACACTCAACAACCTTTAAGAGCATCCATGTAGTCTGAATCCTGCAAAGCCATAGGGGCAGAGCTGCCCAAGGCCTTGGGAGCCCAGCCCTGGACCAGTGCTCCTAGATATGGAACAAGTAGTCAAAAAAAAATTATTATTTTGAAGCTTTAAAATTGAGTGATTTTTCTGCTTGTTTTTAACTTGCATGGGGTTTGTAGCCTTTTTCTTTTGGTTGGTTTTTCCCTTTTAGATAGGGAATGTTTACCCTAGAAAGAAGAAATTTACCCCTTCTTTCTAGGTTATCCAGCTTATTGGATAGTGTATTGGATACAATGTATCTCCATTGTATCTTAAAAGCAAATGACTTGTTTTGATTTTTCAGGCTCATAGGTGAACAAAATTCATCTTCAAACAATACTTTGGACTGGAACTTTTGACTGAGTTGATGCTGGAATGAGTTAATGCTTTGGGAAACTGTTGGAAAGCATAATTGTATTTTGCAGTGTGAGAAGGAAATGAGATTTTGTTAGTGGAGCTGAAACAGAACGATATAGTTTGTATATTTTTCTTCACCCAAATCTCATGTTGAAATGTAATCTCTTATCTTAGAAGTGGGACCTGATAGAAGATGATTAGATTATGGGAGTGTACTATTCATGAATGTTTTAGCACCATCATCTTGGTGCCATCTTCATGTTAGTGAGTTCTCACTGATCTGGTTCCTTAAAGGTGTGTGTCACTTCCCCCACACTCCCGCTTTCACTATTTGATTTGCCTGTTCCTGTTTTGCCTTTTGCCATCAGTAAAAGCCCCCTGAGGCCTCCCCAAAAGCCAAGCAGATGCTGGTGCGATGCTTGTACAGCTTGCCGAATGGTGAGGCAATGAAATTTCTTTTCTTTATAAATTACCCAGCCTCATGTATTCTTTCTAGTAATATAACAATGGCCTAATACACCTTTCCAATTTGAATGCCTTTCATTTCCTTTTCTTGCCTAATTTCTCTATCTAGGACTTAGAGTAACATCTTGCTTAGAAATTTTGAGAGTGGGCATCCAAAGCTTTGAAAGCTTTCAGATTTCACCATTGAGTCTGATGTTAGGTATGGCTTTTCATATATGGCCTTTATTATGTTGAGATAATTTCCTTCTATTTTGACTTATGGATTGTTTTTATCATGAAATTTTGTAAAATACTCTTGAGATGATCATGTAATTTTTATCCTTTATTCTGTTAATGTAGTGTATCACATTAATTGATTTTCATATGTTGAACCATGTTTACATGCCAGAGGTAAATCCCACTTGGCTGTGATACAGACAATGATATAGGTTATGATATAGCACATCCTTTAAATATGCTCTTAAATTCAGCTTGGTAGTATTTTATTGTTGATTTTTGCATCTGTATTTATTACAGATATTGCCCTATAGTTTTCTTTTCTTGTGGTATTTTTGTCTGACTTTGGCATCAGGGTAATAGTGGCCTCATAACATAAATTTTGATGTATTCTTTCTTCCTCAATTTTTGAAATAATTTGAGAAATGTTAGTGTTAATTATTTTTAAAGTGTGGTAGAATTCACCAGTGAAGCCATCTGGGTCCTGGTTTTTTTATTGTTGGAAGATTTCTGAATACTGATCCAATTTTACTACTAATTAAAAGTGTATTTAGATTTTCTGTTTCTTCATTATTTGGCCTTGGTAATTTATATATTTCTAGAAATTTACCCTTCTTTCTAGGTTATCCAGCTTATTGGATAGTAGTATCTTACGTAGTAGCATAATAGTATTTTATAATCATTTTTATTTCTGTGGCATCAGTTGTAATGTCACTTGTTTTACTTCTGATCTTATTGAATCTTCCCTATTTTCTTAGTCTAGAAATCTTCTCTATTTTCTTATTTGGTGTCCTTTGGATTTCTTGTTTCACAATGTTTTTCTTCTTCAGACTTGGGACATTTTAAACCATTATTTCTTCGAATAAGCTTTCTAGTCCTTTCCTCTTTTCCTTTGCAAACTCCCTATATAGAGAGAGGATATATATGGTGTCCCACAGTTCTCTTCCTTTGTTCACTTTTCTTTGTGCTCCTCTGACTGAATTATTGCAAGTACCTTGTCTTTGGATTTTTTTGTGTTATTTTTAATCATTGGTCAGGTAAATAATATAATGTTACTTCATTAGTGCCAATTTGGAGATTTATTTTGTTTCCTTGTTTGGAACATCCTTGCCTGGATCTTTATTTTTCTTAAATCTCTGGGTTGGTGTCTGCACATTAGACAAATTCCACACCCCTCCCAGTCTTTACAAACTGGCCTCATACAGAAGACCTTCATCAATAAGCCTAGTCAGAGATTTTGGAGTCTCTACCAACTCTGTCCTCCCCCAAGAATAAGCAGGCAGATATAGATTTTGTCCACTCTCTCTGCTGCTCTGGGGGCATTAGGAACTTTGGCAACTACTTGCCCTAGCAACCATTGTCTTCTTCCCTGAGGGCTAGACTATGTCAACCTGTCAAAGTTTCAAGTCGGGGGAGATAAATATTAATTCTTTAAGCAGCCCTAGGGAAGTTGGGGCACTGGACACATAAATCAACTATTTTCCTCCAAAGTGGGAAGTTTATAGCTGGGATTTTTTGGTCCATTGACTATGTGCTGAACAAGGGCAAGGACCAATGGTGTCTAACAGCCCAAGCTGCCACCTCTATTCTTTCCAAAGTTTCTAGACTAATGCAGACCCATCAGAGGCCCACTACTATCAAAACAAGATGCAGTTCTCTATGGAGAATCCTCAGAATAGTTAGGGCACTGGACACTTGTACCAGTCCTTTCCTGTTCCTGGGTGAATCTTGGAAAAGGGGGCTCTCTTTCTGCTCATATGGCACTGTGCCAGGGGCAAGGTCTCTAGAAAAATTGTGTCCCAAATCCCCCTATCAGCTTTGGTAAGTCTCTTTTTTTACATTCTTCTGGGGTGTAGAAAACTTTCAATCAGTTCTGATTTTCACAGAGCCAATTTGTGCATGAATTGTTGCTGAAACAGTCCATTCATGAAAAAAGAAAGGTCCAGTGCTTTCTACTATGCTATGTTGCTGACATCACTTTCAAGCAAATACTTTAAAATAACACTTCTAAACAACCCATGAGTAAGAAGTAATAAAGGGAGGATTAGAATGTATCTTTAATGGAAAAGAAATGAAAACACAGCATATAAAATTTGTGGAATACAGCTAAAGCAGTGCTAAGAGGAAAATTATAGTCCTACATATCAGTCAGTATTAGTGAAGAAGAAAGTTTTGTGGGGTTTGTTTTGTTTTGTTTTGTTTTGGTTTTTGGTGGGGGGCAGGGTCTCACTTACTCACCCAGGCTGGAGAGCAGTGGTATGATCCAAGATAATTGCAGCCTCCATTTCCTGGGCCAAGTGATCCTACCACCTCAGCCACCCAAGTAGCTGTGTTAGCTGTGACTACAGATGTGCACCACTATGCTTTGCTATTTTTCTTTTTAGTAGAGGTGAGGTCTTCCTGTGTTGTACAGTTAGTCTCAAACTACTGTGATTTGCCTGCCTTGGCCCCCAAAAGTGCTAGAATTACAAGCATAATCTACCTGGCCAGAAGTTCTTAAAAGTAGAATTAGAAAAATAAAAGGAAAGTGAATCCAAAAGCGCGTAACAAAGAATGAAAAACAATAAAATATAAAAATATAAATATAGATACAATCAGTAAAACAAATTGGTTCTTTGAGAATATTAATAAAATTGATAAAAATCATACTAGACTAATCCGTTTTTTTAAAGGAAAACGTGAATTATCAATATAACAAATAAGATCAGCTTAGCTACCTAAAATAAAAATAATGTGAATATTATAAACAACTTTATTCCAATGCAGTTGACAAAGTAGATGAAATTGACTATTTACAAAGCATACACTATAAAAGATCATTCAAGAAGAAACAAATAACATACATTAATGTGCATATATATATATATTTTTTTTAATTAAGTTGAAGCTTAAAACTATGCCACACTCACATATACAACAAACACATCTTATAGCCCAGGTAGTTTTATTGTGGAATTCTGTTACACATTTAATGAAGAAATAACACCAACTCTACAAAAACTCTTTATGAATATTAAAGAGGAGGCTACACTTAAAAATTTATTCTATGGAGACATAATTAACCCTGTTACCAAAACCAGAGAATTTCATTTTAATAAAAGAAAACTATGGTTCATTATGCCCCTCTGTACATAGATACAAACATTCTCAACAATATTTTAGAAAATATGATCTAACAGTATATAAAATAAATAATACATCATGACCAATAGTGATTTTTTCTATAATAAAATAGTCATTAAAAAATCATCAATCAATGTCCTTTACTGTTATCAATAGAGTAAAAAAAAACTGATCTCTTAATGAGTGGACAAAATACACTTGAGAAAATGCAATATTCATTTGTGACAAAAACACTCAACAAATTAGAAATAGAAGGAAACTTCTTCAACTTAATAAAGGTCATCTGCAATAAAACATTTTGCATCATATTTCACGGTAAAAAAGATTAAATGCTTTCCTTACAGATGGTGAAAGAGGCAATGTCTGCTTTTGCCATAGAACTCAACATGACACTAGAGGTCTCAGCTGTGCCATAATGCAATAAAAAATGAAAAGCATATAAATTGAAAACAAGAAATAAAACATGTTCTCTTCACAGATACCATGAATATCAAGTAAAAAATCTCAAAGAATTGAAAACCATAATACAAAACTACTAGAGCTAGTAAGGTCACAATATATAAACTGATATGGAAGAGAATCAATTTTATTTCTATAGAGTCTAATAATGAAAAATCTGAAATCTTTTTTTTTTTTTTTTTTTTTTGAGGCGGAGTCTCGCTCTGTCGCCCGGACTGGAGTGCAGTGGCCAGATCTCAGCTCACTGCAAGCTCTGCCTCCCGGGTTTACGCCATTCTCCTGCCTCAGCCTCCCGAGTAGCTGGGACTACAGGCGCCCGCCACCTCGCCCGGCTAGTTTTTGTATTTTTAGTAGAGACGGGGTTTCACCGTGTTAGCCAGGATGGTCTCGATCGCCTGACCTCGTGATCCGCCCGTCTCGGCCTCCCAAAGTGCTGGGATTACAGGCTTGAGCCACCGCGCCCGGCCCTGAAATCTGTTTTATAAGTACAATTTAGAACATCACAAAGAGTTCTTAAAATGCTCACTTATTAATCTAACAGAATATGTTTAGGGTCTATATGCAAAAAAATATAAAATACTGATGAAAGAAATTAAGACAATCGAACAAATGATGAGATAAAATCTGTTCATGCATTTGAAGACTCAATGTTGTAATAGTATCCATGCTATACAAATATACCTATATTCATTACAGTCTTTTTGCTGTTGTTGTTTTCTTTCTTGAACACTCAACACATGGTTCATTAGAATCTTAAATCAAGTTTCAACAGGACTTTTGTAGAATTTAGAAAGATTGTTCTGTAATTGTTATGGAAATCTGAAAGAACTATAATTGCCTAAACAATTTTTTAAAATAACAAAATTGTAGGATGCACATGACACAATTTCAAGACTCACTATAAACTAGCATTTCACACAGTATTATGTTTGCAAGAGAATATATATTTCAGTGGGAAAAAAGGACTAAACCACATACAAAGATATATAGTCAAGTGATTTTTAATTTTTTTATTCAAATAACACATAAATTTATTCTTGCTGTCAAAATTCAAACAACACAGAAAAAGTAAAATTCCCTGAGGATGTAAAATTAGCAAGATGGAGGAATAAAAGGGTATCTGTTTATAACCCTCCAGGGCAACAAAAGTCTGGCAGCCATGTATGTACAAGTGCCTTTGTGGGAGTTTGGGACCCAGGTAGGAGACTGTGAAACCCCAGTGGGGCTCATGGTTGAAGAGTACTGTTTGGTGAAGTCTGCCTCACCAAGCCTGCACCAAGTTGGCACTCTTGAAGACTTGCCAACTATGATCCCAGCTACAGAGGCAGAAATGACATTTTCCTCCTGTAGACTGAGCTGTGCCCTGTTTGGCCTTGGTCCTGACACAAGTTCCATAACACTCAGAAATTATTTGTGTTTCCATGGACTAACGAAAAAGTGTTAAATAAATCAAGAAGGCAGTCCCATTCACAATAGCAGCAGAAAAAAATAAAATACCTAGGAATAAATTTAACCAAGGAGGAGAAAGATCTGTACACTAAAAACCATTAAACACTAATGAAATTGAAGAAGACACAAATAAGTGGAAAGATATCATCAGAAGAATCGCTACTGTCAAAATGTCCATACTACCCAAAGCAATCTATAGATTCAATGGTAGTCCTAATAAAATTCCAGTAGTATTTTTCACAGACATAGAAAAAAAAATTCTAAAATATATACAGAAACATAAAAGACCCAGAATGGCTAAAGAAACCTAGCACAAGAAGAACAAAGTTAGAGTCATCACGCTTCTTGACTTTAAACTAATTATAAAGCTATCATGATCAAACAGTATGGTAGTGGAATAAACAGACATGTAACTGATGGAATAGAAGACAAAGCTCAGAAATAAACAGATGCATACATGCTAAAAAATGTCAAGAATACACAATGGAGAAAGACAATTTCTTCAATAAATGATGTTGACCAAATTGACTACCCACCTGCCAAAAAAAGTAATAAAAAACCATTATATTACACCACACAAATAATTCAAAATGAATTAAAAATTTACATGTGAAATCTGAAACTGTAAACTTCTAGAAGCAACATAGAGGAAAATCTCCATGACATTGTTCTTGGCAATGTTTTTTTTTTTTTTTTTGATTTTTTTGAGTACTTTTTTTTTTTTTTTTATACTTTAAGTTCTAGGGTACATGTGCATACGTTTATATCATGTATAACTCCCCCATGCAATCCCTCCCTCCTCCCCCCTCCCCATGATAGGCCCCAGTGTGTGATGTTCCCCTTCCCGAGTCCAAGTGATCTCATTGTTCAGTTCCACCTATGAGTGAGAACATGCGGTGTTTGGTTTTCTCTTCTTGTGATAGTTTGCTAAGAATGATGGTTTCCAGCTGCATCCATGTCCCTACAAAGGATGCAACTCATCCTTTTTTATGGCTGCATAGTATTCCATGGTGTATATGTGCCACATTTTCTTAATCCAGTCTGTCACAGATGGACATTTGGGTTGATTCCAAGTCTTTGCTATTGTGAATAGTGCCGCAATAAACATACGTGTGCATGTGTCTTTGTAGTAGAGTAATTTATAATCCTTTGGGTATATACCCAGTAGTGGGATGGCTGGGTCATATGGTCATCTAGTTCTAGATCCTTGAGGAATCGCCATACTGTTTTCCATAATGGTTGAACTAGTTTACAATCCCACCAACAGTGTAAAAGTTTCCTATTTCTCCACATCCTCTCCAACACCTGTTGTTTCCTGACTTCTTAATGATTGCCATTCTAACTGGTGTGAGATGGTATCTCATTGTGGTTTTGATTTGCATTTCTCTGATGGCGAGTGATGATGAGCATTTTTTCATGTGTCTGTTGGCTGTATGGATGTCTTCTTTTGAGAAATGTCTGTTCATATCCTTTCCCACTTTTTGATGGGGTTGTTTGTTTTTTTCTTGTATATTTGTTTGAGTTCTTTGTAGATTCTGGATATTAGCCCTTTGTCAGATGAGTAGGTTGCAAAATTTTCTCCCATTCTGTAGGTTGCCTGTTCACTCTGATGGTAGTTTCTTTTGCTGTGCAAAAGCTCTTTAGTTTAATTAGATCCCATTTGTCAATTTTGGCTTTTGCTGCCGTTGCTTTTGGTGTTTTAGACATGAAGTCCTTGCCCATGCCTATGTCCTGAATGGTACTACCTAGATTTTCTTCTAGGGTTTTTATGGTATTAGGTCTAACATTTAAGTCTCTAATCCATCTTGAATTAATTTTCGTATAAGGGTAAGGAAAGGATCCAGTTTCAGCTTTCTACTTATGGCTAGCCAATTTTCCCAGCACCATTTATTAAATAGGGAATCCTTTCCCCATTTCTTGTTTCTCTCAGGTTTGTCAAAGATCAGATGGCTGTAGATGTGTGGTATTATTTCTGAGGACTCTGTTCTGTTCCATTGGTCTATATCTCTGTTGTGGTACCAGTACCATGCTGTTTTGGTTACTGTAGCCTTGTAGTATAGTTTGAAGTCAGGTAGCGTGACGCCTCCAGCTTTGTCCTTTTGACTTAGGATTGTCTTGGCAATGCGGGCTCTTTTTTGGTTCCATATGAACTTTAAAGCCGTTTTTTCCAATTCTGTGAAGAAAGTCATTGGTAGCTTGATGGGGATGGCATTGAATCTATAAATACCTTGGGCAGTATGGCCATTTTCACGATATTGATTCTTCCTATCCATGAGCATGGTATGTTCTTCCATTTGTTTGTGTCCTCTTTGATTTCACTGAGCAGTGGTTTGTAGTTCTCCTTGAAGAGGTCCTTTACATCCCTTGTAAGCTGGATTCCTAGGTATTTTATTCTCTTTGAAGCAATTGTGAATGGAAGTTCATTCCTGATTTGGCTCTCTGCTTGTCTGTTACTGGTGTATAGAATGCTTGTGATTTTTGCACATTAATTTTGTATCCTGAGACTTTGCTGAAGTTGCTTATCAGCTTAAGGAGATTTTGGGCTGAGACGATGGGGTTTTCTAAATATACAATCATGTCATCTGCAAACAGGGACAATTTGACTTCTTCTTTTCCTAACTGGATACCCTTGATTTCTTTCTCTTGCCTGATTGCCCTAGCCAGAACTTCCAACACTATGTTGAATAGGAGTGGTGAGAGAGGGCATCCCTGTCTTGTGCCAGTTTTCAAAGGGAATTTTTCCAGTTTTTGCCCATTCAGTATGATATTAGCTGTGGGTTTGTCATAAATAGCTCTTATTATTTTGAGGTACGTTCCATCAATACCGAATTTATTGAGCGTTTTTAGCATAAAGGGCTGTTGAATTTTGTCAAAAGCCTTTTCTGCATCTATTGAGATAATCATGTGGTTCTTGTCTTTGGTTCTGTTTATATGCTGGATTACGTTTATTGATTTGCGAATGTTGAACCAGCCTTGCATCCCAGGGATGAAGCCCACTTGATCATGGTGGATAAGCTTTTTGATGTGCTGCTGAATCCGGTTTGCCAGTATTTTATTGAGAATTTTTGCATCGATGTTCATCAGGGATATTGGTCTAAAATTCTCTTTTTTTGTTGTGTCTCTGCCAGGCTTTGGTATCAGGATGATGTTGGCCTCATAAAATGAGTTAGGGAGGATTCCCTCTTTTTCTATTGATTGGAATAGTTTCAGAAGGAATGGTACCAGCTCCTCCTTGTACCTCTGGTAGAATTCAGCTGTGAATCCATCTGGTCCTGGACTTTTTTTGGTGGGTAGGCTATTAATTGTTGCCTCAATTTCAGAGCCTGCTATTGGTCTATTCAGGGATTCAACTTCTTCCTGGTTAGTCTTGGAGAGTGTAAGTGTCCAGAAATTATCCATTTCTTCTAGATTTTCTAGTTGATTTGCGTAGAGGCATTTATAGTATTCTCTGATGGTGTTTGTATTTCTGTGGGGTCGGTGGTGATATCCCCTTTATCATTTTTTATTGCGTCTATTTGATTCCTCTCTCTTTTCTTCTTTATTAGTCTTGCTAGCGGTCTGTCAATTTTGTTGATCTTTTCAAAAAACCAACTCCTGGATTCATTGATTTTTTGGAGGGTTTTTTGTGTCTCTATCTCCTTCAGTTCTGCTCTGATCTTAGTTATTTCTTGCCTTCTGCTAGCTTTTGAATGTGTTTGCTCTTGCCTCTCTAGTTCTTTTAATTGTGATGTTAGAGTGTCATTTTAGATCTTTCCTGCTTTCTCTTGTGGGCATTTAGTGCTATAAATTTCCCTCTACACACTGCTTTAAATGTGTCCCAGAGATTCTGGTATGTTGTATCTTTGTTCTCATTGGTTTCAAAGAACATCTTTATTTCTGCTTTCATTTCGTTATGTACCCAGTAGTCATTCAGGAGCAGGTTGTTCAGTTTCCATGTAGTTGAGCGGTTTGATTGAGTTTCTTAGTCCTGAGTTCTAGTTTGATTGCACTGTGGTCTGAGAGACAGTTTGTTATAATTTCTGTTCTTGTACATTTGCTGAGGAGTGCTTTACTTCCAATTATGTGGTCAATTTTGGAATAAGTGCGATGTGGTGCTGAGAAGAATGTATATTCTGTTGATTTGGGGTGGAGAGTTCTATAGATGTCTATTAGGTCCCTTGTGCAGAGATGAGTTCAATTCCTGGATATCCTTGTTAACTTTCTGTCTCGTTGATCTGTCTAATGTTGACAGTGGAGTGTTGAAGTCTCCCATTATTATTGTATGGGAGTCTAAGTCTCTTTGTAGTCTCTAAGGACTTGCTTTATGAATCTGGGTGCTCCTGTATTGGGTGCATATATATTTAGGAGAGTTAGCTCTTCCTGTTGAATTGATCCCTTTACCATTATGTAATGGCCTTCTTTGTCTCTTCTCTTTGTCTTTGATGGTTTAAAGTCTGTTTTATCAGAGACTAGGATTGCAACCCCTGCTTTTTTTTTTTCTCCATTTGCTTGGTAGATCTTCCTCCATCCCTTTATTTTGAGCCTATGTATGTCTCTGCATGTGAGATGGGTCTCCTGAATACAGCAGACTGATGGGTCTTGACTCTTATCCAGTTTGCCAGTCTGTGTCTTTTAATTGGAGCATTTAGTCCATTGACATTTAAGGTTAATATTGTTATGTGTGAACTTGATCCTGTCATTATGATATTAACTGGTTATTTTGCTCGTTAGTTGATGCAGTTTCTTCCTAGCCTCGATGGTCTTTACATTTTGGCATGTTTTTGCAATGGCTGGTACCGGTTGTTCCTTTCCATGTTTAGGGCTTCCTTCAGGGTCTCTTGTAAGGCAGGCCTGGTGGTGACAAAATCTCTAAGCATTTGCTTATCTGTAAAGGATTTTATTTCTCCTTCACTGATGAAACTTAGTTTGGCTGGATATGAAATTCTGGTTTAAAATTCTTTTCTTTAAGAACGTTGAATATTGGCCCCCACTCTCTTCTGGCTTGTAGAGTTTCTGCCGAGAGATCTGCTGTTAGTCTGATGGGCTTCCCTTTGTGGGTACCCGACCTTTCTCTCTGGCTGCCCTTAAGATTTTTTCCTTCATTTCAACTTTGGTGAATCTGGCAATTATGTCTTGGAGTTGCTCTTCTGGAGGAGTATCTTTGTGGCGTTCTCTGTATTTCCTGAATTTGAATGTTGGCCTGCCCTACTAGGTTGGGGAAGTTCTCCTGGATGATATCCTGAAGAGTGTTTTCCAACTTGGTTCCATTTTCCCCCTCACTTTCAGGCACCCCAATCAGACGTAGATTTGGTCTTTTTACATAATCCCATACTTCTTGCAGGCTTTGTTCATTTCTTTTTCTTCTTTTTTTCTTTTGGTTTCTCTTCTCGCTTCATTTCATTCATTTGATCCTCAATCGCTGATACTCTTTCTTCCAGTTGATCGAGTCGGTTACTGAAGCTTGTGCATTTGTCACGTATTTCTCGTGTCATGGTTTTCATCTCTGTCATTTCGTTTATGATCTTCTCTGCATTAATTAGTCTAGCTGTCAATTCTTCCACTCTTTTTTCAAGATTTTTAGTTTCTTTGCGCTGGGTACGTAATTCCTCCTTTAGCTCTGAGAAGTTTGATGGACTGAAGCCTTCTTCTCTCATCTCGTCAAAGTCATTCTCTGACCAGCTTTGATCCGTTGCTGGCGATGGGCTGCGCTCCTTTGCAGGGGGAGATGCGCTCTTATTTTTTGAATTTCCAGCTTTTCTGCCCTGCTTCTTCCCCATCTTTGTGGTTTTATCTGTCTCTGGTCTTTGATGATGGTGACGTACTGATGGGGTTTTGGTATAGGTGTCCTTCCTGTTTGATAGTTTTCCGTCTGACAGTCAGAAGGACTGTCTGTTGGTCTGTTGGAGATTGCTTGAGGTCCACTCCAGACCCTGTTTGCCTGGGTATCAGCAGCAGAGGTTGCCGAAGATAGAATATTGCTGAACAGCGAGTGTACCTGTCTGATTCTTCCTTTGGAAGTTTCCTCTCAGGGGTGACTCCACCCTGTGAGGTGTGGGGTGTCAGACTGCCCCTAGTGGGGGATGTCTCCCAGCTAGGCTACTCAGGGGTCAGGGACCCACCTGAGCAGGCAGTCTGTCCGTTCTCAGATCTCAACCTCCGCGTTAGGAGATCCACGGCTCTCCCCAAAGCTGTCAGACAGAGTCGTTCGCGTGTGCACCAGCCCCCGCTGCTTCCCCTATTGGACTGCAGCTGTGCGCTGTCCACAGAGGTAGAGTCTACAGAGACAGGCAGGCTTCCTTGAGCTGCTGTGAGCTCCACCCAGTTCGAGCTTCCCAGCGGCTTTGTTTACCTACTTAAGCCTCAGCAATGGCGGGCGCCCCTCCCCCAGCCTCGCTGCTGCCTTGCGGATAGATCGCCGCAGACTGCTGTGTTAGCAGTGAGGGAGGCTCCGTGGGCGTGGGACCCTCCCGGCCAGGTGTGGGATATTCTCCTGGTGTGCCTGTTTCCTTAAAGCGCAGTATTGGGGTGGGAGTTACCCGATTTTCCAGGTGTTGTGTGTCTCAGTTCCCCTGGCTAGGAAAACGGATTTCCTTCCCCCTTGCCCTTCCAGGTGAGGCGATGCCTCGCCTTGCTTCAGCTCTCGCTGGTCAGGCTGCAGCAGCTGACCAGCACCGATTGTCCGGCACTCCCTAGAGAGATGACCCCAGTACCTCAGTTGAAAATGCAGAAATCACCGGTCTTCTGTGTCGCTCGCGCTGGGAGTTGGAGACTGGAGCTGTTCCTATTCGGCCATCTTGCTCCGCCCACCGGCAATGATTTTTTTTTTTAATATAACAACAAAGCACAGGCAACAAAAGCAAAAATAAACAAGTAGGATCACATCAAACTAAAAAGTTCTGTGCGCAGTAAAGGAAACTATCAACAAAATGAGACGTATATTATCTGTTTTTATGCTGCTGATAAAGATATACCCAAGACTGGGCAATTTACAAAGGAAAGAGGTTTAATTGGACTTAGAATTCCATGTGGCTGGGGAAGCCTCACAATCAAGGTGGAAGGCAAGAAAGAGCAATTCACGTCTCTTGGATGGCACAGGCAATAGAAAAGAACTTGTGCATGGGAACTCCTCTTTTTAAAAACAACAGATCTCATGAGACTCATTCACTATCACAAGACAACACAAGAAAGACCCGCCCCCGTGATTTAATCACCTCCCACCAGGTCCTCTCACAACATGCGGGAATTGTGGGAGTTACAATTCAAGATGAGATTTAGGTACGGACACAGCTAAACCATATCAGAAGGCAACCCACAACTTGGGAGGAAATATTTTAAACCATATATCTAATAAGGGGGTTTATATCCAAAATATATAAGGAAGTCATATGATACAAATAGAAAAAAATGACAACCCAAATTTAAGAAATGAGCAAAAACATGTGTAGACATTTTCCCAAACAAGACATCCAAATGGCTAACAGGAACATTAAAAGGTGGTCAACATCACAAATCATGAGGAAAATGCAAATCAAAACTGCAAGGAGGTATCATGTCACATCTGTTGGAACGGCTATTATCAAAAAGTCAAAAGGTAACAAGTGTTGGTGAAAATATGGAGAAAAGGTAGCCCTTCTATACTGTTGGTGGGAATGTAAATTGGTGCAGTCTTTATGAAAAACAGTTGGGAGGTTCCTCAAACAACTAAAATTAGAGCTATCACATGACACAGTAATCCCACTTCTGGGTATATGTCCAAAAAATAGAATTAATATTTTGAAGAGATATTTGAATGCCTATGTTTATTGCAGCATTATTTACAATAGCCAAAATATGGAAACAGTCTAAGTTTCCATTGATGGATGAGTGGATTTTTTTTTAATGGAGATATACATTGAACATATTATTAAGCCTTAAAAAATAATGAAATACTGTTATTTTTGACAACATGAATGAACCAAGAGGCCATTATTTAAATAAAATAAACCCACCACAGAAGTAAAAATACGGCATAATTCCATTTATATGAAGTATCTATTATATTATAACTCATAAAAGCAGAGAACACAAGATTGGATGCCAGGTGATGGGGGGTGGGCTAAATAGGGAGAAGTGGTCAAATGGTACAAACTTTCAGTTATATAATATATACTTATGTTCTTTGAATCTAATGTACGGCATGGTGACTATGTTAATAACGATGTATTGTATACACTGTTATTAACTACCTGTCGTTAGTTGAATCTGCAGATGTGAAACCTGTGAATGCAGAGAGTCAACTGTATATAATTTTTATTTCTCAATTATACCTCAGTAAATCTAGAGAAAAAAAAAAGTCCCTCTCAAAATCTAATCCCTAATACAAGTGACTTTGGAAGATACTTGATCTGTGAGTAACAGTATACCAGTAGAAAGAGCCAAAGTCTACTACTACTTCTGGTATATACTACATATTCTTACTGGGTACAAGGAAGAGAGGTACACACAGGTAGGTAGGATTCATATTAAGAATATGGAAGGGAGGAAGAAAGGACAGAAAAGAATCTGAATAATACAAGTGGTCTCACAGATAACTCGGATATCATGTGGAACACAGCTCAGCAGTAGCAACTCATTCTGCTTCAGTGTCCTCAGCAGTGGGGATGCATTAGCCTCAAGTATAGTGCTCTTCCACTATGATGGTCCAGTGTTTAATTCCTGTTGTCAATTTACCTAATACTACCTGAATTCTTGGCTATATTTTCCTGTATTCTGTCCACTGCTTTCTGTACCTCTTCACTCTACCCTTCCTAATTTCCCCACAGTGCCTGACCTTTCTGTTTTGGCTTTCATTTCATCTCCCTAAAGGAGTTTCTGATTGGCCATTATCCAGCATAAAGCCCTCTGTTTGGTAAAGCTCTCATGCCAGACAGTCTTATGGAATCCTGTCCAGCCCACTGGTAATTATTATGGTCAATTGATTTGTGACTAAGATACAAAGAAAATTAAATGGATATAAGATAGTATCTGCAGTAAATATTGCTGGAACAATGGGACATCCAAATTCACAAAACAGAAGCAAAAGAAACAAAACAAAGGTGCTTGAGGCATTTTTTTCTCAAACCATTCTTCACCCCATACACACACACACGCACACAAAAGAAAAGAAAAAACCTCAAAATATATCATAGACTTAAAGGTGAATCCTAAAACAATAAAACTACTAGAAGAAAACATAGCAGAACATTTTTCTGAACTTAGTTTAGGCAATACTTTATACATGTCACCTAAAACACAAAATAAATCCATAAAATAAAATAAATTAATAAATTGTACTTCACCATAATTAAGAATTTTTGCCCTTCAAAAGCCAGTTAAGAGAATGGAAAAGGAAAGCCACAGACTGGCAGAATATATTTGCAGTGTGAGTTACTCAGTTATTCAAAATTTGATATTTCAATTTTTATTCACCAGCATATCACTCTCTTTCTCACAAGTAGAATAAAGAACATTGAACTGTGACCAGTATATTTCTGGTTCCCAGCATCAAATTTGCTCTTATCTTACTGATAAACCATATACAAAATTGTTCCTTAGTATTCCAATCTGAAGTTTATAAAATTGTTCTTTATAAAATTTTCAAAGCTCAGTAAAACCTACAAATTACATTTATATTGACAAGGCAAGCAGGCAGAAAGGCAAATTCTCGGCTCTTGCTTCAAGTAAGGTAGCTCTACATTAATTTATTCTGCATATTATCATTCTATGTACGAACAGGGCTACTGGTGAAATATTTTTGAAAATTAGCAGCCTAGCTATTTCTTTCCACTTCTATGATTTCTAGTGCAAATGTGTAATAATCAAATTCATAGACATCTTATTTCAAATATATATTTTAGATACAAAGCAAACACAACAAAGTGAAATGCTTCTGTAGCTCCCTTTTATCAAAAAATAAAATGATAAAATGATTTTGTTGGCAATCTACAAATCACAGTCTGGGGCCTTCTATTCTCACTTGATGTCCTAGATTATTGGGAAAGGAAGGCATGTATGCAATTGCCAGTTGCCTCATCCACATAAATAAAGACCACTCAACATCTCAGTAGTCTCCTTATTTAGCCTGGGCAACTAATCAGGAGAAACACACTGTTGACAAAAACATTTAAGTAAGCCATTTTGTACTGACTTGCATTCTAGCAATGGTAAACACATAATATGTATTGATTCAGAATACTTTTAATAATTCAAATGTTAAACAAATTCTGGACTGGAACAAACAAGTTATTGAAAGGCCAGTAGAGCCAGTCCATGGAATGAAATTTGGCAAATATCCATCTGTTAAATGGTGTGATTCTGCCCACATTCTGAGGTCAATATTCAAATAGAGTACATAGTCTGTTAAGATTTTCTACTTGCTATGCCACCTTCCCAAAATAAAATCTGCTGTTCAAAAAGAAGGAAAGTAAAATTGTGCAAAAGAAGCTATTAAATTTGATTCAATTCTTGGCTACACTTCTAAATAACTGTGTGTCTAGGGGAAATAATTTTCAGTCTCTGTGCCTCAGTTCTCTCATCTACAAAATGAAGAGGTATAAATAATCTCCAAATTTCCTCTAATATTTAATAACATTCTACAATCTGAAAATGGGGAAAAAATGAGTGTGTTACTAATTCTTGCTATCTAGCTATTTTCAAACAAATATAATATTTGTAAAGACTGAAAGCCTGATGGCCAAATAATCTTCTTCAAGTGTTAAGTGGTCCATTGCTCCCAGGTGCTCTCTGGGGGAAAGCACCTCATTGTGAGAACAACCACAAATCAAATTCTATACAACTCAGAGCCAAATATATAGAAGTGTTTGATGAGTAGCCAGTCCCAATGCTTGTCATTTTCTTTTCCATCTTTGCTCAACATTTCCAAAATATTCTATAGGAGGGAGAAATGTATACTTAATTGTTCAGAAAGATTTTTACATAATAAAAGTCTTCAGGAATTTTATTCAACAAGATTTCACTAAACTCAGATCCACCCCAGTATGATGTTTAAGATCAGAGAAACGTTCAGCAATGTTAATGCTGCCAATCATTCTGGTCAATTCTTCACAAATTTTATTTTAACCTACTTTCAATTTGCCTAACTTTTCTATAAAATTGAAAAATTAAACATATATTATTCTTACTTAGATAATACATTATTCTGCTTTATAGACCATCACAATTTTTCTTCAATAAAATATAACAAAAAGTTGTATGTGGGAAAGGGAGTATTTCTATATTTTGATCCATTTTAAACAACACAAATATTCAGAAATACTACTAGATTTTAATTATAGCTCAGTGATAAGAACAAAGACCCACACACTGAATCTCTCTAGCAAGTCCTTGAGTAATTAAATGCATAAAGTAGATGAGAATACTATGTTTACCTTAGTGGAAACACTTTCCACACTGAGGAAACACGTCATCTGTTATGTGATGCCAACAGCAGGTAAACCACTACAGAATCAGACTTTGTGAGATGGTGATCCTGTATTTAATAATATCTAATGGGACAGTGGAACAAATGCACTAGTTTTTCAGTCAACCAATTTGATTTGAGGGCTTCGGGAATACTCTTTGTTGCTGCTAAATGCAAGATTGTCTACTACATAAACTACATAATCATTTCATTGTCTAAGTTTCTACAAGAATACAAATATGCTTCACACAAAATTACTAAGGTGTTTGAGGTTGCTGAAAACTTTAAAACTCAAATCACACTTTGAATCCAAAGCTATGGAGCTTCTTTATTTTCAATACAGAGCTTTGAGTTGCTGCTTGTTGATCCTGTGTGATAATGGATCAAGTTCCATTCTAAGGAATAATGAGGGGGAGGATAAAAGGTGGAGATTGATATTTATCCCTGAGTATAGGCCAAAACTGAATACAGATATTCTAGCATTTATGATAATCAGGCCTGATATGGTTAGGCTTTGTGTCCCCAGCCAAATCTCATCTTGAATTTGAATCCCCATAATTCCATAATCCCCTAGTGTCAAGGGAGAGACAAGGTGGAAGTGAATGGATCATGGGGACTGATTCTCCCATGCTATTCTCATGACTGTGAGTAAATTCTCAGGAGATCAGATGGTTTAGAAGTGGCAGGTTTTTCCTGCACTCTCACTTCTCTCTGCTACCACCATGTGAAGAAGGTCCTTGCTTCTCCTTCACCTTCTGCCATGCCTGAGAATTTCCTGAGGTCTTCCTAGCCATGTGGAACCATGAGTCAATTAAACCTCTTTCCCTTATAAATTACACAGTCTCGGGTATTATTTTTTTTTTTAATTTTTATTTTTTTAGACAAAGTTTCGCTTTGTCACCAGGCTGGAGTGCAGTGGCACTATCTCGGCTCACAGCAACCTCTGCTTCCCGGGTTCAAACGATTCTCCTGCCTCAGCCTCCCAAGTACCTGGGACTACAGGTGCATGCCACCAAACCCAGCTAATTTGTGTGTGTGTGTGTGTGTGTGTATTTTTAGTAGAGATAGGGTTTCACCACGTTGGCCAGGATGGTCTTGATCTCTTGACCTCATGATCCACCCATCTCGGCCTCACAAAATACTGGGATTACAGGCATGAGCCACCGCGCCCAGCCTCAGGTATTATCTTTATAGCAGTGTGATAACAGACTAATAGAGTAAATTGGTATGAACGTAGTGGGACATTTTTATAAGCTACCTGAGAATGTGGAAGTGACTTTGGAACTGGGTAATGGGCAGAGGTTGGAATAGCTTGAAGGGCTCAGAAGAAGACAGGAAGATATTGGAAAGTTTGGAACTTCCTAGAAATGTGTTGAATGGCTATGACCAAAATGCGGGTAGTAATATGAACGACGAAGTCCAGACTAAGGTGGTCACAGATTGAGATGAGAAACCGTTTGAGAACTAGAGCAAAGGTGACTCTTGCTGTGCTTTAGCAAACAGACTGGCAACATTTTGCCCCTAACCTAGAGATCTCTGGAACTTTGAACTTGAGAGAGGTAATTTGGGGTATCTGGCAGAAGAAATTTCTCAGCAGCAAATTGTTCAAGACGTGACCCAGATGCTCCTTAAAGCATTGTTTTACGGATTCACAAAAGATGGTTTGGAATTGGAATTTATGTAAAATGGAAGCAGATCAGAAAAGTTTGGAACATTTGCAGCCTGACAATGTGATTAAAAAAAAAAAAAAAAAAAAAAAACATTTTCTGGGGAGAAATTCAAGCCAGCTGCAGAAATTTGCATAAGTAACAAGTAGCCAAATGTTAATCCCCAAGACAATGTGGAAAATATCTCCAGAGCATGTCAGAGACCTTCAGAGCAGCCCCTCCCATCACTGGCCCAGAGGCCTACAATAAAAAAATGTTTTTTGGGGACAGGCCTAGGGCTTTGCTCTTTTGGGCAGCCTCAGGACTTGGTGCCCTGCATCCCAGCCTGGCTAAAAGAAGCCAAAGTGCAGCCCAGTCTGTTGCTTCAGAAGGTGCAAGCCCCAAGCCTTGGCAGCTTACACATGGTGTTGGACCTGCTGGTACACAGAGGTCAAGCACTGGGGGTCGAGATCCTCTGCCTAGATTTCATAAGATGTATGGAAATGCCTGGTGTACAGGCACAAGTTTGCTGTAGGGGTGGACCCCTCATGGAGAACCTCTGCTAGGTCAGTGAAGAAGGTAAATGTGAGATCAGAGACCCCAAACAGAGTCCCCACTGGGCCACTGCCTAATGGAGCTGTGAGAAGAGGGACACTGTCCTCAAGATTCCAGAATCGTAGATCCACCGACACATTGCACTTGTGCCTCAAAAAGTCACATACACTCAATGCCAGCCCGTGAAAGCACCTAAGAGTGGGGCTGTCCCCTGCAAAGCACAGGGACAGAGTTGTCCAAAGTCTTGGTAGCCCACTTCTTGCATCAGCATGCCCTGCATGTGAGACATGGAGTCAAAGGAGATCATTTAGGTGCTTTAAGATTTAATGACTACCCTGTTGGATTTTGGACTTGCAGGGATCCTTTAGCCCCTTTGTTTTGGCCAATTTCTCCCTTTTAAAATGGAATGATTTATTCAATTCCTGTACCCCATTGTATATTGGAAGGAACTAACTTGTTTTTGATGTTATAGGTTCATAGGCAGAAGGGAGTTGCCTTGCCTCAGATGAGACTATGAACTTGGACTTTTGGGTTAATGCTGGAATGAATAAAAACTTTGGAGGACTGTTGGGAAGGCATGATTGGTTTTGAAATGTGAAAGGGACATGAGATTTCAGAGAGCCAGGGGCAAAATGATATGGTTAGGCTTTGTGTCCCTATCCAAATTATATCTTGAATTATATCCTTATATTTCCATAATTATCACATGTCGAGAGAGAGACCAGGTGAAGGTTATTGGATCATGGGAGAAGTTTTCTCCATGCTATTCTCATGATAGTGAGTGAATTCTCATGAGATCTGATGGTTTTAAAAGTGGCAACTTTTTCCTGCACTCTCACTTTCCTTTCCTGCCGCCATGTGAAGAAGGTCCTTGCTTCTCCTTTGCCTTCCACCATGATTGTAAGTTTCCTCAGGCTTCCCCAGCCATGTGAAACTGAGAGTCAATTAAATCTCCTTTGTTTATAAATTACCCAGTCTGGAGCAATCTCATTATAGCAGTGTGAGAATGGACTAATACAAGGCCCTTGAATTTTTATATAGCAATTTTAACTGGATTTGTTTCTTTTTTAACTTTTGTTTTAGGTCCAGGGGTATATAAGCAAATTTATTATATAAGTATATTCCTGTTACAGGGTTTGTTGTACAGATTATTTCCTCATCCTGGTACTATGTTTTGTTCTTTTCTATTCCTATCACTCTTTCCACCCTCCATTCTTAAGTGTCTGTTGTTTCCTTCTTTGTGTCCATGTGTTCTCATTATTTATCTCCTACTTATGAGTGAGAATAGTCGGTATATGATTTTCTGTTCATGTGTTAGTTTGCTAAGGATGACAGCCCCCAGCTCCATTCATGTTCATGCAAAATACATGATCTTGTTCTTTTTTATGACTGTGTAGTATTCCATAGTATGTATCTACTGCATTCTTTAAATCCAGTCTACACTTGATGGACATTCTGGTTGATTCCATGTCTTTGCTGTTGCAAAAAGTGCTACAATGAACATATGTGTGCATGTGTCTTTATGGTGGAATGATTTATATTCCTTTGGGTATATGCTCAGTAGTGAAATTGATGAGTCAAGTGGTAGTTCTGCTTTTAGCTCTGTATTAGACGACTTTTACACTGCTATAAAGAACTGCTCAATACTGGGTGATTTATTAGCAAAGGATGTTTAATTGACTCACAGCTACTTATGGCTAAGGAGGCCTCAGGAAACATACAATTAGGACAGAAGCAGAAGGCACCTTCTTCACAAGAAGGCAGGAAAGACAGAGAGAGAAAGAGATAAACTACCAAATACTTATAAAACAATCAGATCTCATGAGATCTCACTCACTGTCACGAGAACAGCATGGGGAAACTGGCCCCATGATCCAGTATCCTCCCTCCAGGTCCCTTTCTCAAGACCTAAGCATTACAATTTGAGATGATATTTGGATGAGACACAATGCCAAACCATATTATTCCATCCCTGGCTCCTTTGAAATCTCATGTGCCTTTCACATTTCAAAATCATTAATCCTTCCCAACAGTCCACAAAAGCTTTAACTCATTTCAGCATTAACCCAAAGACCAAGTCCATCATCTCATCTGAGACAAGTCAAGTCCCTCCACCTGTGAGCCTATAAAATCAAAGACAAGTTAATTCCTTCCAAGATACAATGAAGGTATAGGCATTGGCTAAATGTTCCCATCCCAAATTGGAGAAATCGGCCAAAAGGGTTACAGGCCCAATGCAAGTCCAAAATCCAGTGGAAATGTCATTATGTTTTAAAGCTCCCAAATAACCTCCTTTGACTCCATATCTCACATCCAGGATATGCTGATGTAATGGGTAGACTTTTAAGTCTTTAGGCAGCTCCACCCCTGTGGCTTTGCAGGGTACAGCCCCTTTGGCCACTTTCATTGGGTGGTGTCAATTGCCTGTGGCTTTTCCAGATGCAAGGTGAAAGCTGTTAGTGGAGCTACAATTCTGGGGTCTGGAGGACAGTGGGCCTTTTCTCACAGCTCCACTAAGCAGTGCCCCAGTGAGAACTCTGTGTGGGGGCTCTAACCCCACATTTCCCTCCACACTGCTGCTCTAGGAGAGGTTCTCCATGAGGCCTATGCCCCTGCTGCAAACTCATGCCTGGACATCCAGGCATTTTCATACATCCTCTACAATTTGGCAGAGGTTTTCAAACATCAATTTTTAAATTCCATGCACCCTCAAGCCCAACACCATGTGTAAGCCACCAAGGCTTGGGGCTTGCACCCTCCGAAACCAAGTCTTGGGGCTTGCCCCTTTTAGCCAAGGCTGAAGCTGGAGTGGCTGAGGCACAGGGTGCCAAGTCCCAAGGCTGCACAAAGCAGTGGGTTTCTGGGCCCAGACCAAGAACCATTTTTCCCTTCTATGCCTCTGGACCTGTGATGGGAGTGGCTGCCATGAAGGTCTCTGACATACTCTGGAGACATTTTCCCCATTGTCTTGGTGATTAATATTTTACTCATTACTTATGCAAATGTCTGCAGCTGACTTGAATTTCTCCCCAGAAAATGGGTTTTTCTTTTCTATTGTATGGTCAGGCTGCAAATTTTCCAAGCTTTTATGCTCTGTCACCACTTGAATGCTTTCCTGCTTAGAAATTTTTTCTGCCAGATACCCTAAATTCTCTCTCTCAAGTTCAAATTTCCAAAGATTTCTAGGACAGGAGCAAAATGCTGCCAGTCTCTTTGCTGAAGCATAGCAAGAGTGACCTTAGTTCTTAATAATTTCCTCATTTCCATCTAAGACCACCTCAGCCTGGACCTCATTGTTCATATCACTATCAGCATTTTGGTCAAAGCCATTCAACAATTCTCTAGGAAGTTCCAAACTTTCCCACCACATTATCCTGTCTTCTTCTGAGCCCTTGAAAATGTTCTGACCTCTGCCTGTTACCCAGTTCCAAAGTCGCTTCCACATTTTCAAGTATCCTTAAGGTAGTGCCTTATTCCTGGTACCAATTTCCTGTATTAGTCCATTCTCACACTGCTATAAAGAAACACCCGAGACTGGGTAATTCATAAAAGAAGGGTTTAATTGACTCATAATTCCACATGACTGGGGAGGCCTCAGGATACTTACAATCATGGCAGGAGGGAAAGCAGGCACCTTCTTCACAAGGTAGCAGGAAAGACAGAGAACAAGAAAGGAACTACCAAACACTTATAAAGCCATCAGATCTTGTGAGAACCCACTCACTATCATAAGAACAGCATGAGGAAACCATGCTGTTCTTATCATGATCCAATCACCTCCCACCAGGTTCTTCCCTCATCATCTGGAGATTACAATTCATGATGAGATTTGGATGGGTACACAAACCCAAACTATATCAAGCTATTTGAAAAACTACCACAATGTTTTCCACAATGGTTAAACTAATTTACACTCCCATGAGAAGTGTATATGTTCCTTTTTCTATGCAACCTAATTAACATCTGTTATTTTTTGAGTTTTTAGGAATAGCCACTCTGATTGGTGTGATATGATATCTCACTGTGGTTTTCATTTTCATTTCTCTAATGATCAGTGATATTGAGCTCTTTCTATTTTTGTTTGTTGGTTTGTTTGTCTTGTTTTGTTTTGTTTGAGACAGAGTCTTGCTCTGTCACCAGGCTGGAATGCAGTGGCATGATCTCGGCTCACTGCAACCTCTAACTCCCTGGTTCAAGTGATTATCCTGCCTCAGCCTCCTGAGTAGCTGGGATTACAGGCATAAGCCACCAGGCCCAGCCAATTTTTGTATTTTTAGTAGAGATGGGGTTTCACCATGTTGGTTAGGATGGTCTCAATCTCCTGACCTCATGATCCACCCGCCTCAGCCTACCAAAGTTATGGGATTACAGGAGTGAGCCACTGTGCCCAGCCCTATAACTTTTATTTTAAGTTCAAGAGTACAAGTGCAGGTTTGTTATACAGGTAAACTTGTGTCGTGGGGGTTTGTGGTACAGATTATTCCCTCATCTAGGAATTAAACCTAATACCCATTAGTTATTTTTTCTGAGCCTATCTCCTTCCACTCTCCACACTCTGAAAAGCCCCAGTGAGTGCTGATCCTCTCTATGCATCCATGTGTTCTCATTATTTAGCTTATAAGTAAGAACTTTCAGTAATTGGTTTTCTGTTCTGTGTTAGTTTGCTGAAGAAGATGGCCTCCAGCTCCATTCATGTCCCTACAAAGGACATGATCTCATTGTTTATGACTGCATGATATACCATGGTGTATATGTACCACATTTTCTTTATCCAGTCTACCATTGATGGGCATTTTTGTTGATTCCATGTCTTTGCTACTGTGAACAGTGCTGCAGTGAACATATGTGTGCATGTGTCTTTATGACAGAATTATTTACATTACTTTGGGAGCACCAAACAGAGGAGCTTTTTTTCATATGCTTGTTGGCCACACATATGTCTCTTTGCAAAAGTGTCTGTTCACTTCTTTGCCCACTTTTTAAATGTAGTTGCTTGTTTTATTCTTGTAAATTTAAAATCCTTGTAGATGCTGGATATTAGAACCTTGTCAGATACAGAGTTTGAAAATGTTTTCTCCCATTCTGTAGGTTTTCTGTTTACTCTGTTGATAATTTATTTTGCTGCACAGAAGTTCTTTTGTTTAATTAGATCCAATTTGTCAAGTTTTGCTTTTGTTTCCTTTGCTTTTGGAATTTTGTTATGAAATCTTTGCCAGCTCCTATGTCCAGAATGGTGTTACCTAAGTTGCCTTCCAATCTTTATATAGTTTTGGATTTTATATTTAAGTCTTTAATGCATCTTGAGTTGACTTTGGTAAATTGTATAAGAAAGAGGTCCAGTTTTAATCTTCTGCGTATGGCTTGCCAGTTAACTCAGCACCATTTATGGAATAGGGAATCCTTTCCTCATTGTTTGTTTTTGTCAGCTTTGTCAAAGATCATATGATTGTAAGTGTGTAGCCTTACATCTGGGCTGCGAATTCTGTTCCATTTGTCCCTGTGTCTGTTTTTGTACCATTACCATTTGGTTATTGTAGCCCTGTAGTATAGTTTGAAGTTGGGCAGCAGCATGTCTTCTGCTTTGCTGTTATTGTACAGGATTGCATTGGCTATTCAGGCCCCTTTTTGGTTCCATATGAATATTAAAATAGTGTTTTCTTTTCTTTTTTTTTTTTTTTTTGAGACGGAGTCTCGCTCTGTCACCCAGGCTGGAGTGCAGTGGCCAGATCTCAGCTCACTGCAAGCTCCGCCTCCCGGGTTCACGCCATTCTCCTGCCTCAGCCTCCCGAGTAGCTGGGACTACAGGCGCCACCACCTTGCCCGGCTAGCTCTTTGTATTTTTAGTAGAGACGGGGTTTCACCGTGTTAGCCAGAGATGGTCTCGATCTCCTGACCTCGTGATCCGCCCGCCTCGGCCTCCCAAAGTGCTGGGATTACAGGCTTGAGCCACCGCGCCCGGCCAAAATAGTGTTTTCTAATTCTGTGAAGAATGTTTATAATTGCTTTGGGCAGTATGGTCATGATAACAATATTGATTCTCTGTATCCATGAACATGGAATGTTTTTCTACTTATTTGTGGCATCTGAAATTTCATTGAGCATTGTTTATAATCCTCATTGTGGAGATCTTTAACCTTTCTTGTTAGTGTGTATTCCTAGGTATTTTATTGTTTTTGTGGCAATTTTGAATGAGATTGCATTCCTGATCTCTGGCTTTTGGCTTGGCTGTTCCTGCTGTATACGAATGCTAATAATTTTTATGTTGATTTTGTATCTTGAAATTTTGCTGAAGTTGTTTATCAGATGAAAGAACTTTTGGGCTTAGACTCTGGAATTTTATAGATATAGAATCATGTCATCTGCAAACAGAGATACTTTCACTTTTCATCTTCCTATTTAGATTCCCTTTGTTTCTTTCTCTTGCCTGATTTCTCTGACCAGGACTTCCAATACCATGTTGACTAGGAGTGATAAGAGAGGGCATCCTTGACTTGTGCCAATTTTCAAGGGGAATGCTTTCAGCTTTTGCTCACTTGGTATGATTTTGGCTGTGGGTTTGTCACAGATGGCTCTTATTATTTTGAAGTATGTTTATGCAATACCTAGTTTATTGAGCATTTTTAACATAAAACAATAGTGAATTTTATCAGAAGACATTTTTTCATTTATTGTGATAATTATGTGATTTTTGTGTTTATTTCTGTTTATATGATGGATCACATTTATTGATTTGCATATGTTGAACCACCTTGCATCCCAAGGGGAAAACCTCCTTGATCATGGTGAATTCACTTTTTGATATGCTACTGGATTCAGTTTGCAAATATGTTGTTGAGGATTGTTGCATCAAGTTTTATCAAGAATATTAGCTTTATGTTTTCTTTTCTGTGTTGTCCCTACCAGGTTTTTGTTTTGTTTTCATTTTTGAGATGAAGTCTCACTGTTAGCCAGAGCTGGAGTGCAGTGGTGCAGTCTCAGCTCACTGCAATCTCCACCTCCTGAATAAAAGTGATTCTCCTGCCTCAGCCTCCAGAGTAGCTGGGACTACAGGCGCATGCCATCACACATGGCTAAATTTTTGTATTTTTAGTAGAGACAGGGTTTCACCATGTTGGCTAGGCTCATCTTGAACTCTGATTTCAGATGATCTGGCCACCTTGGCCTCCCAAGTGCCTACCAGGTTTTGCTATAAGGATGATGCTGGTCTCATAGGATAAATTGGGGAGGAATCCCTCCTCCACAATCTTTTAGAATAGTTTTAGAAATGGTACTAACTGTTCTTTGAATATATGGTAGAATTTGGCTGTTAATTCATCTGGTCCTGGGTTTTTCTCTTATGTTATTTATTATTAATTCAATTTCAGAACTCATTATTTGTCTGTTCAGGGAATCAAATTCTTTCTGCTTCAGTCTTTGGAGGGTGTATGCGCCCAGGAATTCATCCATCTCTTCTAGGTTTTCCAGTATGTGTTCATAGAGGGGTTCATAGTAGTCTTTGATGATTATTTGTGTTTCTTTGGGGTCAGTGGTAACATCTCCTTTGTCATTTCTGATTGTGTTTATTTGGATCGTCTCTCTTTTCTTCTTTGTTAATTGAGTGGCCTATCTTATTATTTTTTCAGAAAACCAACTCCTAGATTTATTGATCTTTTGAATGGTTTTTTAAGGTCTCAATCGCCTTCAGTTCAGCTCTGATTTTGGTTATGTCTTCTCTTCTGCTACCTTTGAGGTTGGTTTGCTCTTGCCTCTCTAGTTCTTTCAGTTGTGATGTTAGGTTGTCATTTGAGATCTTTCTAACTTTTCATGTGGGTATTTATTACTACAAATTTATCTTGTAACATTGCCTTATCTGTGTACCAGAGATTCTGGTATGTTGTGTCTTTGTTTTTATTAGCTTCAATAAAAGTATTGATTTCTACTTTAATTTCATTATTTACCCAAAAGTCATTCAGGAGCAAGTTGTTTAATTTCTGTGTAATTGCATGGTTTTTAGCAATTTTTTAAGTCTTGATTTCTATTTTTGTTGTACTATGGTCTGAGAATATGTTTGGTATAATTTTGGTCTTTTGTATTTGCTGAGGATTGTTTTATGTCTGACTATGTGGTCAAGTTTAGAGTATATGCCATGTAGCAATGAGAAGAATGTATAATCTGTTGGTTTGAGGCGGAGAGTTTTGTAGAGGCTTATCAGATTCATTTTGTCCAATGCTACGCTTAGGTCATAAATATCTTTGTTAATTTTCTGCCTCAATAATTTGTCTGATACTGTAAGGGGAGTGTTGACATCTTTGAGTATTATTGTGTGGTAGTCCATATCTTGTTTAGGTCTCTAAGAACTTGTTTTTTGAATCTGGGTGCTCCTGCATTGGGTGCATATATACTTAGGATAGTTAAGTCTTCTTGTTAAATTTAACATTTTACTATTATGTAATGCCCCCCTTTGTCTTTTTTCATCTTTGTTCATTTAAAGTATGTTTTGTTTGAAATTAGGATTTCAACCCTTGTTTTTTCTATCATTTTCATTTGCTTGGTAGATTTTTCTCCATCCCTTTATTTTGAGCCTATGAGTGTCATTGCATGTGAGATGCATCTCATGAAGACAGCATACCATTAGGCCTTGCTTCTTTATCCAGCTTGCCACTCTGTGCTTTTTAATTGGGGCACTTTTCTAGTTGAAAGGTAGCATTAATATGTGTGGATTTGATCATGTCACTTTGTTGTTAGATGGTTATTATGCGGGCTTCTTTGTGTGGCTGCTTTATAGTGTCACTGGTCTGTGTACTTAAATGTGTTTTCATATTGGCTGGTGATGATTTTTCCTTTTCATATTCCTTTCAAGATCTCTCGTAAGGCAGGTTGGGTGGTAATGAACTCCTTTGGCATTTGCTTATCTGAAAAGTATTTTATTTCTCCTTTGCAGACAAAGCTTAGTTTGGCTGGCTATGAAATTCTTGGTTGAAATTTTTTTTCTTCAAGAATGTTTTTCCTAAACACTGCACAAATAAACATGCTTTTATATATATATAAAAGAATGTTGAATGTAGGCCCTCGATTTCTTCTAGCTTGTAAGGTTTCTGCTGAGCAGTCCGCTGTTAGCCTCATGGGCTTTGCTTTGTAGTTTACCTACTCTATCTCTCTAGCTATCTTTAACATTGTTTCTTTCACTTCAGCCTTGGAAAGTGTGATGATTGTGTCTTATGGATAACCTACTTCTGTAAGCACTTGCAAGGGTTCTTTGTATTTCTTAAATTTGACCGTTTAACTGGATTGAGTTACAGGTGAATCTACATCTCCTGTGGTCCCAAGAAATTGACATATTGGTCCTATATATCTATCTATTGGAAAGACACTAGTGTGACAGCTTAGGAAGAACTTTTTCCAAATTAACTTCAATCTGTCCTGTTTCCTACAAGATTTTTCCTAGGGCATGTGGCTCAGGAAAATTTTAATATAGCTGAAATCAATTGTAATGGGCAGACAAGAGAAGACAGGCCTTAGAAATGGATTCAATGAGACATTCAGGACATTGAATAGTGAAGATTTGAGGGGATATAATAGACAAAGATGCAGGGCATGGGACTCTAACTCTACAAGAATAACTTATTTAAAGAGTAATTAAAAATACAGACAGTGGGGAAAAATACAGATACTCTCCCAGGAAAGCAGTGAGCCCAAGAAGAGGGACACCAGCATTATTTGATAAAGCAAGGTCAAATGGAGGTAGTTGAAATACAGGGATAAATAATACATATTAGTTATGGCAGGCAAGGCAGCATACAGATACACATGAAATCTCTTTTCAAGCTATAGAATGCTAGCCATTGTGCTTGGTTCAAGATGAGACTTCAATGTCAGAAGTCTTAAGCAAGTATAAGTATGGTCCTAGGGCAGGGGTTAGCCAACTCTCTGTAAAAGAAAGACCAGACAACAAATCTTTTAGGTTTTCCAGGCCATATAGTCTATGTCCAACTACTCAACTCTGAATTCATGGCACAAAAGCAGCCAGAGAAAATACACAAAACAGTGGGCATAGTTGTGATCCAAAACTGGTTATTCATAAAATTAGGCTGACTCCTGTCCTAGAGGGTCTAGGAAGTACTTGAAACATTATAGAACAGGAACTTAAGTATAAGAGGACAAGGATCTGATAATGAAAATGAGATTAATAGGAGTGGCTGAGTTCCAGAAACAAGACCCAATATAACTGTGGCATGAGGCCAAGTCTAGCACAATAGTAAAGGCAACATGATAGGCATAAAATGTTGGACTGTAGCTACTGAAAGTTCCCTGTCCTGTAGTCAGGTATGTTGAAGAGTTTGGGGCAATGCTGAGCCTGAAGTTGTGCAATGTCAACTACTTTGAACCAGAGAAGGTCTGGTAGAAAAATCCTGAAATAGCTCTCTGAATTCTCCAATTTGTTCTTTGTCCAGATTCTTCCTAGTACAAATATACCCACATATATAAGTTAGTCCCTTAGTAAAGCACAGTGTAATTGCTAGAAACAGTAAAGGGATTAAAATCCTCTAAATATTGATTCCAAATCCTGTGATTTATCTTTTTCATCACTGTGTTGTGCTGTAAAATGAAGATAATATTAATCCCTGATCAAATTTTCTCATTGTGTTCTTATGATGATTCACTGAAATAATAGATGTGAACATTGTTCATAAACTATGAAGTTCTCCACATAACCTGGTTATGATGATCACATTAATAATAAGCAATGTCCTGGTTTAGTCATTAATAACCCTCAATTTCCACACCCCAGTTAAATAATAAACCTCTCCTCTCCTTAAAGGCTAAGTTATATTGCACAATTACACAACAAGGAGTTAGTTCGCTAAACTCATCTTAAAGAGTAGGCTATCACTCTTAACTAATCCAATCACTGGCAAATACAGAAATCAAAGCTTAGAAAGAATAAGGGTTCTGCCCAGTATTACACTGGTTATAGCCAGTGGTTATTTTCTTACAAGTGTATAAAGGTCCAATAAGGGTGTATATGGCAATTATTACACAATACATGTAAGTCACAATAGGAATGAAGAGGAGAATTTAAATAAGACGAGATAGTAAATAAATTATATAGCATAGAAACATTTTTGAAGGAAATACCCCACTCTATGTATCCAAATTAACTTTTGTCCTAACCTTAAATTTGAGAAGAGTTGTCTACATTTTCTGTCTGATGCATTCTCATGACGAGAAGACAGCCTCTATTTCATCATGGCTGAAAATGGTGGCAAATAGCAGACTGTGGTTAGTTATGTGATTCAACTGCCTCTAGACCATTTTCTCCCACTCTGCTAGCCCCCAGTATTGAAAAAATCATAAGAAATATCTATTTCTATATCTTCTCTTTGGCACCAATCCTCATACCCTTAGGCTGTTGAGACGGGTGTCAAACAGAGGTAGTGATTGCTGCCTAGGGTGGCCAGCTCTCTCCAGGCCCTAAGCAATTGTAAAGGCAGTTTGGGACTAGCAAATTAAAGCCATTCATCAGGCTTGTTGCACCATACAGAGCAACAGCTTCCACTGACAACAGTGAGAATTGAGCTCTCACAAGGGGAACAGAAATGCAAGGGTTAGAGATTTAAAATAGGGACCATTCTAGGAAACAGACTGGTAAATAAAAGAACCATGTTTCTATCTGATTTTAAAGCTAAACTTAGGCCTAAAGACATGACCGCATTTGTCAAGAAAGTATTGATAGCCTATGAGATTACAGGGAAAAAATATTGAGAGTTTTTAATATTTTAGGCAAACATAAAATAACTAAGCTTGCCATCTTTGTTACCTCCCGGTATTAACCAGGCCATCTTTAATTACCAAAAGCAGCCGTCTTGTCTACATACTTGCTGTGCTGTTTAATCTCCAGTCCCTGATGTCCCAGGCTTCCATTTTGTCAGCCAGTTTCACTTTTATGGAGAGGCAAAAGGTGTCACTGCAACTAAGCTTGTGATCTCTCTATTTTTCAGCTCAGTTGGTCTCCAAATGCTTATTATTTCATTACAAGGAGAATAAAAAAGTGATAATTTGGAGAAATTAATTAACACAAGTGAGTGAGAATACTTAGCTACAAAGCACTGCCTTGCAAGGATTCCCTCTAACCTAATGAGTAAATTGAATCTGATACATCTTCATGTCCATCAGGAGAAGAGTGGACTCTGCCTTTCCTCCAGTTTTCCAATCAGTCATATTTCTCCACTTCTGTACCTGTCTTTCACTTCCAGGAAAGGCTTCAACTCCATTCCATTTATGGCTACAAACTCTTTCACAAGGAGGAATACTATACCTACTCCACACTGTTACTCCACTCAAACACAATTCTCAAGGTACTTTTAGCAAATGAAACAGGTATAAGAAGTTGTTCACATAATATGTCATGATTTTAGAAAAAGAATTAACAAACTACTTTAATAAAAAATATCTTATATCATGCCCTTGCTGATGACCTAACTAAAAGGCTACTTTCATTCATTCATTCATTCATTCATTAACAAACATTCCTTGAGAAACTCCACTGTAACATTTCTTTGTATCACCCACTGGGCTAGGTGCTAGGGATACAATATAGTGGAAAGAAGAAAAAGTGAATCAGTGTCCTATTGTGTGATAAATGCCCTGATAGAAAAACAGGAACAAAGTGCTGTGAGAACACAGAAAAGAGACATGTAGCATGAGAGTTCTAGAAACCTGAGAAGAAAGCACTGACTGCAGAAAATTCAGTCTGGAGACACTAACTACCACATTTCCTTGCTTCAGAATTCAATGAGAGCCAGTATTATGCTGTTTATAACCACTCATTTCAGGTTGCTACATTTCTGCATAGGTTGCTTGAGTAAGCATGGGGCTTTCTTTTTTATAGTCTATCCATTAATATTTCACGGTATGCCATGGTATCATGAAATATTGTTTAGGAAGCACTCATTAAAAAGGAGTCATTTGAAAAATATTCTGAATGGGGGGGCGGAGCAAGATGGCTGAATAGGAACAGCTCCAGTCTCCAACTCCCAGCGCGAGCAACACAGAAGACCGGTGATTTCTGCATTTTCAACTGAGGTACTGGGGTCATCTCGCTAGGGAGTGCCGGACAATCGGTGCTGGTCAGCTGCTGCAGCCTGACCAGCGTGAGCTGAAGCAGGGCGAGGCATCGCCTCACCTGGAAGCGCAAGGGGGAAGGAAATCCGTTTTCCTAGCCAGGGAACTGAGACACACAACACCTGGAAAATCGGGTAACTCCCACCCCAATACTGCGCTTTAAGGAAACAGGCACACCAGGAGAATATATCCCACACCTGGCCGGGAGGGTCCCACGCCCACGGAGCCTCCCTCACTGCTAACACAGCAGTCTGCGGCGATCTATCCGCAAGGCAGCAGCGAGGCTGGGGGAGGGGCGCCCGCCATTGCTGAGGCTTAAGTAGGTAAACAAAGCTGCTGGGAAGCTCGAACTGGGTGGAGCTCACAGCAGCTCAAGGAAGCTGCCTGTCTCTGTAGACTCCACCTCTGGGGACAGCGCACAGCTGAAGTCCAATAGGGGAAGCAGCGGGGGCCGGTGCAGACACGAACGACTCTGTCTGACAGCTTTGGGGAGAGCCGTGGATCTCCCAACGCGGAGGTTGAGATCTGAGAACGGACAGACTGCCTGCTCAGGTGGGTCCCTGACCCCTGAGTAGCCTAGCGGGAGACATCCCCCACTAGGGGCAGTCTGACACCCCACACCTCACAGGGTGGAGTCACCCCTGAGAGGAAACTTCAAAGGAAGAATCAGACAGGTACACTCGCTGTTCAGCAATATTCTATCTTCGGCAACCTCTGCTGCTGATACCCAGGCAAACAGGGGTGGAGTGGACCTCAAGCAATCTCCAACAGACCAACAGACAGTCCTTCTGACTGTCAGATGGAAACTATCAAACAGGAAGGACACCTATACCAAAACCCCATCAGTACGTCACCATCATCAAGACCAGAGACAGATAAAACCACAAAGATGGGGAAGAAGCAGGGCAGAAAAGCTGGAAATTCAAAAAATAAGAGCGCATCTCCCCCTGCAAAGGAGCGCAGCCCATCGCCAGCAACGGATCAAAGCTGGTCAGAGAATGACTTTGACGAGATGAGAGAAGAAGGCTTCAGTCCATCAAACTTCTCAGAGCTAAAGGAGGAATTACGTACCCAGCGCAAAGAAACTAAAATCTTGAAAAAGAGTGGAAGAATTGACAGCTAGACTAATTAATGCAGAGAAGATCATAAACGAAATGACAGAGATGAAAACCATGACACGAGAAATACGTGACAAATGCACAAGCTTCAGTAACCGACTCGATCAACTGGAAGAAAGAGTATCAGCGATTGAGGATCAAATGAATGAAATGAAGCGAGAAGAGAAACCAAAAGAAAAAAAGAAGAAAAAGAAATGAACAAAGCCTGCAAGAAGTATGGGATTATGTAAAAAGACCAAATCTACGTCTGATTGGGGTGCCTGAAAGTGAGGGGGAAAATGGAACCAAGTTGGAAAACACTCTTCAGGATATCATCCAGGAGAACTTCCCCAACCTAGTAGGGCAGGCCAACATTCAAATTCAGGAAATACAGAGAACACCACAAAGATACTCCTCCAGAAGAGCAACTCCAAGACACATAATTGCCAGATTCACCAAAGTTGAAATGAAGGAAAAATCTTAAGGGCAGCCAGAGAGAAAGGTCGGGTTACCCACAAAGGGAAGCCCATCAGACTAACAGCAGATCTCTCGGCAGAAACTCTACAAGCCAGAAGAGAGTGGGGGCCAATATTCAACGTTCTTAAAGAAAAGAATTTTCAAACCAGAATTTCATATCCAGCCAAACTAAGTTTCATCAGTGAAGGAGAAATAAAATCCTTTACAGATAAGCAAATGCTTAGAGATTTTGTCACCACCAGGCCTGCCTTACAAGAGACCCTGAAGGAAGCCCTAAACATGGAAAGGACAACCGGTACCAGCCATTGCAAAAACATGCCAAAATGTAAAGACCATCGAGGCTAGGAAGAAACTGCATCAACTAACGAGCAAAATAACCAGTTAATATCATAATGACAGGATCAAGTTCACACATAACAATATTAACCTTAATGTAAATGGACTAAATGCTCCAATTAAAAGACACAGACTGGCAAACTGGATAAAGAGTCAAGACCCCAGTCTGCTGTATTCAGGAGACCCATCTCACATGCAGAGACATACATAGGCTCAAAATAAAGGGATGGAGGAAGATCTACCAAGCAAATGGAGAACAAAAAAAAGCAGGGGTTGCAATCCTAGTCTCTGATAAAACAGACTTTAAACCATCAAAGATCAAAAGAGACAAAGAAGCCATTACATAATGGTAAAGGGATCAATTCAACAGGAAGAGCTAACTCTCCTAAATATATATGCACCCAATACAGGAGCACCCAGATTCATAAAGCAAGTCCTTAGAGACCTACAAAGAGACTTAGACTCCCATACAATAATAATGGGAGACTTCAACACTCCACTGTCAACATTAGACAGATCAACGAGACAGAAAGTTAACAAGGATATCCAGGAATTGAACTCATCTCTGCACCAAGCGGACCTAATAGACATCTATAGAATCTCCACCCCAAATCAACAGAATATACATTCTTCTCAGCACCACATCTCACTTATTCCAAAATTGACCACATAATTGGAAGTAAAGCACTCCTCAGCAAATGTACAAAAACAGAAATTATAACAAACTGTCTCTCAGACCACAGTGCAATCAAACTAGAACTCAGGACTAAGAAACTCAATCAAAACCGCTCAACTACATGGAAACTGAACAACCTGCTCCTGAATGACTACTGGGTACATAACGAAATGAAAGCAGAAATAAAGATGTTCTTTGAAACCAATGAGAACAAAGATACAACATACCAGAATCTCTGGGACACATTTAAAGCAGTGTGTAGAGGGAAATTTATAGCACTAAATGCCCACAAGAGAAAGCTGGAAAGATCTAAAATGGACACTCTAACATCACAATTAAAAGAACTAGAGAGGCAAGAGCAAACACATTCAAAAGCTAGCAGAAGGCAAGAAATACTAAGATCAGAGCAGAACTGAAGGAGATAGAGACACAAAAAACCCTCCAAAAAATCAATGAATCCAGGAGTTGGTTTTTTGAAAAGATCAACAAAATTGACAGACCGCTAGCAAGACTAATAAGAAGAAAAAAGAGAGAGGAATCAAATAGACGCAATAAAAAATGATAAAGGGGATATCACCACCGACCCCACAGAAATACAAACAACCATCAGAGAATACTATAAATGCCTCTACGCAAATCAACTAGAAAATCTAGAAGAAATGGATAATTTCCTGGACACTTACACTCTCCCAAGACTAAACCAGGAAGAAGTTGAATCCCTGAATAGACCAATAGCAGGCTCTGAAATTGAGGCAACAATAATAGCCTACCACCAAAAAAAGTCCAGGACCAGATGGATTCACAGCTGAATTCTACCAGAGGTACAAGGAGGAGCTGGTACCATTCCTTCTGAAACTATTCCAATCAATAGAAAAAGAGGGAATCCTCCCTAACTCATTTTATGAGCCAACATCATCCTGATACCAAAGCCTGGCAGAGACACAACAAAAAAAGAGAATTTTAGACCAATATCCCTGATGAACATCGATGCAAAAATCCTCAATAAAATACTGGCAAACCGGATTCAGCAGCACATCAAAAAGCTTATCCACCATGATCAAGTGGGCTTCATCCCTGGGATGCAAGGCTGGTTCAACATTCGCAAATCAATAAACGTAATCCAGCATATAAACAGAACCAAAGACAAGAACCACATGATTATCTCAATAGATGCAGAAAAGGCTTTTGACAAAATTCAACAGCCCTTATGCTAAAAACGCTCAATAATTCGGTATTGATGATTCGGTATTGATGGAACGTCTCAAATAATAAGAGCTATTTATGACAAACCCACAGCTAATATCATACTGAATGGGCAAAAACTGGAAAAATTCCCTTTGAAAACTGGCACAAGACAGGATGCCCTCTCTCACCACTCCTATTCAACATAGTGTTGGAAGTTCTGGCTAGGGCAATCAGGCAAGAGAAAGAAATCAAGGGTATCCAGTTAGGAAAAGAAGAAGTCAAATTGTGTCTGTTTGCACATGACATGATTGTATATTTAGAAAACCCCATCGTCTCAGCCCAAAATCTCCTGAAGCTGATAAGCAACTTCAGCAAAGTCTCAAGATACAAAATTAATGTGCAAAAATCACAAGCATTCTTATACACCAGTAACAGACAAGCAGAGAGCCAAATCAGGAATGAACTTCCATTCACAATGCTTCAAAGAGAATAAAATACCTAGGAATCCAGCTTACAAGGGATGTAAAGGACCTCTTCAAGGAGAACTACAAACCACTGCTCAGTGAAATCAAAGAGGACACAAACAAATGGAAGAACATACCATGCTCATGGATAGGAAGAATCAATATCGTGAAAATGGCCATACTGCCCAAGGTGATTTATAGATTCAATGCCATCCCCATCAAGCTACCAATGACTTTCTTCACAGAATTGGAAAAAACGGCTTTAAAGTTCATATGGAACCAAAAAAGAGCCCGCATTGCCAAGACAATCCTAAGTCAAAAGGACAAAGCTGGAGGCATCGCTACCTGACTTCAAACTATACTACAAGGCTACAGTAACCAAAACAGCATGGTACTGGTACCACAACAGAGATATAGACCAATGGAACAGAACAGAGTCCTCAGAAATAATACCACACATCTACAGCCATCTGATCTTTGACAAACCTGAGAGAAACAAGAAATGGGGAAAGGATTCCCTATTTAATAAATGGTGCTGGAAAATTGGCTAGCCATAAGTAGAAAGCTGAAACTGGATCCTTTCTTACCCTTATACGAAGATTAATTCAAGATGGATTAGAGACTTAAATGTTAGACCTAATACCATAAAAACCCTAGAAGAAAATCTAGGTAGTACCATTCAGGACATAGGCATGGGCAAGGACTTCATGTCTAAAACACCAAAAGCAACGGCAGCAAAAGCCAAAATTGACAAATGGGATCTAATTAAACTAAAGAGCTTTTGCACAGCAAAAGAAACTACCATCAGAGTGAACAGGCAACCTACAGAATGGGAGAAAATTTTTGCAACCTACTCATCTGACAAAGGGCTAATATCCAGAATCTACAAAGAACTCAAACAAATATACAAGAAAAAACAAACAACCCCATCAAAAAGTGGGAAAGGATATGAACAGACATTTCTCAAAAGAAGACATCCATACAGCCAACAGACACATGAAAAAATGCTCATCATCACTCGCCATCAGAGAAATGCAAATCAAAACCACAATGAGATACCATCTCACACCAGTTAGAATGGCAATCATTAAGAAGTCAGGAAACAACAGGTGCTGGAGAGGATGTGGAGAAATAGGAACACTTTTACACTGTTGGTGGGATTGTAAACTAGTTCAACCATTATGGAAACAGTATGGCAATTCCTCAAGGATCTAGAACTAGATGTACCATATGACCCAGCCATCCCACTACTGGGTATATACCCAAAGGATTATAGATTACCACAAAGACACATGCACACGTATGTTTATTGCGGCACTATTCACAATAGCACAGACTTGGAATCAACCCAAATGTCCATCTGTGACAGACTGGATTAAGAAAATGTGGCACATATACACCATGGAATACTATGCAGCCATAAAAAAGGATGAGTTTGCGTCCTTTGTAGGGACATGGATGCAGCTGGAAACCATCATTCTTAGCAAACTATCACAAGACGAGAAAACCAAACACCGCATGTTCTCACTCATAGGTGGGAACTGAACAATGAGATCACTTGGACTCGGAAGGGGAACATCACACACTGGGGCCTATCATGGGGAGGGGGGAGGAGGGAGGGATTGCATTGGGGTTATACATGATATAAATGATGAACTGATGGGTGCTGACGAGTTGATGGTGCAGCACACCAACATGGCATAGGTATACATATGTAACAAACCTGCACGTTATGCACATGTACCTTAGAACTTAAAGTATATTAAAAAAAAAAAAAGAAAAAAAAAGAAAAATATTCTGAATAGAATTGACATTTAGCTTAAGAGTTACATTTCAGGCCTGCGTATACATTAGCGGATTGCACACACTTCAAATATAAAGCAATTACTGTATACCTCCCCTAGCCCATGCTCCGTGTTAAATGTAAGGGGAGCATGGCATAGAATGAGTTGAAAATATGGAGAAAAATGAGATTGCCTACTGCCTTCCAGAATATGATCTCTCTAGATTCTGTATGTCTACAAATTCCCTGTTAGTTTTCCAAAAACAATGAATTACTGAAAACTATAACACATACTGCAATTAAATGTTGAATAAACCCCGCACATTGGTCCAGTACAATGTTGTGTTGGGTTTTGTAGTTGCTTTCTGACACTCCTCTTAAAATGATTATATGGTTGAATGAACATAATTGGAGAAAGAGATTAATGAATCTGTAACTTAGTATTATGAAAACAGAAGGGGATATTGACACGGCATGAAGAAGAGCAAGAATAAAATAATTATACCCCTGAGAATTACAATGCCTCAGTGTGTGTAAAGAATCTAGTGGCTCCAAAATGTGATATCTTTGGTAACCACACCACCTGGAATTGCCTAATTGCTATTCTACAAGTCTCAAAGAAATAAAAGCACATGTAAACACCAACAAGTTGGCAGAGCACTTTGGAAAGCATGACGGCTCTGCCGACACAAGAGTCAGAGCTGAGCCATGCCATTTGGAAAGGAAGCCTCGGTGGAAAAAAATAATTATGAACAGTTCATTTATTCCAATATTTAATAAATATTATTTATTTGGAAAAATAACAACGACAGTTAATAGGGAGCAATTAACACTGCTAGCAAACTAAAATGGGGCCTTTGTAAGAAGGACAGATAAGGAAGTACGTGGCTGCATTTTCTGGTGGCATAGCCCTAGTCAATTTAAATTTTAATTGTTTACAAAAAGCTAATGTATCAAAAATACCTTTATAGATGTTATTTTATTTTAGCAAGACAATTGTGCACCTTTTTTTCTCTCAATTGATAAGTTAGCCAAGCAAACGAAGCAGCCCCAAGTACCATAAAATTGAGACTGTGCTTATGTCATTGAAAATGGAGCATATAGCCTTGAAGAAATAACTATATATTAGAGTTTATAGAGATTGTCATTTAGTTATTAGTCCAGCAATTTGTTTTCTTTCAAAACATTATGAGGCTTTCATAAAGCCTTTGGGAGACTTGTGAGCAGACTGTCCTCCCTGAGACAGTGAGATTTCTGGTGATTGGTGAGGCTGGAATAGCTTTCAAATTAAAGCTAGAGGGAAAATTAACAGTTTGACAACACCTGAGGAAAATATGCAAAATTTGAAGGAGAAGGAGCTATTCCAATTACAACACCCAGATAGTTTTTTAAACACACATTTCAGGATATTATACCACTATGTATCTGAATTGATACACAATGGAATTTCATCATTTCCTAATTTATAGATAAAATTACATCATGAACTTCAAGAAAACTCTGAAGTCTGAGTATTCTGCATACTTTCCCTCAGATCCTACCTTTGAAGAACATTTCAGCAATGCCATAATTGTTGGCCAAGATTACATTTAATAACTTCCAAGAATATGGCTGTATTTGCTTTTTCCAGAAGGAGCTTAGGTTTTATCACAATAACAAGGTATCATCATTAAATTTATCTTAAGTTTTAAAAATTCTTATAATCACAGAGGACAAGACTAAAGCAATAAAAACTGACCTCCTAGTTTATATGGGAATAACAGCATCAAATTTATTTTGTAATGATCTTGTGATTCTACCTGACTATTAAAAACTATAAAACTAGATGATATATTTGATGTCTGAAAGAGGAAACATGCTAATGTTTTTTCTAGAGCAGTAATGCTTAAAAGGAAAAGTTATTTTACTTGCCCCCCTCACCTGGGACACTTAGCACTGTCTGTAGATATATTTGGCTGTTATTTCTGGTTGTTACAACTAGGAGTGGGTGGGGTTTGCCACTGGTATCTAATGGACAGAGGTCAGAAATACTGCTAAACATCTTACAATGTACAGGAAAGTCTTTTCTTGCTAATAACTAGTTAAAAATCTGGCCAAACATGATGGCTCCTGCCTGTAATCCCAGCACTTTGGGAGGCCAAAGCAGGCAGATCACTTGAGGTCAGGAGTTCAAGACAAGCCTGGACACCATGGCGAAACCCCATTTCTACTAAAAATATAAAAATTAGCTGAGTGTGGTGGCACAGGCCTGTAATCCCAGCTCCTCGGGAGGCTGAGGCACAAGAATCACTTAAACCTAGGAGGTGGAGGTGGCAGTGAGCCAAGATCATGCCACTGCACTCCAGCCTGGGTGACAGAGGGAGACTCTGTCTCAAAAAAAAAAAAAAAAAAAAATCTTGCCAGAAATATCAAGGGTGCTCAGATTTAGAAACCCTGGTATAGAGGCTCCTATATTACTGTTACTCCTTCATAAGTAACAGTACATTGAAAATATTGTATTTCAGTTGGGAAAGATTTTTATAATTTGGAGTATAGTACAAAATAGTGACAAAAACTCAAACATTCAGATAATAGGTTCATATAACTGTTTTGCCTTTTGCTAGATACATGACCTTAATTAGGTTATAGAACCTCTCTAAGTCTCGGTTTCTTCTTAAAAAGGGATTTTGTGAGAATTAGGAAATGATGTATGTGGAAGGATTTAGGATAGCACTTGACAAATACAAAACATTCAGTGCATATTTGAATAAATGAAATAAATAGTAATTGATTTTTAAAACAAACACTGTTTTTAAAGGTCATGCCATATAAGCTGAAAAAGAAAGCATGTTAGTCAATTTAATGCTAATTTCTTTGACACCTTAAGGGAGACCTTTGGAGATACATAATAGTGATCATAACAAAGGTCAAGTATTTCCTAAATAGTCATCAATTGTATAAACTGTGGCATTTCTTATTAATGATGAAGAAAATACCTCTCTTTAGAGTAAGAAGCTATCTATTAACAGGACACAACTCAAACAAAAGACTTCAAATAGAGTTTTGTTCCCATCTACAATGTGACAAAAATGATAAGGTCCAAAATGAGACAACATTTGATAGACGAGTTCATATGCAATTTTAAAACCAGTTGTTTAAGATTAAATCACAAGTGAAAAATTCTAGGGCAAGGGTACTTTTAGTTACATAGAGAGTGCCTAAGGTTTGTCGTCATATTCCCACATAATTCATTTCCTTTAGCATATGCCTGGAATATATCAACAACTGTGAACAAATTCATTGTGATATAACTCTAAACAGAAGATCAAATTCTTTTTGCCAGTTGTATTGCTTAACATTTCATCCCTGTGCTTTTTTATTATGGAACCCTCTGTCTTCACTGCAAATGTTTTGGGCTTTCTATTCACCACCAAACTATAAATTCTATCAATATTGCAATTGAAAAGCATTTTGCCATTTTCATGTAAAAATGCATTGGGTAACTGGTTCACTTCTTTTAGTTGTTTTAGATAATGCCACCAATATACCTTAACAAGTGATAGAAAATGTAAAAACTAGATCATCCAGGCAGTCTGATAATTTCCATATAATATAGCAGCATGTATAAGGTATTACTTGAGTCAAGTAGATTTTATGTATTACCTGGACCCAAGCTGAGAGAATATATGCTGCTGCAGCTTGGTTAGAGAGTTAACAAATTGTTCTAGAAAGTTTACAGAAAAATATTTACTATCCCCAATCTGCTCTTCATTTCCTAGGTCACATCTATGTGATAATTTCAAATTTTACTGGGCTACAAAGAAAAGCAATACCAATCATTTGGAGGGCATTAAAGCATAATATGCTTAATACAATTTTTATTTTTATCTACGAAGTTAGTGCTTTCCTCTTTTGTCTAAACTTTCATGACTGTAAGATAAGTGGCTTTCTGGAATTACTCTACACTATAGTAAGCCCACTTGATACCATAGGAATGGATGGTTATGTATATCCTACAGTTAACCTTGATCATCCTCTAGTATTCCACAATACTTCAGGCCACAAGACAATAGGACCATTGGGTTGAAAACTTCACCTCTGAACAAATTTTGTTTGGGAGACTTTTTAATAGGAGCAGCCTATATGTGACTCAGGCATTTGAGGAAGTGTTCCAGCTCCACTGAACCAAAATGTTCTTTTGTTGTTTTTACAACCACCTGATACCACAAAAGCTTTATATTTCTTATTTTCCAATGAATTTTGAGGTGATCCTGTAGATGTAAACACATTGGTCTATGGTAGCTTTATGATCAATATCTTGCTTTTTTAGAGGATATAGAGAAGGTTTTGGAGAGATTCCAGAATTACAAATGGAGATAATACCTTCTAACATGAACTCTCTCTCCTTGAGCCATACGCTCTCTCATGTTTAAAAGCAAATTGCTTCACACTGAAGCACTGCAAGCAATTATAGCTTGGAAAGCAACTGCACTGTATACTCCTTTGACATGCCGCTAAATCACTACGTATTATTATTTTCAAATCAGTGAATAAATGAAAAATTTCTATGCCTCAGTGATTTTTATTGTGACAGAAAAAAATGTATCTAAAAATAGAGCTTATACCAATGTATACATTTTGGCAAGTCACTGAAATCAAAACAATTGTGACAGGAGTGACTGGAGGATAGGAGGGAATGATTGTTATTTTTATATCTATTATATAAATCGCTCTATTCTAAGTTTTGAAACGATATGAAAACCTAAACTTGGTGGTATGGTAAATAGTTTTGTTCTTATGTAATCTTACCTTTTTTGGTAATATCTAATTAACTAGGAAATCAAAAGCAGCACATCACTAGGCTTTACATATTCAATGAATGATTGGTTGCATCCGATTTCAAAGCCAGGTCAATAATCATTTTCTCCCATTATTTACAATGTACCACTAAAATGTGAACACTATAGGAGTGACACCTTTGCTTTTCCCTGTAAGTTTCATAGGAATTTGTACAACAGATGAGAAGTGTTCATTTAAAAAGTCAAGATACTTTATTTTTCAACCAATAATATATAAATTGACTGTATAAATCCTTTACTGTAATAAAATGATATTTTAGCATTGTCAGGCACCAATTCTTAAAATATATAACAAAGCTGCTTAACCCCTCTGTTGACTGAAAATTACACTAGGGTATATTTCAGCCATTTAAAAATGGCTAATTTTAGAATTGATATAAAAGCAGTACTACTGGATTCCAGTCAAGAACACAAAAAATTGAGAGAAAGACAGCATACTATTCCCAGAATAATTTTGTGATTTAAGCAGAGGATTAGGGGCATCTAGCTATAAGACGTGAAACCCAGGGCGTAGTTGAATTTATCATGTGGAGAAAAAAGTTCTGAATAGGAAAAGATGATAGAACTATTACACACTAAAAAGAAAAAGATTAAGATGGAACCAAGGATCAGAATGCTATAATCAGGAGAATATTTAAAATGATTTATGAAAATATCAATAACAGATCAAAGTTCCTAGAAATTTTACATTTTATGCTTTTTAATGTGTAAGTCACAATGCCCTATAGGTAGAGTAAATTTGTTTTTTAACAATAAAGATCCTTTGAGGCCAATTGTCATGGTTTTGCTTGCATAGTATGCTCCAATTCAAAGTATAGCTAATGCATGTTTAAATAAGTTTACACTCAGAGGTGTGCTGAAACTGGTTCAAGTCAGCTCATGGGAGTTGAATGGTAAATTTTCATAAAATGTGTGAACTTATTGTTCCCATTATTTAAAATTAAATTATGTAGGAGTGGCATCAGCAAAATGGCACCGATTACTCTAAGTTGCCATCATCCTCACAGCAACACCAAAAGGCAAGGAAAAGCTGTCAGAACCAACTTTGTCATAACTCTAGAAAAATAAAAATTTTAAACCTACAGAATGGGAGAAAATTTTTGCAACCTACTCATCTGACAAAGGGCTAATATCCGGAATCTACAAAGAACTCAAACAAATATACAAGAAAAAAACAAACAACCCCATCAAAATGTGGGGAAAGGATATGAACAGACATTTCTCAAAAGAAGACATCCATACAGCCAACAGACACATGAAAAAATGCTCATCATCACTCGCCATCAGAGAAATGCAAATCAAAACCACAATGAGATACCATCTCACACCAGTTAGAATGGCAATCATTAAGAAGTCAGGAAACAACAGGTGCTGGAGAGGATGTGGAGAAATAGGAACACTTTTACACTGTTGGTGGGATTGTAAACTAGTTCAACCATTATGGAAAACAGTATGGCGATTCCTCAAGGATCTAAAACTAGATGTACCATATGACCCAGCCATCCCACTACTGGGTATATACCCAAAGGATTATAATTACTCTACTACAAAGACACATGCACACGTATGTTTATTGCGGCACTCTTCACAATAGCAAAGACTTGGAATCAACCCAAATGTCCATCTGTGACAGACTGGATTAAGAAAATGTGGCACATATACACCATGGAATACTATGCAGCCATAAAAAAGGATGACTTTGCGTCCTTTGTAGGGACATGGATGCAGCTGGAAACCATCATTCTTAGCAAACTATCACAAGATGAGAAAACCAAACACCGCATGTTCTCACTCATAGGTGGGAACTGAACAATGAGATCACTTGGACTTGGGAAGGGGAACATCACACACTGGGGCCTATCATGGGGAGGGGGGAGGAGGGAGGGATTGCACTGGGGAGTTATACCTGATATAAATGATGAATTGATGGGTGCTGACGAGTTGATGGTGCAGCATACCAACATGGCATAAGTATACATATGTAACAAACCTGCACGTTATGCACATGTACCCTAGAACTTAAAGTATAATAAAAAAAAAAAAAAAAAAAGAAAAGGGACTAAGTTATGGGAGAGTAGCTCCTGGCTACCAGTCGAAGCTAAAGCCCAAGCAGACCTGCCAGGTGGAACTGAAGTCATGCAGGGCAGGCTGCATGGTAGGAGCAGGGCTCACAGTGGATATAAAGGTGTCACAGCCATTATTAGAGATGTTCCTTAAGACAGAGAGAGGAGAAGAAACGCTCTGGTTTCTCTGCAACTCCTACCCTCCATCAACGCCTTCCATGAGGTCTTCTATCAATGTCTTTAATTGACTAACCCATCCCAGAATCTGAAAGCAAAGGGGCCTGGAATGTGTAATTCTCTGCAATCTAGAGCAGAGCAAAGAAAACAGGTTTTGGGAACAAACAATCACAGGATGGGGATCATAAATATGAGGCCAGTTCAGATGATTGTTTCCTTTTCCTTTTTAATCTCCATTTGCTCACGTTTCAACAATTATCTATAGCCCACATCCTCTAAGTGCAGACCCTGAGTCAGGATAAGAACAAAAGATCTCTTGACTTCCATCTCTCTATTCCTCCCATGGAATAGATTTTACAAGAAGACAGTATCCCCACTAAATTGAATTTTCATCAAAAACTTATAAGCCAATTTTCAATCCAAAATTGAAAAATTATTTTTTTGTAGCAAAGGGTAAAACTCAAGACATTTTGCTTCATAATGGATTCACAGGCATCTGATGATGATCTTATATGTGAATTATAAAACACTTTTTTTTCCTTCACTTACCTCTTTTCCTGGTAGCAATTGCTGTGAAGGAATATTGGTTTCGTTTGCTCTAGGTTTTTCTATTACAAGTTCTCTATTGGATTTCTCCAACATTCCTAAGCAATAGAAAAGAAAACAAACACACTAATATATATTGTTTAAAAGGCATAATAGATGTGATTTATAAATTCAGGTAAATATTAACTATGTAGAGAAGCTCTATCCACAGTACATACATACATACACACATCCACAAATAACAATATATAGAGAATACAGTCAAAAAGATGCAGGCTGATGTCACCATTACAATAATGATATAATCAAGATAGATAGAGTCCTTTTCCATATACGACTTGATGAAATCTACATCCCAATTACATTCATGTTTGATGTACATAGACATACAATCTTCAAAATAAAGATTTTTGTCATTAATTTCATGTTGATAATGTAAGAGGACAAAATATTTTTTCCTTGTTCATTTAAAAAGTTAATTCTAAAATACTACATTTTAAAACTGTTGGTATTTCCTAGCATGTTAACGTCAAAGAAAGAAGAAAAATACATAGATAAACATCAGCATAACAAGAAAAATTATACCCTTAAGCATATCAATGATTCATTTAAAAACACAAACTCTGAGACAGGCATAAAATAATCCCTAGCGAGGCAGAGCTTGCAGTGAGCTGAGATCCGGCCACTGCACCCCAGCCTGGGCGACAGAGCGAGACTCCATCTCAAAAAAAAAAATCCCTAGCTCCAAAAATGGAAATATTTCCACAACTTTTGTTTTTTACAATTAAGAAACTTTTTTTTACAATTAAGAAACTCTTTTCTATGGGGAAAAAACTTTGATCTATAAAAATGTAATAAATAACTACTCCAAAAATAAAAAAAAAAGAAAAAGAAAAATTTTATAAGAGTCAAACACTAAATCAAGCAAAAGATAACTTAAAAAATAGAATAAAACATTTGTTGCATTTCACTTGCCCTTTCCCCATATGCTCCCCAGCTCAGCAACAGGCTGGAATACAGCAACCTGCCCTCTAGTGTGGGACCCTCTACCAAGTTACAAAAGAAGCAAAGTGTGCCTTACTCACAAATTAATGTGTATGTCTGCTTTAACTTCTCTGGGAATTACCTAAAGCACGGACAAAAGGGGCTTGTCACTAACTCAGAACTCACTCAGGCCAGAAAAGTGGTGATCATCACTTGACAACATCGTAAGGTAAATAAACAACTGCAGAATCCTGGGACAAAACAGTAAAATTAAGACACAGAATAAGCCATGTAAATTCTTGGAGAAAAATCTAGGGAGAGTTTATTTGGGAAATTAGGTTGTTCAAAAGCAAACATGTTTATGGGAGAATTTATAAAGCCATATGCAAGTCCAGGACAAGACACATGCTGGACGACTTGAAAAGACCCTAAACTTAATTTGAGTTGAGTGATAGGCTCAGTACGAGCCCAAACCTGGATAAATGTTAGAGAACTCTAACCAAATGACAATCTGCAATGACTGAGAGAGGTGTTTATTTTATTTTACTTTTTAGTCTGTGGCATTCAGGAAAGTCTCTGTAAACATTAGCTGAACACAGCTAAATGAATAGACATTTCAGTAACCATGAACAAAAAAAATACATACTTTTCAAAACACTTTTAAAAACTCATTAATTAAAAGACTACTACAGCCTGCAACACTTAATGAACCCAGCAAACCTGGGAAATTGACAGGAATTTTATTTCCAGAGTTACTATAATATTCAAATATCCAGTTTGCAACAAAAAATAACAAGGCATACAAAGTATCAGGAAAGTATGGACCATTTAAGAGAACAAAATAAACTGAAAGAAACCATCCAGAGGAAGCCCACATATTGATATTAATAGACAAAGATTTTATGACAACTTTTAAAAATATGCTCAAATAGCTAAATGAAAACAAAGACAACAATCAAGGAAATCAGAAAAATAAGTATGAGAAATGAGAGTATCCAAAAACACATTTAAATTAGAAAAATTAACCAAACAGAAATTCTGGAGAATAAAAGTAAAATGATTAAAATTTTAAAAATGATTAGAGGAATTCAACAGCAGATTTCAGTAATCAGAAGAAAAAAAATAAGCAACTTTGAATATAGGCCCACTGAAATTATTTAGTCTGAGGAGAAGAAAGAAAAAAGAAAGTGAAGAAAAGTTAAAAGAGCTTAAGAGAACTGTGGAATACCATCAAGTGGAATATCATATACATTTTAGGAGTTCCAGAAAAAGAAAAGACAGAGAAAGGGGAAAGATAATATTTCTTAAAATATAATGGGCTAAAACTTCCCAATTTGATAGATATAAATCTACATATTGAAGAAGCTCAGGAAACTTTAAGATAAGCTCAGAGATTCACAGTGAGAAACACCATCAAATTGCCATAAATACCAAACAAAAACCAAATGAAAATATTGAAAGCAGCAGGAGAGAAACAACTCATTATGTATAAAAGAACTTCAATAACAGAAACAGCTATATTTTCATTAGAAATCTGGAGGGCAATAGAAGGTGGAATGACATATTTAAAATGCTGAAAGAAAAAAACTGTCAAGAAAGAATTTTATATTTGAAAAATGAGACTTCCAAAAAATGGGAAATATTAAGATATTCCCATATAAACAAAAGTTATGGTAGTTTGCTATCATGAGAGCTGCCCTACAAGAAATCCAAAAGATAATATTTCAAGTTGAAATGAAAGAATGCTGGACAGTAAGTCTATACTGCATGAAATATAAAGATCTCCAGTAAAAGTGAATACATGAGAAAAGTTAAAGCTGATATTATTGTATTTTGGTTTTTAATTCTACTTTTTAATTTGTACAGGATTTAAAGACAAATTCATAAAAATTATTATATACCTATGTTATTAAACATATATAAACATGTAATTTACATAAACAACATATAGGAAGAGTACAGAAACATATAAGAGTAGACATTGTGTATGTTCTTGAAGTTAAGCTTGTATTAACTAAAATTAGATTGTTGAAAAATTAAGACGTTAAATACCCTAAGAAAGGCAACAGCAAAGAAAATATCTAAAAATATATATACAGAAATAGAAATGAGAATGGAATTGAAATCACTCACCAGAAAAATCATATACAAAAGAAGGTTTTAATGGAAGAAACAAGGGACAAAAAAAAAAAATGGTATAAGACAGACAGAAAACATACATTGGGATTGGTAGAAATAATTTATTCCTCATCAGTAATTATTTTAAATGTAAATTGATAAAACTCGCCAAACAAAAGGCAGAGAATGAAAAAACAGATAAAAGAAAACATTATCTAACTATGTACTATCCACAAGAAACTCCCCTTAGATACAAAGATAAAAATATATTGAAATTTAAAGGATGGAAAAAGATATTCCAAGCAAATAGTAATCAAAAGAAAAGAGTAATTCTTACACTTATATCAGAATAAATAAACTTCAAATAAAAACTTTTACAGAAGACAAAGAAGAACATTATATATTGATAAAAGGGTTAGCTCACTAAGAAGATATAACAGTTATAAGCATATGTGTACCAACCAACACTACCCCAAAATATATGAAGGAAACATTGCCAAAACTGGAGAAATAGAGCTATACAGTAACAGTTGGAGACTTCAATTTATATCTATCAGATTCAAGCTTGGTCAAAGATAGTCTTTGTCACTACATACATGAAATGCCAACAAATCCATAAGAAAGCTACTAGAGCTGGAAGTTAATGCAACAAAGTTGAAAGGTACAAAATCAATTTGCATAATTCAGGGTTTTTTTTTTTTTCTATACATGAGTAATGAGCAATCTGAGATGAGCACTGTTATAAAAATTCCGACACACTTTTTTTGGCCGTGACAGCAAAGCTGATCCTCACATTCATATGGAATTTCAAGGGGCCCCAAATAGCCAAGAAAATCTTGAAAAGGAACAAGGTTGGAGGACAAACACTTCCCAGTTTTAAACTTAGTAGAAAGCTACACTACTCAAAATAGCAAAATACCAGCATAAGGATAGTTATGTAGAACAATGTGACATAATTGAGATCTTAAAATAATTCATGCATCTGAGACCAATTGATTTTTAACAAGGTGAGGACCAAACTGTGACCTTTTATTTTCTTTCTCAAATTCCTTTCTAAGGGGCCTGGGTACGTCTCACCTTATGAATCGTATTTTATTAAACAGATCTTTTTTGACCCAGTATATTGTGGCTTACTTTCCAACCTGGGTTTAGCATGGCATCACATGACAGATAACAGACCCTCTTATCTTACCTTCAGCATTCATTTCTAGTAACTCCAAGTGTTTAAACAAAGCTGAACTCTTTCAACCAATCTCAAACTAAAGAATCCCTAAACCCACCTATGACTTGTAATCCTGCACTTCAACATGTCCTGCCTTTTTAGGCCAAACTAATGTATGCCCCTTATGTGATTATGATTTTACCTGCAATTTCTGTCTCCCTCAATATATAAAACCAAACTGTAACCTGACTACCTAGGGTGCATTTTATCAGGATCTCTCCAGACTGTGTATCCCCAGGCCACAGTCACACATACTGGCTTAGAATAAACCCCTCTAAATATTTTGGCTAAATTTGTTTTTTCCATCATCAAAGGGTTCCAAGTTAATTCAATGGGAAAGGAGTTGTCTCACTAATAAATGTTGCTAGGACAACTAAATATCTATAAGCAAAAGAAAGGAGTTGGCATCCTATTTCAAATAATATAAACATTTAACACAAGTCAATCAACAATGTAAACGTAAAAGTTAAAACTGGAAAACGAAAAATAAAAATAGAATAAATCTTCATGACCTTGTATTTGACAATGGATTATTAGACATGAGACCAAAAGGAATGAACAATGTAAGAAAAAATAGATAAGTTGTACTTCAATGAAATCTAAAACAAATGTGTGTGCATCAAAGTATATTATCAAGAAGGTAAAAGATAAACCCACAAAATGGAAGAAAATATCTTGCAATCACATAAGGAGTAAATATTCAGAATATATAAAGGACTACAAACTCAGTGACAAAAATAAAAACAACACATATAATACAAGCAAAAGACTTGAATAGATATTTGTCCAAAAAAGATATGCCACCCCTTTTGGAGATGAGCATATGAAAATGGTGATAAACATATGGAAACATTCTAAACATCATTAGTTCCATTCATTATTGCACTAGAGCAATGCAAAACAAAAGCACAAGGAGACATCACTTAGCACATTAACATGAATATGATAAAACAAAACAGGAAATAACAAGTATTCATGAGGATGCATAGAAATTGAAATCCTTTTGTGTTGCTGGTTGGAAAACAAAGTGGTTCAGCAACTATGGAAACAATTTGTCAGTTTTTCCAAAATGTAAACATATATTTACCATATAGCCTATCAATTCTACTCCTAGTTATATACTCCAAATAATAAAATACAGAGACCCAGATACACCAATGTTCACTGCAGCACAGTTTACAATGGCTAAAAGGTGGAAATCAGTCGTGTCCATCAATGGAAGAATAAACTATTATATGTACATGCAATGGAATATTATTCAGTCATATAAAGGAATGAACTTCTGGTATTGTAGAAAAAAATGGGTTCTTGTCACACGACCAGGAAAAGTTAGGCATGCAGAAAATTTGAAGGGTGAGGGAGAATGGAATTTATTGAGCTACTGGGAAAAAAAAAAAAAAAAAAACTCTCAGCAAAGCGAAAGGGTTCCTATTCACAGGCCCCCATCTCACTGATTGAATCTCAAGTTACCACACAGGAACGGGAGAGGCCAGTTGATGTGAACTTCCCAATCCCCCACCCCATCCTCCCAGTGTGTAGGTGGGCATTATTTAGAAAAAAACCAGTTGGCAAAGGGCAGGCTTAATCCAGAACCAGGAGTCCAATTTTTCAGCCTTCATGCTGTTTTAGGCTTGAAGGCAGGGTTTCACCTGGGTCCCTTGGCTGCCTCTTGTCTCTATCATTTTCCCCTCTAAAGAAGTACATCTAACTGCCATTAGAATAAAGATAAGGATAAGGATGAACACTGATTTTAACTGCTTCCTGTTGACAAAGGGTGCTGTTTTGGGAAAATGGCAGTCTGATCTCCCTCAGAGGTCAATCTAAGGGTTCCCAGCAAAACGGGCCATTGGCTGGGACTCTAGTTGCATGATCATTTGGAGTTTGATGGCCTGAAGGTGAGAAGAGACAAATCAGATTATTAGAAAACATATAACAAAATGAACAAAAGGCAGTAGAGAGCACAGCTCAAAATCGCAAGGTCTTTTACCAGTTTGTACAGGGAGAGGGGGGCCAAAAGCCCAACTGGTAAAAAACTCTTACCCTTCTGCCAGCATGTCAGGCTTCTGGATTCCCTTCCCCTGAGCCCAATCCTAAGCCAACCAGTTTAAGGTTTGGAAAATTAACTTTTCCTGGTTTGGAGGATGCATCTGAAGGGAGTGTCCAATAGTACGGAGATACAATTACCTAACAGTGAAGAGGGGACAGATGAGGAGAAAGAAGAAAAAAGGAATTTTTTTCAAAGGAATCCCAGAGGTTCAGGATGTATTTGAAAAAGGTACAGACTGAAAATAAGTGGCTACACGTTGAGAAAGAGGGGAGTGAGGCATCCCCAGTTCTCTTCTGTTTCTAGCAAATACCAAGGGTACATGAGGGAGAGAAGGCAAGGTGTTGCTCTTTCTTTCCTTGTCCTTGTATCCCCGAGTCCCAGTGACTGTGAAAAGGTGCCACCCAAGGGTGTCCCACCCATTAATATGGGTGCCTTTACCCATATTAATAGAGGGGCGTAGGGAATGGGAGTATCCATGCTTAGTCACATATGCCCTATCTCCCCTGCTCATAGTAGCCCTAGACCTCATTTATGCCATAGATAGTATGGTCTTTATCCATGGAACAGGAACCTTGGCTTCATTGGCAGGAATCAGTCATGCTCACCTGCAGTATGCCTTTTAACTTCAGTTATCATCTGCCTCTGAATCCTCCAGGTCCAGTTTTCTTTCCTAGGGCTTTGACCTGAAGCTTGGAATTGAGTTTGGAATAAATACGTGTCTCAAGGGGGTTGCATGGGCTCCTTATCATAAACCGAATGCTAAGGTGAAGCTGTGGAATTGAGTCTTCCTTCAACAAGGGAGAGAAAAGAATGGCTTGTAACATGCCAAGATAACTGGTGGCTACAGTTATGCTTGCTCAGATTTGGGTGAATGGGGCTTGTCTTTGGTTAGCTTCCTTGGTCTTACTTTCCCAAAAAGGTAACCTCTGGGTTATGGGCATCCTATTTATTCCCATTATCCAGCAGGATTTGCAGGACAATTGCCCAGAACTAGAATATTGATCCAGATTTTTACATCACCCCTTCCTTTTGTTCTTTCTGAGCTTCAGCCAGAGATTGCTGGTTGGTTCACAAAGACAAGCAGTGTTAGTTTAAAATGTAGGCAAAAACTTAAAAACAATGAATTAGTCTAGAATTTAATGACACATGTATGAAATGTATTGAAACATAATTTGTTTTCTCCAGTCCTCATTTTTGTTAAAAAACAAAAACAGTAAAAACAACAAATCATGATATGAATGAGTTGTTTGCAAAATAGATTTCAGGTTTATACTCGGCCTGATTATTTGTATTAAGCACAGCAAGAATAACTATTTCTACATAGGCCTTTTAGATTGGCTTTGATGGAACTCAGTTCCACAAGGAATCTCAGATAAGACCTTTTAAAGCTGAGCCCAGCCATGGGCTTGTATCCTCAAATACCTGAGAGATGGGTAATCCTCTCTTCCTAAAGTCAGAAGATAAACGTGGGGCTCCAGGGCCTGTCAGAAAGTCACATTCTTTACTTACCATAACTCAGAAACCCTGTACAATGACGGCATAGGCAAGGGTATGAGGCCAGTTTTCCCAGGGGGCTTTTATTGGCTCTGCAAGTCAAGCTTGACCACTTAAAGGGAAGCATACACCTTCCAATCAAAGCCTTGATAAACCAGCATTTTCTCCAATTGCATCCTGTTGCAAAGGAAATTGGATTCATATTGCATTGATTCAAACAGCTATATTGCCATAAGGTAAGAATACTCACAACTAGTTTCAAAATTCTGGAGAAGCCAGGCAGAGAGAGAGAGACAAATATGCTCCAAATTTTGTTCACAGGAGTATAATATACTCAATTATTAAAGGCTGTAAATAGTTCAAAATAAGTTTCCTTGACTCTGAAAAACAAAACAAGGATGAAAAATATTCCAAGCAAAAGTCAAAAAGATTGCTTCAGTTTTCTATGGGTTCAATCCATTTAGATAACTCTTATTTTGCTTGGTATTCATGACCATTTTATCACTGTATGAGTCCTATACGTTTTTCCTTTATTCCAATGTTATAATCTCAGAGGTTACCAGAAATATGTATTTGAGAGCACCTGTCAGAGTCCCATAGCTTATTATAAACCATCTATTGAAAAGGATCAAAACAAGGCAATTATCTGTTAATAACAAAATATCTAGGGTAGTTACAGTTACAAACACAATTGACAAAGAAGTTCGGTTATCTCTGTTGTTTATCATAACATAGCAACATTAATTATAATTGATAACATATACTTCAGACATTGGAATTTTAGAAATCCCACACAATTTTGAAATATATATTAGTATTATTTGGCAAAATAGAACCTAATGAATATTGAACACAATTTTGGCAATCCCATGTTAACTAAACATGTTAAATAATCCTGTTTACCTCTCTGTTAGATACTCCAGGGGCCCTCTGTAGCATCCAAAAGCTGAGCATCACAAAAGACAATTTTGAAACTGAAGTTTGATTTTTGGAAAGCCTGTTACACATGTTAGGCTTAAAACACTTGGTGTTACAAAATAGAATTCCAGATTACCATAACTTATTTATTTTTTGAAAATGATGACTTAGAATTTTAAAAAAGCAAAAATGTATTATAACCTTTTACAAATTTTGCTAAAGAGCAGATTAGTGCCTTAAGATTATCTTGTTAAAAAAGAAAGGTAGGGGGGCGGAGCAAGATGGCCGAATAGGAACAGCTCCAGTCTCCAACTCCCAGCGCGAGCGACACAGAAGACCGGTGATTTCTGCATTTTCAACTGAGGTACTGGGGTCATCTCTCTAGGGAGTGCCGGACAATCGGTGCTGGTCAGCTGCTGCAGCCTGACCAGCATGAGCTGAAGCAGGGCGAGGCATCGCCTCACCTGGAAGCGCAAGGGGAAGGAAATCCGTTTTCCTAGCCAGGGGAACTGAGACACACAACACCTGGAAAATCGGGTAACTCCCACCCCAATACTGCGCTTTAAGGAAACAGGCACACCAGGAGAATATATCCCACACCTGGCCGGGAGGGTCCCACGCCCACGGAGCCTCCCTCACTGCTAACACACAGCAGTCTGCAGCGATCGATCCGCAAGGCAGCAGCGAGGCTGGGGGAGGGGCGCCCGCCATTGCTGAGCTTAAGTAGGTAAACAAAGCCGCTGGTAAGCTTCAACTGGGTGGAGCTCACAGCAGCTCAAGGAAGCCTGCCTGTCTCTGTAGACTCTACCTCTGTGGACAGCGCACAGCTGCAGTCCAATAGGGGAAGCAGCAGGGGCCGGTGCAGACGCGAACGACTCTGTCTGACAGCTGTGGGGAGAGCCGTGGATCTCCTAACGCGGAGGTTGAGATCTGAGAACGGACAGACTGCCTGCTCAGGTGGGTCCCTGACCCCTGAGTAGCCTAGCTGGGAGACATCCCCCACTAGGGGCAGTCTGACACCCCACACCTCACAGGGTGGAGTCACCCCTTAGAGGAAACTTCCAAAGGAAGAATCAGACAGGTACACTCGCTGTTCAGCAATATTCTATCTTCTGCAAACTCTGCTGCTGATACCCAGACAAACAGGGTCTGGAGTGGACCTCAAGCAATCTCCAACAGACCAACAGACAGTCGTTCTGACTGTCAGACGGAAAACAATCAAACAGGAATGACACCTATACCAAAACTCCATCAGTGCGTCACCATCATCAAAGACCAGAGACAGATAAAACCACAAAGATGGGGAAGAAGCAGGGCAGAAAAGCTGGAAATTCAAAAAATAAGAGCGCATCTCCCCCTGCAAAGAGCGCAGCCCATCGCCAGCAACAGATCAAAGCTGGTCAGAGAATGACTTTGACGAGATGAGAGAAGAAGGCTTCAGTCCATCAAACCTCTCAGAGCTAAAGGAGGAATTTTACCCAGCGCAAAGAAACTAAAAATCTTGAAAAAAAAGTGGAAGAATTGACAGCTAGACTAATTAATGCAGAGAAGATCATAAACGAAATGACAGAGATGAAAACCATGACACGAGAAATACGTGACAAATGCACAAGCTTCAGTAACCGACTCGATCAACTGGAAGAAAGAGTATCAGCGATTGAGGATCAAATGAATGAAATGAAGCGAAAAGAGAAACCAAAAGAAAAAAGAAAAAAGAAATGAACAAAGCCTGCAAGAAGTATGGGATTATGTAAAAAGACCAAATCTACGTCTGATTGGGGTGCCTGAAAGTGAGGGGAAAATGGAACCAAGTTGGAAAGCACTCTCAGGATATCATCCAGGAGAACTTCCCCAACCTAGAAGGGCAGGCCAACATTCAAATTCAGGAAATACAGAGAACGCCACAAAGATACTTCTCCAGAAGAGCAACTCCAAGACACATAATTGCCAGATTCACCAAAGTTGAAATGAAGGAAAAAATCTAAGGGCAGCCAGAGAGAAAGGTCGGGTTACTCACAAAGGGAAGCCCATCAGAATAACAGCAGACCTCTCGGCAGAAACTCTACAAGCCAGAAGAGAGTGGGGGCCAATACTCAACGTTCTAAAGAAAAGAATTTTAAACCCAGAATTTCATATCCAGCCAAACTAAGCTTCATCAGTGAAGGAGAAATAAAATCCTTTACAGATAAGCAAATGCTTAGAGATTTTGTCACCACCAGGCCTGCCTTACAAGAGACCCTGAAGGAAGCCCTAAACATGGAAAGGAACAACCGGTACCAGCCATTGCAAAAACATGCCAAAATGTAAAGACCATCGAGGCTAGGAAGAAACTGCATCAACTAACGAGCAAAATAACCAGTTAATATCATAATGACAGGATCAAGTTCACACATAACAATATTAACCTTCATGTAAATGGACTAAATGCTCCAATTAAAAGATACAGACTGGCAAACTGGATAAAGAGTCAAGACCCATCAGTCTGCTGTATTCAGGAGACCCATCTCACATACAGACATACATAGGCTCAAAATAAAGAGATGGAGGAAGATCTACCAAGCAATGGAGAACAAAGAAAAGCAGGGGTTGCAATCCTAGTCTCTGATAAAACAGACTTTAAACCATCAATATCAAAAGAGACAAAGAAGGCCATTACATAATGGTAAAGGGATAAATTCAACAGGAAGAGCTAACTCTCCTAAATATATATGCACCCAATACAGGAGCACCCAGATTCATAAAGCAAGTCCTTAGAGACCTTCAAAGAGACTTAGATGCCCATACAATAATAATGGGAGACTTCAACACTCCACTGTCACATTAGACAGATCAACGAGACAGAAAGTTAACAAGGATATCCAGGAATTGAACTCATCTCTGCACCAAGCGGACCTAATAGACATCTATAGAACTCTCCACCCCAAATCAACAGAATATACATTCTTCTCAGCACCACATCGCACTTATTCCAAAATTGACCACATAATTGGAAGTAAAGCACTCCTCAGCAAATGTACAAAAACAGAAATTATAACAGTGTCTCTCAGACCACAGTGCAATCAAACTAGAACTCAGGACTAAGAAACTCAATCAAAACCGCTCAACTACATGGAAACTGAACAACCTGCTCCTGAATGACTACTGGGTACATAACGAAATGAAAGCAGAAATAAAGATGTTCTTTGAACCAATGAGAACAAAGATACAACATACCAGAATCTCTGGGACACATTTAAAGCAGTGTGTAGAGGGAAGTTTATAGCACTAAATGCCCACAAGAGAAGCTGGAGAGATCTAAAATTGACACTCTAACATCACAATTAAAAGAACTAGAGAGGCAAGAGCAACACATTCAAAAGCTAGCAGAAGGCAAGAAAATACTAAGATCAGAGCAGAACTGAAGGAGATAGAGACACAAAAAACCCTCCAAAAAATCAATGAATCCAGGAGTTGGTTTTTTGAAAAGATCAACAAAATTGACAGACCGCTAGCTAGACTAATAAAGAAGAAAAGAGAGAGGAATCAAATAGACGCAATAAAAAGATAAAGGGGATATCACCACCGACCCCACAGAAATACAAACAACCATCAGAGAATACTATAAATGCCTCTACGCAAATCAACTAGAAAATCTAGAAGAAATGGATAATTTCCTGGACACTTACACTCTCCCAAGACTAAACCAGGAAGAAGTTGAATCCCTGAATAGACCAATAGCAGGCTCTGAAATTGAGGCAACAATTAATAGCCTACCCACGAAAAAAAGTCCAGGCCCAGATGGATTCACAGCTGAATTCTACCAGAGTACAAAGGAGGAGCTGGTACCATTCCTTCTGAAACTATTCCAATTAATAGAAAAAGAGGGAATCCTCCCTAACTCATTTTATGAGGCCAATATCATTCTGATACCAAAGCCTGGCAGAGACACAACAAAAAAGAGAATTTTAGACCAATATCCCTGATGAACATCGATGCAAAAATTCTCAATAAAATACTGGCAAACCGGATTCAGCAGCACATCAAAAAGCTTATCCACCATGATCAAGTGGGCTTCATCCCTGGGATGCAAGGCTGGTTCAACATTCGCAAATCAATAAACGTAATCCAGCATATAAACAGAACCAAAGACAAGAACCATATGATTATCTCAATATGCAGAAAAGGCTTTTGACAAAATTCAACAGCCCTTTATGCTAAAAACGCTCATAAAATTCGGTATTGATGTAATGTACCTCAAAATAATAAGAGCTATTTATGACAAACCCACAGCTAATATCATACTGAATGGGCAAAAACTGGAAAAATTCCCTTTGAAAACTGGCACAAGACAGGGATGCCCTCTCTCACCACTCTATTCAACATAGTGTTGGAAGTTCTGGCTAGGGCAATCAGGCAAGAGAAAGAAACAAGGGTATCCAGTTAGGAAAAGAAGAAGTCATTGTCCCTGTTTGCAGATGACATGATTGTATATTTAGAAAACCCCATCGTCTCAGCCCAAAATCTCCTGAAGCTGATAAGCAACTTCAGCACAGTCTCAGGATACAAAATTAATGTGCAAAAATCACAAGCATTCTTATACACCAGTAACAGACAAGCAGAGCCAGATCAGGAATGAACTTCCATTCACAGTTGCTTCAAAGAGAATAAAATACCTAGAATCCAGCTTACAAGGGATGTAAAGGACCTCTTCAAGGAGAACTACAAACCACTGCTCAGTGAAATCAAAGAGGACACTAACAAATGGAAGAACATACCATTCTCATTGATAGGAAGAATCAATATCGTGAAAATGGCCATACTGCCCAAGGTTATTTATAGATTCATGCCATCCCCATCAAGCTACCAATGACTTTCTTCACAGAATTGGAAAAAACGGCTTTAAAGTTCATATGGAACCAAAAAAGAGCCCGCATTGCCAAGACAATCCTAAGTCAAAAGGACAAAGCTGGAGGCGTCACGCTACCTGACTTCAAACTATACTACAAGGCTACAGTAACCAAAACAGCATGGTACTTGTACCACAACAGAGATATAGACCAATGGAACAGAACAGAGTCCTCAGAAATAATACCACACATCTACAGCCATCTGATCTTTGACAAACCTGACAGAAACAAGAAATGGGGAAAGGATACCCTATTTATAATGGTGCTGGAAAATTGGCTAGCCATAAGTAGAAAGCTGAAACTGGATCCTTCCTTACTCCTTATACGAAGATTAATTCAAGATGGATTAGAGACTTAAATGTTAGACCTAATACCATAAAAACCCTAGAAGAAAATCTAGGTAGTACCATTCAGGACATAGGCATGGGCAAGGACTTCATGTCTAAAACACCAAAAGCAACGGCAGCAAAAGCCAAAATTGACAAATGGGATCTCATTAAACTAAAGAGCTTTTGCACAGCTAAAGAAACTACCATCAGAGTGAACAGGCAACCTACAGAATGGGAGAAAATTTTTGCAACCTACTCATCTGACAAAGGGCTAATATCCAGAATCTACAAAGAACTCAAACAAATATACAAGAAAAAAACAAACAACCCCATCAAAATGTGGGAAAGGATATGAACAGACATTTCTCAAAGGAAGACATCCATACAGCCAACAGACACATGAAAAAATGCTCATCATCACTGGCCATCAGAGAAATGCAAATCAAAACCACAATGAGATACCATCTCACACCAGTTAGAATGGCAATCATTAAGAAGTCAGGAAACAACAGGTGTTGGAGAGGATGTGGAGAATAGGAACACTTTTACACTGTTGGTGGGATTGTAAACTAGTTCAACCATTATGGAAAACAGTATGGCGATTCCTCAAGGATCTAGAACTAGATGTACCATATGACCCAGCCATCCCACTACTGGGTATATACCCAAAGGATTATAAATTACTCTACTACAAAGACACATGCACACGTATGTTTATTGCGGCACTATTCACAATAGCAAAGACTTGGCATCAACCCAATGTCCATCTGTGACAGACGGATTAAGAAAATGTGGCGGCCGGGCGCGGTGGCTCAAGCCTGTAATCCCAGCACTTTGGAGGCCGAGACGGGCGGTTCACGAGGTCAGGAGATCGAGACCATCCTGGCTAACACGGGAGAACCCCGTCTCTCTACTAAAAATACAAAAACTAGCCGGGCGAGGTGGCGGGCGCCTGTAGTCCCAGCTACTCAGGAGGCTGAGGCAGGAGAATGGCGTGAAACCCGGGAGGCGGAGCTTGCAGTGAGCTGAGATCCGCCACTGCACTCCAGCCCGGGCGACAGAGCAAGACTCCGTCTCAAAAAAAAAAAAAAAAAAAAGAAAATGTGGCACATATACACCATGGAATACTATGCAGCCATAAAAAAGGATGAGTTTGCGTCCTTTGTAGGGACATGGATGCAGCTGGAAACCATCATTCTTAGCCAAGTATCACAAGAAGAGAAAACCAAACACCGCATGTTCTCACTCATAGGTGGGAAGTGAACAATGAGATCACTTGGACTCGGGAAGGGGAACATCACACACTGGGGCCTATCATGGGGAGGGGGGAGGAGGGAGGGATTGCATTGGGGAGTTATACATGATATAAACGTTATGCACATGTACCCTAGAACTTAAAGTATAATAAAAAAAAAATTTTATCTTGTTGTGCTTTCATTTCAAATGCTCAATTTACAGAAAACCAAATAGTAATACCCATTTGAATTTAGTCAATATGCACACCATGGAATTTCTTTTGTAAGATTAATTTTACAGCCCTTCCATTATTCGTTTAAACCTTCAGCTTTATGTTATCTAATTCAAAACATCCTTTAACCATAAAGAATAGTTTACATTTCAGGCCTCCTTATAATCTTTTACTAAAAACACATCTTACTCTTCTCACACACCTCACATGTAAATGTATTACCAATGGTTTCAATCACATGTTATAATGGTAACTCCTAGCAATTTTAACTTTAATGTAAAACCTGGTAAGTTGTTTTAATTATATGTTAGTTGTAGCCAAGGTTTGACTCCTTCTAGCATAATTAAGAACATGGTTAATTCATGTCCCCAGGCCTTAACAATTGTAGAGCTGGCAAGTCAAATGGTTCTCAAAATCCCAAAATCATTTTATAACCTTAAAACACTTAGCAAATCTGATATCTGACCTGCATAATTTAGTTCACTTATTTACATTTTGATAACATCTGCATTTTACCAATCATCTTTAATATTATTTTTATTTATCAATGATTACAGTCATATGAAGTAAAAGGTACCACAGCTTTTATCTTCTCTTAAAAAAATTTGATCCAAGGGCTTGTCTCTTTTAGGCCAATTAATTAGAGCTCTTTTTATAAACATCACACATGCAACACATATATAACTACACAGACAGGCAGAAGAAAACCCAGTCACCATAAGACCTTTCATTTGCCAATCTCCTATTTGGATTATTGGCCTCCCAGGGGAGTCCTTTAACAGAGAGGTCTAGGAAAACATGCAACTTTTAAGGCATAATAAACAGCATAACTGGAGAAAAAACAGATTTTGAGAGGGATCGATTCATTTTAATTCCTGGGGTACCATAAGAGGTCTCTCCCCTCTCATGTGTGCATTAAAATAGCAAAGCAAAATGGAAAAACGTAATTCAGTCAACTGAGAGAGAAAAAAAAAAAAAAAAAACAGAAAAAAAGAAACCCTTTTTCCAGCAAAACGAGGTCCAAGAAAAGAAAACTATAAAGACCTTTTTAAATATACCTATAACTTGAATAACCACTTTTAATTAAGCTGATCACTCTTTAAGAAAATCCTTTTAAATCCCCTATTACCCAACTTCAGCCACAACAAGCAGCTAACATTTCCGGTTTTCAAACTGTACTAAAGGCTCAGAGAAAGAAAAATCCAAGACAGTTCGTGGAGGGGAAGAGAATCAACAAATAGTAAAGGTCACACAGATACCAAACCAGAAAAAAAACTCATTCCCTGAGCCAAGATTGAATCCAGCCACCATTGTAAAATGGCAGAGGCTAACTAAAACATTGTCACATGGTTACAGGTCATGCTCCCAAGAACATAAAACAAGATGGAGACCTACAACGAAGTTTGCTACTGGCCATACAGAAAGTCATGCAAAGCATACCAGATTGGCTACAGCTTAAGACCAACTTCACAAATCCTTTCTCATAAATAAAGCTTTACAGAGAATACAGTGATAGTTGGGGTCCTGGTGAAAGTTAACTCTTGACCCAGTGGAGAAAAGGAAAAGACAGCTAAAATGCAGGGCTGTGTTAACTGCTTACAGGGTGGAGAAAAGAAAAAAATGCCTAGGGAAAAGTCTCTTATTCTTATCCAAATGGTTCTCCACCAGGGAGATAAACCTAATTGCTGTCCAACCAAGTGGGACCCCTTGTCTGGGGAATAGGAAGCCTCTATAGATGCATGGCATGAATCACTGGCCAGTCTGCCATTGGGCCCCCTCCGGCCATGTACCTCAGCCCTGGTCAGGAGGGTAGAAGGGAAGTCACTATTTGCCAATCCGTTCTGCATGCTCCTGCCGCCATTGGCATAGGGAGGTATGCAGTTTTCTCTAGGTCAGAAGAGGCCCCAAAAGAAAAAGACTTAGAAGTGAAATTTAAAAAAAAAAAAAAAAAAAAAAAAAAAGATTTATTGGTTTGTATGGTACTCGCCCTTTCTTAAGCCCCATTGGGCACCAAAAAGGTATTAGGAATAAAATTGGCGGGTTCTTGTCACATGACCAAGAAAAGTTAGGCATACAGACACTTTGAAGGAAAAGGGGGAATGGAATTTGTTGGGCAAAAAGGAAAAAAATCTCGCAGCAAAGCAAGAGAAGTTTCTGTTAACAGACCCCCATCTCACCAATTGAATCCCAGATTACCACACAGGAACAGGAGAGGCCAGGCTCCTCCCTGCTGCAAACGGCATGAACTTCTCATGGCTCCACCCCATCCTCCCAATGGGCAGGTGAACATTATTCAGAAAGAATCAGTTGGGAAAGGGTGGGCTTCATCCGGGACCAGCAATCTGGTTTTTCAGCCTTCAGGCTATTTTAGGCTTGAAGGCAGAGTTTTGCTGGGGAACCCTTGGCTGCCTCCTATCTCTATCAGAATGTGCCACACATAAATGATTCTTGAAAACATTATGCTAAATACAATAAATCAGATGCAAAAGGACAATGTATGATTCTACCTATATGAAATATTTAGTACAGGCAAATTACAGTGATAGTTATAAGACATTATAATAAATATTATCAGAAGCTGGGAGAAGTGGGAAAGTGGAGTTTTTGCTTAATGAGTAAAAAGTTTCTCCGTGAGTTGATGCAAACATTTTGGAAACATTTCCAAGTGTTTGCATAACGCTGTGAATGTAATTAATGTCACCAAATTGCACACATAAAATGGTTAAAAAGGTAAAGATTATGTAACATATATACATATATGTATATCCACAATTCAATGAATGGAAACACACAAGCAGTAAAATTAAAAGCCAGAAATTATGTAAAATACAACTTAGTTTATATTAAAAATGAAATGTAAAGTCTAGTTTCAACTCAAACATATGCAGGTCTTGGAAGCTGTCTTCCCATTCTTACAATAAATAACAGGCTGAAAATCTTAAAATCAACTGTTCTTGGACCTATCATAAAATTGAAAAGGTATGAGAAACCTCTACCCTGAAATCTGGAGAATCATACAAACCCAGAGAGTCACAATCAAAATACACTTACATGACACAGAAGCTGCTGAAGCCCAAACTGTATAAGTTGGAACACTTATATAGTAATTCTGGCAAAGCATTTGAGGTTGAATGCCACCAGTGTGGGAGTGAGAAACTCCTGGTGGCCGCAGTATGAGTTGGTGTCCCAAACTTTCATTAGTTTTACTTTTAGCAATTCCACCACATTCTCATAGTGAAATCCCAGAAAGATACCAGAAAAATTCCCTGGTAGTTCTGTCAGGAGGAGGAGAAATGTAATCATTGCGAAATACTCTTAGAGCTTTGTCCATAACAAATGCCTACAATCAGGGGAAAAGTCTATACCAGAACCTTATCCCAGGTGAGGAATAGATATTCTACAACTTCAGCCATCTCTAGCTTTCCAGGGTAGCTATAAGGAAAAAGACCAGTATCAGTGGAGAAATTACTTCTGAAAGTTACAGCCCAGATACACAGGCCCATAAGAGACAGGTTTAATCAGATTACAGAAGACTTCCCTCCCCTCACAACTTGCCACCACACCAAAAGGGCTCCAGTATAAGAATAATAAATTATAAAGAATTGAAAGACACAAAGTAAGTGAGGCAAAAAGTGACAGTATTAAAAGCAGAAATACACAAATTTTCAGTATTGTTGGAGACTTCAACATCTCTATTCAGTAATTATTAAAATGCCAATTCTCCCTAACTTGATTTATAGTTCAATGAATTCACATTCAAAATTCCAGAAAACTATTTTGTAAATATGAGCGAACTGACTCTAAAGTTTATATAGAAAGGCAAAATTCCTAGAATAGATGACACTATTAAAGAGAAGCAAAGTTGTAAGACTAAAGTTATCTAATTTCAAGACTTACCATAAGTTAAGACAATAATCAAGACAGTGTATGATTGGCAAAATAATAAACAACTTGATCAGTGGAATAGCATAGAGAGCGTATAAATTAACCCACACACCTAGAGTTAATTGATCCTTGACAATGAAGCAAAGAGAAATCAATGAAGAAAAAATACTCTTTTTTAATAATGGTGCTAGGAAGATTGGCCACCTATATGCAAAATAATGAATTTAGACACATAAATTATAGTTAATTTTACTAATATTAACTCACATAAATTATTGACCTAAAATGTAATGCAAAATTACAAAATTTGCACAAGAAAATATATAAAAATTCTCAATTACCTTGCATTTATTGATGAATTTTTAGATACAACATGATCCATGAAAAACAAAAACATTACAAATTTGGATTTTATTAAAATCTAAAATGTCTGCTCTTCAAAAGACACTATTAAGAAAATGAAAAGATTAGCCACAAACATAGAAAATATATTTATAAAGCACGTACCTGATTAACTGGCATCCAAATTATACAAAAGCCTCTTAAAACTGAACAATTAAAAACAAATAACTAAAAATGTGTGCAAAACATAAAACCAGACACCGCACAAATCAATACCTACAGGTAGAAAAATATGAAAAGATGCTGAACATCTTTCAATTTGCTAATGGGGATTGCAAATTGAAACAATGATGAGATACCATTACACTCTATCAGAATGGCTAATATCCAAACAAACTAGTAGTATTGATAGCTGTCAAGAATATGATTTAACAGAAACTCTCATTCATTGCTGGTGCAAAAGCAAAATGGCACAACAAATTGGAAGACAGCTTGGTAGTTTATTTCAACTCTAAAGATAGTCTCACAGCGTGATCCAATAATCTCATTTCTAGATATTTTCTCAATTTGAAAACTTGTGTTCACACAAAAATAACACACAAATGTTTATAGCAGCTTTATTTACAATAATCAAAACTGTAAGTACCAAGATGTCATTTAGCAGGTGAATGGATAAATACACTTTGGTACATCCATATAATGAGCTGGTAATCATTAATAAAAATAAATATGCTAACAGGCCACAAAATATATGAATGAAATATAAATGCATTTTGTTAAGTGAAAGAAATAAGTCTGAAAAGGCCACATATTATATGATTCCAATTATATAACATTCTGGAAAAGGTGAAATGGTAGAGACAGAAAACAGTCAGTGGTTGCAGTGGTTTTGCAGTGGAAAGAGCTTGAATAAATTAAGTGCAATGAATTTTTTAAGGTGGTGAATCTATTCTGCATGATACTGCAATGGTGGATACATGATACCATGTACTTGTCAAAATTATGGAATAGTCCAGCTCAAAGAGTAAACCTTAATGCATGTGATTGTTAAAATAATCTAGGATGTTGGGAGAGCTCAGGATGAAATCCAAAATGTGACAAATAATCTAAATATATGAAATTTCATTTGAGGGGATAGGGAGTAAGGTACTGACCTATGTCACTTTGAAAATGAGTAGACTCTGTATGAGCAATGACAAAATAACTGTATATAAGCACAGTACTCTTCTTGATAAAGTTTTTTTTCCCCCCCACCACAGGGGCATGGGTTAACAGTTCTGAAACCACCATATGTGGATTTTGGAATTGAATAATCAAATAATCAATGGTGGATGGCAGATGCCAGGATTCTCACTGTTGGAGTAGGATGTTATAAGCAATGGGAAGAGGTTGATGTGGTAGTGAATTAGAGTTGGAGACATTACTGTGAATTCATATTTATCTTAATATAGAAACAATTACATATAGAAATATTTCTAGATTTGTATATATATACAGGCAACTAAAAACACACATTTATTTGTTCTACAGCTTAGAAAATCTAGATAGCATGGTAGTAATGAGCACACTTAATGCTCAGATTTTTTGTTTGTAATACCATTCTCTAATGAATGAAACCAGGGTTCCTTAGAATAATGGCTGCAATTAGGACCAGGGCAGGATATATATAATATGAATCTGGAACATCATGTAGTGCCAGAAATTAAGAAAGTGTTGCAAACAACACCTTCATATATAGTGATGTGAGCATGTCAACGACAATTAAGAACCATCTAAAATGGCTCTCAGTGGCCAAGTTAGAATAATGTAAGTAAAAAAATAAGTAATACCAATTTGTAGCAGAAGTGTAAAACAAATATCCATGAGTCTATACTGGTATAAATAAATGATTTATAAATAAATGAATTGGGAAGAGGAGACAAATCTCCACGTAGAAAATTTCCAACTATATTTTGTAGATATTTCATTCTTTCAATGGTTGAATGTTTGTGTCCTCTCCAAGATTCATGTTGAAACTTAGTCCTTTTGAAACAGTATTAAGAGGCAGGGCTCTAGGAGGTGATTAAGCCATGAGGGCTCTGCCATCTTAAATGGGGTTAGTGTCTGATGAAAGGGCTGAAGGGAACTAGCTAGGCCTATTTTGTCCTTCCACCTCCCAGCATGTGAGGACACAGCATTCAAAGTACCACCTTGGAAGCAGAAACCAAGACATCATCAAACATGAAACCTACCTAGAAGTATCTTGATCTTTGACTTTCCAGTCTCCATTATTCAGAAATAACTCAGTCTGTGGTATTTTGTTATAACATCACAAATGGACTAATACAATCCTTAAAGAGCAGAAGCATAGCTCTTACTCTTTAAATGTGGGCGGGATGTTAAAACTTATTTCCAAAGAATATAGTGTAGAAAGCAAGGAGTAGGGAGAGTAACTTTACAGTGGAGAAACCCAATAAACACTATCCCAGCTCGGTTACCAAGGTTAGCATCAACATTCATAAGTTATATTGATAGTTTATTTCCTTGGTATTACGTGACTAAATGGCACTTTATCCCTGTGGTTCTTCCAGAAACACATGACTTCAGTACATTTATGAGAAAAAAATCAGACAAATAAAAATTGATGGATATTCTACAAAGTAACTGAACAATGCTCCACAAAGTGTCAAGGTCATCAAAAACAAGAAAAATCTGAGAAATTTTCATAGCCAAGAGGAGAAAACTACTAAGGAGACATGACTATTAAAGATAATGTACCATATGACCCAGCCATCCCACTACTGGGTATATACCCAAAGGATTATAAATTACTCTACTACAAAGACACATGCACACGTATGTTTATTGCGGCACTCTTCACAATAGCAAAGACTTGGAATCAACCCAAATGTCCATCTGTGACAGACTGGATTAAGAAAATGTGGCACATATACACCATGGAATACTATGCAGCCATCAAAAAGGATGAGTTTGCGTCCTTTGTAGGGACATGGATGCAGCTGGAACCATCATTCTTAGCAAACTATCACAAGAAGAGAAAACCAAACACCGCATGTTCTCACTCATAGGTGGGAAGTGAACAATGAGATCACTTGGACTCGGGAAGGGGAACATCACACACTGGGGCCTATCATGGGGAGGGGGGAGGAGGGAGGGATTGCATTGGGGAGTTATACATGATATAAACGTCATGCACATGTACCCTAGAACTTAAAGTATAATAAAAAAAAAAAAAAAAGATAATGTGGTATATACTGGGTGAGATCCTTAACAGAAAAAGGATATTAGATACCTACTAATAAAACATAATATAGTATAGATTTTAGTTAATAACATTGCATCAATATTGGTTTATTTATTGTATACTAATGTAAAATAATTATAAGGGAAACTTGGTGTTGGGTATGTAGGAGTTTTATTATCTTGACAATTTTTTGGTAAATCTAACATTGTTATAAAATTCTAAACTAAATTTCTAAATTTAGTCTAGAAATTAAATTTAGAAACTAAACTAAAACTAAAATTCTAAAAATTCTTATTTTTAAAAAGGCAACAAACCATATTACAGAAAACTTAAAAGAAAGAAAAAAAGTCATGCTAATATAACTACCATTATTGTTTTGTCAAATTACATTTCATTGTTTTTATATGTATTTTATGTAGTTATAGCAAAATATATGTATGTTTGAAAAGTTAATAAATACTCAAAACATCACTTTTTAATTATTATACTACCTTTTATTGTCATCTAGGCCCTGAAATCTTTTATTTCTATTTTATCTGTAGAGTGACAATTCTATATAATACAAATCTTTTCCCAACTCCCTTACTAATGACATCACACTGTTAGCTGAGATTTGATCGTGGTAGGAGTATCGGCATCATGGAAACCAGAAACACTATAGATCAGAACTTGCTAATTATTTATACTTAAGAAAGTGAAGGAGAAAAGTTAATAATGCAGATTAAACTTAGGAATGTGTTGTGCTTGTAGCTTATTTTTGGACAAATAGCACAAAAATGAGGAATACTCTTCTAGATTTCTGAAGCTATTATTCAGTTCAGCAAAATAAACAACGAACAAGTGAACTCCAAAATATTTTTGTTAGTTTTCCTTAATAAAGTGAAACTGAAACATCCATCAACATTCATGCCAGAGCTATACTCAGTCACTTGCAACCAAAATGGGCAATAAATACAAGGATCTAGCAAAATTTTTTTAAAAAAAGCATTGCCAGAAAATGAATTAATAAAAGGAATTTACAATACAGAGTAATGTGCACTTATTTTTAAATTATGTATTATACATCCTTTATAAATCTTTAGTAGCATTCATAACAAATGTTTACATGTAACATTCATAATGTTTACATATCTATATTTATATACCTAAATTTCTGTTTATCACTGTAACATTTCTCTATCATCTATCTACCCTATCTATCTACCTACTTATCTACCTATCTATCTACCATCATCTGTCTACTTTTCTTGGGGAACCTGATTGTTAAGCATTTACTAGCACATCACTGCTTAAATTGCATTAATGCAGTCCTCACGAATTCAAAATCTGAGATGATTAGAATATCAACTGAAGTTTATTGTTTTATGTTTTACAGTGGCATAGGAGAAAGTCTCACTAATAATTTTAATAGTTTTTCAGATATTTTGTTAATTTTTGTACATATGTTGATTTTTTTTCTTTCAAACTTATTTTGTATGGCAAACTCTTTATTTCAGACAGGTTTCTTTTCCTTTTATTTGAATAATCTTTTCCAGTGAGCCTATTGCTACTAAAATGCTTTTCATTGGTGAACTCACAGATATTAGTATTGCAGGGCTTGGGGAAAAACCCAAAGGGATTTCATGTTAAGGAAACTAACCAACTCTCCAAATGCCCAGATTAGATTTCTTTCTTCTTCCCTTTGACAACTTGCTTCAAGGAACTATTATAAATGTTTCCCTAAATGTTTCCCAGTGGATTAGAGTACATTCCTTTAATTCTGTCATTATTGTCGTTTATTCGAATTCCTAATTAATTTGTTTTTATTTCTGTCCTTTTGTCTTGATTACCATTGTGATTTCCTTAGTGAAGGATAAACATGGATTTCTCTCTTCAACCCACCTGTGTACTGTTTCTATAGCAAGTGCTCTAAATCAGTGCAACACAAAATGTGGTTCAGAAACTAGGATCCATCTGCATCACCTGGGAGCATGTTAGAAATGAAATGGCTCAGGCTTCACCTCAGATCTGCTGAATCAGAATCTACATATTTTTAAACTTTTATTTTAGGTTCAGGATACATGTGCAGGTTTGTTATATAGGGAAACTCATGTCACGGGGGTTTGATGTACAGATTATTTTATCACTCAAGTACTAAGCCTAGTACCCAATAGGAGGCCATTATCTTTAGCAAACTAATGCAGGAACAGAAAACCAAATACTGCATGTTTTCATTTAAAGTGGGAAATAAATGACAAGAAGAGGTAGACACAAAAAGGGAAAAACAGACACTGGGGGCTACTAGAAGGTGGAGGATGGAGGGTGGGAGGAGGCAGAGGAGCTGAATCTACATTTTAACAAAATCTCTAGGTGATCTGTAAACACATAATCTTGAATCTTAGGACTTGTGCGCTCATAACATCTGCTATCCAAGTCCTTCCAAGCCTTTTGTAATCTTTGGAAACACTAGTTCTTAATGTGAACTATTTCCTGCTACATTAATATTTAGGAAGCAGTGAGTATGGACCACTTTTTCTTTTGTTGAAAATATTTTCAGTTGTGAGATACAACATTATTTAAACAATTGTTTGGAAGAATATGTACAAATGAACATATGAGCACATATACAATCACGAAGCAAACACTCAATCCAAGTAATATAAATAGAATATATTTATCTCCATAAATACCCTATGTGTTTTTTCCTTCTCAACAGATACATTCTGAATGTAAAATTATTCATTTTCTTTTCATTTTAGCTTTAACACCTATGTATGTGTTCCTAAACAAAATATTGTTTCATTTTGTCTATTTATGATCTTTATAATATACATTTTTGTGACTTGCTTCTTTCACACATTATTATGTTTCTGAGGTTTATTTAAGTTGATAGGTGGAGCTGCGTAGGAGCATATTGTATGATCATAACGGCAACTTATTCATTTGATTGTTGATAGATATTTAGGTTATGTTTAGATTTTTGCTGTTATAACACAATAATATAAAAAGTTTTGTACATGTTTCTAAACTTAGGAAGTCTAAATTTCTATAATATTGGAAAAGGTGTGGGCCAGTGGAAAATCTTATATTCTGCTGGTAAATATATAAATTGGTACAACTAATTTAGAAAGTAATTAGTATTACCTTATAAAGTTAAAAATTTGATTATCCTAGTCTGGGCGCGGTGGTTCAAGCCTGTAATCCCAGCACTTTGGGAGGCTAAGGCAGGTAGATTAGGAGGTCAGGAGATCGAGACCATTCTGGCTAACACGGTGAAACCCCACGTTGACTAAAAATACAGAAAAAAATTAGCCAGGCATGGTGGCACACGCCTGTAGTCCCCAGCTACTCGGGAGGCTGAGGCAGGAAAATGGTGTGAACCCAGGAGGTGGAGCTTGCAGTGAACTGACATCGTGCCACTGAACTTCAGCCTGGGCCACAGAGCGAGGCTCCGTTTTAAAAAAAAAAAAAAAATTGATTATCCATTGGCATATTTTGGCAGCCATATGGGCACACTTTATCACTTGCACTTCAACATAACTTGCATTTCAGTTGCAAGGAATGCAGTAGCTGACAACTTCCACTTACAGTACCTTAACTATTTCCGCCCAACACAGGGTCTCTGAAATGGTGAATCCCAGCTTCAAATCTCCCCATTGGGTTGGCCTAGACTTTCATAGATATACCTCGAAGTCTGAAGGCTTTTCCTGTTCAATTCTTCTTTCTCCCTTTTGCTTTCAAAGGCACCCTTACAACCCCCCACCAAATCTCTTAGTCATATAATCATTTCAGTGTCTGCTCACTGGAGAACCTGAAATGACATTCCAATTAAATTCATTTTTTCAGTTGTGAGATACAACATTATTTAAACAATTGTTTGGAAGAATATGTACAAATGAACATATAAGCACATATACAATGACATTTGTAAATGTATACATTTGTATACATTTGTAATGTATATGTTCATTTGTACATATTCTTCCAAACAATTGTTTAAATAATGTTGTATCTCACAACTGAAAAAATGAATTTAATTGGAATGTCATTTCAGGTGCTCCATTTTTAATTCACCAGTAAAAATTATCAAGAGCTGTCATAGCATCAATTTAAATGTCTATCAAAAGGAAAATAAATACATCTTTTATATTGACACATGAAAGAAGATTATGAGGAATTACTAACTGCATTTTTACATACACATGACAACATTGTGCTCCAAAAGATGCAAAAACAAACATATTCTTAAGCAATTCATTCAATTTTAAAAATACATTTGAACTATTTCTGTTGTACTCAATTTTGTGTTACTGTAGCAGAATACCACAGACTGTACAGTGTATAAAGAACAGAAATGTATTTGTCATAGTTCTGGAGGCTGGGATGTTCAAGGTCAAGACACCCACAGATTTGGTTGTCTTGTGAGAGCAACACTCTGCTTCCAATATGGCACCTTGTTGCTGCATATTCCAGAAGGGAGGAATGCTGTGTCTTTACATGGCAGAAGGCTGAAGGTCAGGTGAGCTTAATGCTGCCAGAAGACTCTAAGTCCTTAATCCCATTCAAAGAAAGGAGTTTTCATGGCTTAATCACCTCTTAAGGGCTCCACATTTTAACATTATCACATTGGCAACACCTGAATTTTGGAAGAGACGTATTCAAACCATAGCAATATTTAAGTGAAACTCTTTAAGTAAATATATGTATATTTAATTATAAATATACGCATATTTAATTATAAATATATGTATATTTAATTATAAATATACATTTTATATACATGTTTATAAACATATAAATAATAAACATATACATATACAGATAAATGCATAAATCTTAAGTGTATAACTGGAAAAATATTCACAAAATGAACAGGACCACTGAATTAAATCAGGACTTTGAATCAAAGAATTAATTGTCTGGGCCTCTTTCATTCATTACCTGGAACTTTTCCCAAAAGTAACCATGATTATGACTCATGATAAAAGATTATTCTGCCTACTTTATTTTAAATTTTATATAAATAGAGTAAAACACTATGTACTCTTTACACCTGGCTACCTTGCTCAACATCATGTTTGTGAATGTATTCATTTTTGCATAGAATACTTGCTCATCATCGTTGTATAGTACTTAATTGTGTGAATATAATTTATCCACTTTGTTGATAAATATTTGAATTGTTTCCAGTTTTAGACTATGAACTTTCTTATACATGTCCTTTGGTGGATATATGTATGCATTTCTGCCGCATATATTTTTAAGTGAGGTATTGCTGGGTCATAGAAAAGATACACACACACACATACACACAAACATGTATATGGAGTGCGTGTGTACCAGATACACACCCATACATTTGAACCTTGAACAATGCAGATGTTAGAGGCTCTGACCTCTTGCACAGTCAAAAATCTGTGCATAACTTTTGACTCCCTTCAAACTTAACTATTAATTGTGTACTGTTGACTGGGAGCCTTACTGGTAACATAAAGTAAATTAACACAAATTTTATATGTTATATATTTTATATACTGTGATTTTTCAATAAGTACCCTAGAGAGAAAAACTGTTATTAAGAAAATAAAAAGAAAAAAGTAAAGAAGAAAACTATAAGGACAATATATTTTCTATTCATTAGGTGGAAGTGAATCATCATAAATGTCTTTATCCTCATTGCCTTCACATTGAGTAGGCTGAGGAGGAAGAATGGTTGGTCCTCCTGTCTCAGGGGTGGCAGCAGCAGGAGAAAATCCATGTATAAGTGGATCTACACAGTTTAAACCCATGCTATGTTTTTCAAGAATCAAGTATGTGTGTGTGTGTGTGTGTGTAAAATATTTGTATATATATGATATGTATACACACACACTGCATTAATCAGTGTTCTCTAGAGGGACATAACTAATAATATAGATGTATATATGAAGGAGAGTTTATTAAGGAGTGTTAACTCACATGATCACAAGGTCCCATGACAGACCCCGTCTGCAAGCTGAGGAGCAAGAAAGCTGATTCCCAAGGCTGCAGAACTTGGAGTCCGATGTTTGAGGGCAGGAAGCATCCAGCATGGGAGAAAGATGCAGGCTGGGAGTGAAGCCAGTCTAGTATTTTCACCTTCTTTTGCCTGCTTTTTATTCTGGCTGCACTGGCAGCTGATTAGATTGTGCCCACCAAGATTAAGGGTGGGTGTGCCTTTCCCAGTCCACTGAATCAAATGTTAACCTTTTTTGGCGACACCCTTACAGACACACCCAGGAACAATACTTCGCATCCTTTAATCCAATCAAGTTGACACTCAGTATTAACCATCACACACACTCATATATCTCTTTATTGCCAGTGAATATTGGCAGTTTTCCAAACAAGTTACATTAAAGAGGTTACAGATATGCAGGCATACCTCATTTTATTGTGCTTTACTCCAGTGCACTTTGCAGATCTTGCAGTTTTTACAACTTGAAGGTTTGTGGCAACGTTACATGGAGCAAATCCATCAGCACCATGTTTTCCAATAGCATGTGCTTACGTGGTATCTCTGTGTCAGCAATGTTTTAGGAAAAAAGTGTTTTTTAATTAAGGTATTAAGGTATTTTTTAGACACAATGCTATTGCAGAGTATAAGAGTGTAAACATACTACAATGGTATAGACTACAAGATAGTGTAAATGCAACTTTTACATGCACTGGGAAACCAAAAGTTTCTGTGACTTACTTTATTGTGATATTCACTTAAATATTGTGGTCTGGAACAGGACCTGCAATATCTTCAAAGCACGCCTATACAGAAATGCAACTGACTTTTTAATATAGATCTTGAATTTAAGAAACTGATTATATTTTTCATTAAATCTAATATTATTTGTAAATTCATTTGGGTTTTCACTATAGACAATTTTATCATCTGCAAATAAGTATTGTTTCCTTTGTAATACTAATATACATTATTTCCTTTTCTTTATTGGCTAGGGCTCTCAGTTTAATTATCTCTGATTTCAGAGAATGTTTTTAACATTTCAGAATTGAGTATGGAAATACTTATTATCATTTTTATTCTTTTATATTCCTAGTTTGTCAATAATTTTTGCATGAGTGTATATTGAATTATTAATAATTATAAATTTTTCTGCATTTTTAGGTGAGCACATGCTTTCTCTTCATTAATCTGCAAATGTATTTAATTATTTTAATAGAATAATTCATCTTGAAAAATACTGTATTCTTATAGTGACCCCAAGTTGATAATGATACAATATGTTTTTAAACACTTACGTTCAATTTATTAATATTTCACTTAGAATGTTTTCACTAGAGTAAGAGTGCCCTGTGGTTTTCACTTCTATAGTATTAAGATTTTACTAGCCTCAAAAAACAAGTTGGATAATATTTCCTTTTCTTGTGTTCTATTGAAGAACTATATAAGCTTAAACTTATTTTGTACTTATTTTAGTCTATGATGCAGTCATGATTTCAAGTCAGTGGATAAAATAACAATTATTTAGTAAATTAAGTAAACTAACTGGAGAGTCACTTATAAAAGAAATCTAAATCCCTCATTCATATAATACATTAGCACACATTTTAAATGTTATTAATAAAAAAATAAAATAAAACAAATAAATATTTAAATAGAATTCAAGTGAAATATTTCAATAACTCTGGCATACAAAAGACTTTCCAACAATTACAACAATACCAGAAACTATTTGGTTCCAACTGAAAATAATGTTTTACTATGATGTAGTCAAAAATGAAAGAGATCATTTCTATAAGATTTACCTAAATATTTGTGTTCATATACATATGCACATAGATATGTTTTAAAAGATTAATACCTTAATATAAAAATGGGCAATAGACATTGAAATTTTAATTGTGCTTGATGCGTTACAAGGAATCTATTAATTCTATACTATACTAATTTTATAATCACCATTGAAATGTTATTGCTTACTATTTCCACTAGTTTATAACATGGCTTTTTGGATAATTCTTTTTTTTTTTTATTATACTTTAAGTTCTAGGGTACATGTGCATAACATGCAGGTTTGTTACATATGTGTACTTGTGCCATGTTGGTGTGCTGCACCCATCAACTTGTCAGCACCCATCAATTCGTCATTTCTATCAGGTATAACTCCCAATGCAATCCCTCCCCCCTCCCCCCTCCCCATGATAGGCCCCGGTGTGTGATGTTCCCCTTCCCGAGTCCAAGTGATCTCATTGTTCAGTTCTCATCTATGAGTGAGAACATGTGGTGTTTGGTTTTCTGTTCTTGTGATAGTTTGCTAAGAATGATGGTTTCCAGCTGCATCCATGTCCCTACAAAGGACACAAACTCATCCTTTTTATGGCTGCATAGTATTCCATGGTGTATATGTGCCACATTTTCTTAATCCGGTCTGTCACAGATGGACATTTGGGTTGATTCCAAGTCTTTGCTATGTGAAGAGTGCCGCAATGAACATATGTGTGCATGTGTCTTTATAGCAGCATGATTATAATCCTTTGGGTATATAACCAGTAATGGGATGGCTGGGTCAAATGGTATTTCTAGTTCTAGATCCTTCAGGAATCGCCACACTGTTTTCCACAATGGTTGAACTAGTTTACAGTCCCACCAACAGTGTAAAAGTGTTCCTAATTCTCCACATCCTCTCCAACCTGTTGTTTCCTGACTTTTTATGATTGCCATTCTAACTGGTGTGAGATGGTATCTCATTGCGGTTTTGATTTGCATTTCTCTGATGGCCAGTGATGACGAGCTTTTTTCATGTGTCTGTTGGCTGTATGAATGTCTTCTTTTGAGAAATGTCTGTTCATATCCTTTGCCCACTTTTTGATGGGGTTGTTTTTTTCTTGTAAATTTGTTGAGTTCTTTGTAGATTCTGGATATTAGCCCTTTGTCAGATGAGTAGATTGCAAAAATGCTCTCCCATTCTGTAGGTTGCCTGTTCACTCTGATGGTAGTTTCTTTTGCTGTGCAGAAGCTCTTTAGTTAAATTAGATCCAATTTGTCAATTTTGGCTTTTGCTGCCGTTGTTTTGGTGTTTTGGACATGAAGTCCTTGCCCATGCCTATGTCCTGAATGGTACTACCTAGATTTTCTTCTAGGGTTTTTATGGTATTAGGTCTAACATTTAAGTCTCTAATCCATCTTGAATTAATCTTCGTATAAGGAGTAAGGAAAGGATCCAGTGTCAGCTTTCTACTTATGGCTAGCCAATTTTCCCAGCACCATTTATTAAATAGGGAATCCTTTCCCCATTTCTTGTTTCTGTCAGGTTTGTCAAAGATCAGATGGCTGTAGATGTGTGGTATTATTTCTGAGGACTCTGTTCTGTTCCATTGGTCTATATCTCTGTTTTGGTACCAGTACCATGCTGTTTTGGTTACTGTAGCCTTGTAGTATAGTTTGAAGGCAGGTAGCGTGACGCCTCCAGCTTTGTCCTTTTGACTTAGGATTGTCTTGGCAATGCGGGCTCTTTTTGGTTCCATATGAACTTTAAAGCCGTTTTTCCAATTCTGTGAAGAAACTCATTGGTAGCTTGATGGGGATGGCACTGAATCTATAATAACCTTGGGCAGTATGGCCATTTTCACGATATTGATTCTTCCTATCATGAGAATGGTATGTTCTTCCATTTGTTTGTGTCCTCTTTGATTTCACTGAGCAGTGGTTTGTAGTTCTCCTTGAAGAGGTCCTTTACATCCCTTGTAAGTTGGATTCCTAGATATTTTATTCTCTTTGAAGCAATTGTGAATGGAAGTTCATTCCTGATTTGGCTCTCTGCTTGTCTGTTACTGGAGTATAAGAATGTTGTGATTTTTGCACATAATTTTGTATCCTGAGACTTTGCTGAAGTTGCTAATCAGCTTAAGGAGCTTCTGGGCTGAGACAGTGGGGTTTTCTAAATATACAATCATGTCATCTGCAAACAGGGACAATTTGACTTCTCTTTTCCTAACTGAATACCCTTTATTTCTTTCTCTTGCCTGATTGCCCTAGCCAGAACTTCCAACACTATGTTGAATAGGAGTGGTGAGAGAGGGCATCCTGTCTTGTGCCAGTTTTCAAAGGGAATTTTTCCAGTTTTTGCCCATTCAGTATGATATTAGCTGTGGGTTTGTCATAAATAGCTCTTATTATTTTGAGGTACGTTCCATCAATACCGAATTTATTGAGCGTTTTTAGCATGAAGGGCTGTTTGTCAAAAGCCTTTTCTGCATCTATTGAGATAATCATGTGGTTCTTGTCTTTGGTTCTGTTTATATGCTGGATTATGTTTATTGATTTGCGAATGTTGAACCAGCCTTGCATCCCAGGGATGAAGCCCACTTGATCACAGTGGATAAGCTTTTTGATGTGCTGCTGAATCCGTTTGCCAGTATTTATTGAGGATTTTTACATCGATGTTCATCAGGGATATTGGTCTAAAATCTCTTTTTTGTTGTGTCTCTGCCAAGCTTTGGTATCAGGATGATGTTGGCCTCATAAAATGAGTTAAGGAGGATTCCCTCTTTTTTATTGATTGGAATAGTTTCAGAAGGAATGGTACCAGCTCCTCCTTGTACCTCTGGTAGAATTCAGCTGGGAATCCATCTGGTCCTGGACTTTTTTTGGTGGGTAGGCTACTAATTGTTGCCTCAATTTCAGAGCCTGCTATTGGTCTATTCAGGGATTCAACTTCTTCCTGGTTTAGTTGGGAGAGTGTAAGTGTCCAGGAAATTATCCATTTCTTCTAGATTTTCTAGTTGATTTGCGTAGAGGGTTTATAGTATTCTCTGATGGTAGTTTGTATTTCTGTGGGGTCAGCGGTGATATCCCCTTTATCATTTTTATAGCATCTATTTGATTCCTCTCTCTTTTCTTCTTTATTAGTCTAGCTAGCGGTCTGTCAATTTTGTTGATCTTTTCAAAAAACCAACTCCTGGATTCATTGATTTTTTGGAGGGTTTTTTGTGTCTCTATCTCCTTCAGTTCTGCTCTGATCTTAGTTATTTCTTGCCTTCTGCTAGCTTTTGAATGTGTTTGCTTTTGCCTCTCTAGTTCTTTTAATTGTGATGTTAGAGTGTCAATTTTAGATCTTTCCTGCTTTTCTTGTGGGCATTTAGTGCTATAAATTTCCCTCTACACATGCTTTAAATGTGTCCCAGAGATTCTGGTATGTTGTATCTTTGTTCTCATTGGTTTCAAAGAACATCTTATTTCTGCCTTCATTTCATTATGTACCCAGTAGTCATTCAGGAGGACGTTATTCAGTTTCATGTAGTTGAGTGGTTTTGATTGAGTTTCTTAGTCCTGAGTTCTAGTTTGATTGCACTGTGGTCTGAGATACAGTTTGTTATAATTTCTGTTTTGTACATTTGCTGAGGAGTGCTTTACTTCCAATTATGTGGTCAATTTTGGAATAAGTGCGATGTGGTGCTGAGAAGATTGTATATTCTGTTGATTTGGGGTGGAGAGTTCTATAGATGTCTATTAGGTCCGCTTGGTGCAGAGATGAGTTCAATTCCTGGATATGCTTGTTAACTTTCTGTCTCATTGATCTGTCTAATGTGGACAGTGGAGTGTTGAAGTCTCCCATTATTATTGTATGGGAGTCTAAGTCTCTTTGTAAGTCTCTAAGGACTTGCTTTATGAATCTGGGTGCTCCTGTATTGGTGCATATATATTTAGGATAGTTATCTCTCCTGTTGAATTTATCCCTTTACCATTATGTAATGGCCTTCTTTGTCTCTTTTGATCTTTGATGGTTTAAAGTCTGTTTTATCAGAGACTAGGATTGCAACCCCTGCTTTTTTTTGTTCTCCATTTGCTTGGTAGATCTTCCCCCATCCCTTATTTTGAGCCTATGTAAGTCTCTGTATGTGAGATGGGTCTCCTGAATACAGCAGACTGATGGGTCTTGACTCTTTATCCAGTTTGCCAGTCTGTGTCTTTTAATTGGAGCATTTAGTCCATTTACATTGAAGGTTAATATTGTTATGTGTGAACTTGATCCTGCCATTATGATATTAACTGCTGATTTTGCTCGTTAGTTGATGCAGTTTCTTCCTAGCCTCGATGGTCTTTACATTTTGGCATGTTTTTGCAATGGCTGGTACCGGTTGTTCCTTTCATGTTTAGGGCTTCCTTCAGGTCTCTTGTAAGGCAGGCCTGGTGTGACAAAATCTCTAAGCATTTGCTTATCTGTAAAGGATTTTATTTCTCCTTCACTGATGAAACTTAGTTTGGCTGGATATGAAATTCTGGGTTGAAAATTCTTTTCTTTAAGAACGTTGAATATTGGCCCCCACTCTCTTCTGGCTTGTAGAGTTTCTGCCGAGAGGTCTGCTGTTATTCTGATGGGCTTCCCTTTGTGGGTAACCCGACCTTTCTCTCTGGCTGCCCTTAAGATTTTTTCCTTCATTTCAACTTTGGTGAATCTGGCAATTATGTGTCTTGGAGTTGCTCTTCTGGAGGAGTATCTTTGTGGCGTTCTCTGTATTTCCTGAATTTGAATGTTGGCCTGCCCTACTAGGTTGGGGAAGTTCTCCTGGATGATATCCTGAAGAGTGTTTTCCAACTTGGTTCCATTTTCCCCTCACTTTCAGGCACCCAAATCAGACGTAGATTGGTCTTTTTACATAATCCCATACTTCTTGCAGGCTTTGTTCATTTCTTTGTCTTCTTTTTTCTTTTGGTTTCTCTTCTTGCTTCATTTCATTCATTTGATCCTCAATCGCTGATACTCTTTCTTCCAGTTGATCAAGTCGGTTACTGAAGCTTGTGCATTTCTCACGTATTTCTTGTGTCATGGTTTTCATCTCTGTCATTCCGTTTATGACCTTCTCTGCATTAGTTAGTCTAGCTGTCAATTCTTCCACTCTTTTTTCAAGATTTTTAGTTTCTTTGCGCTGGGTACGTAATTCCTCCTTTAGCTCTGAGAAGTTTGATGGACTGAAGCCTTCTTCTCTCATCTCGTCAAAGTCATTCTCTGACCAGTTTCGATCCGTTGCTGGCGATGGGCTGCACCCCTTTGCAGGGGGAGATGCGCTCTTATTTTTTGAATTTCCAGCTTTTCTGCCCTGCTTTTTCCCCATCTTTGTGGTTTTATCTGTCTCTGGTCTTTGATGATGGTGACGCACTGATGGGGTTTTGGTATAGGTGTCATTCCTGTTTGATAGTTTTCCTTCTGACAGTCAGGACCCTCAGCTATAGGTCTGCTGGAGATTGCTTGAGGTCCACTCCAGACCCTCTTTGCCTGGGTATCAGCAGCAGAGGTTGCAGAAGATAGAATATTGCTGAACAGCGAGTGTACCTGTCTGATTCTTCCTTTGGAAGCTTCCTCTCAGGGGTGTACTCCACCCTGTGAGATGTGGGGTGTCAGACTGCCCCTAGTGGGGGATGTCTCCCAGCTAGGCTACTCAGGGGTCAGGGACCCACCTGAGCAGGCAGTCTGTCCGTTCTCAGATCTCACCCTCCGCGTTGGGAGATCCACGGCTCTCCCCAAAGCTGTCAGACAGGGTCGTTCGCGTCTGCACAGGCCCCCGCTGCTTCCCCTGTTGGTCTTCAGCTGTGCGCTTTCCCCAGAGGTGGAGTCTACAGAGACAGGCAGGCTTCCTTGAGCTGCTGTGAGCTCCACCCAGTTGGAGCTTCCCAGCGGCTTTGTTTACCTACTTAAGCCTCAGCAATGGCGGGCGCCCCTCCCCCAGCCTCGCTGCTGCCTTGCGGCCAGATCGCCGCAGACTGCTGTGTTAGCAATGAGGGAGGCTCCGTGGGCATGGGACCCTCCCGGCCAGGTGAGGGATATATTCTTCTGGTGTGCCCGTTTGCTTAAAGCGCGGTATTGGGGTGGGAGTTACCCGATTTTCCAGGTGTTGTGTGTCTCAGTTCCCCTGGCTAGGAAAAGGGATTCCCTTCCCCCTTGCGCTTTCCAGGTGAGGCGATGCCTCACCCTGCTTCAGCTCTCGCTGGTCAGGCTGCAGCAGCTGACCAGCACCAATTGTCCGGCACTCCCTAGTGAGATGACCCCAGTACCTCGGTTGAAAATGCAGAAATCACCGGTCTTCAGTGTCGCTCGCGCTGGGAGTTGGAGACTGGAGCTGTTCCTATTCGGCCATCTTGCTCCGCCCCCCTCGCAGTTCAATTCTATAGGCACAATGTTTATTAGGAATTAAAGAAGAGTGAAGAAAGAAAATGAAAAGACAAAATTATTGATTAATTAATATAAATAAATTTTCAGAACTTGAATAACCTTGTTAATTTTTAGATTGAAAGGAAAATGTTTGGTCTTCAGAATTTAGTTTAAATCTGTCAATAAATTTTACAACTTTCTTTGTGGAGGTTTCCCAAATTTCTGGTTAAGTTCACTCCAAAATGAAATTATAGTTCTTGAATATGTTTTAATATACATCTTTATTTTTCTCAGTACAATATATTATTTAGTTATTACTAGTTGTATTGGAAAATTCCTTCTAATATGATAGCAAATTTTTATCATCAGATCAATCAAATCATTGGAAAGCATTCTCAGTTTTGTATCAATCTTTTCAATATTTATATCTCTTCCTTTCTTATCTTAATGCAATGGTTAGATCTTCTGGTAAAATAAAAGATTATGTTATTTCCGATTTTAGATAAACTATTAATATTTATGATTAAGTATAATTTTTGTTCTAGGTTTATGGTTTTGATATATTTATCAAATTAATAATGTTTTCTTTCTTAATTTTGTATGAATTTTAACATACATAAGGATGTATGTTTCAAATATTTTCTATTAGCTATTGAATTTATTTCATTTTATATCATGACTGTAATCACAGTAAAAATATATTTTGATTAAAATAGATTTCTTTCCCGCATGCAAAATATTGCGAAGATCTGCACATAACACTGATAGGAATTTTGAAAAGCATGGTAAATTTAGATTGTATTTAGAAATAGATTAGAATATCCCTTTAGCTTAAAATTGAACATATCAAATAATAAAAAAAGGGAAGCAAGTTTACACATGTTTATTAATAGATCCAAAATATTTCAGTTAAACTGGACGTTCCAGTCATATTTAGGTATTCAGAACTGTTTGATACCAGATGATACGTTACATTCAAATCCATATTTCTTAATTTTTTTTTATTTTATGCATATAGCTTATTTGAGTGCAAAGCCTGAGGACAGACACCTAGGAAATACAGACTCCAAATGAATGAGGTCAGTGTTATAAGTTAGAGAGGTTAAGGTATTAGTTATACAGCCAGAGACAGAAAAGTTTTAGCAGGATTATATTTTCTGTACAAGACCAGTTACGATGATTTGATTGGACCACTTGGTCTTCCTAATTATTTAGAAGTTGCAGCTGCATGCCAAGCGACTCAGTCTACATTGCCACATTCCTCTCATGGCTCAGAATAATGTAAAGTTCCAACAACTTTAAATCTGAATTATTTAACTTCACATAACTGAGCCACATCCTCCTGTACACACTACTTTAATCATCTCTAAAATTACTTATAATACCTATTAAATGTAAATGTTATATAAATAGTTGAATTATTTTTAATTGTTGTATTCATTTTTTAATTTGATTTTATTCTAATTTGGATTCAGGGGGTACATGTACAGGTTTGTTACATGCAATCCACACTTCATTATCGACCATTGAATATGTTATGTGTTAGACTTGACTAAGAGGTGTGGCAGTATTCTGTCAAGGAAATTAAGAACCTGTAAATTCAGGATTTATATATTTTAAGTAATTATGACTAAGAAACTCTAAATTGTAGACATATTGTTTTAGCACTTTAAATTCATGCAACCCACTGTTTCTGGTTTGTATATAAAGTTTCTCTGTGTTTTGCCCCAAAAGATACACCTCTTTATACCACAAAACTTGTTTATCTCATCTGATCTATCAATTTAATCGTGATTTTAAGTGATAACAAAGGTAAATTCATTTTTTGCAGAACAAGGATGAGTCAGAAACTTAAATTAGGCAGGAAATCAAAATTAGTTCTGTTACCAGTGATTCTCATAATCTTTAAATCCTTTTGTATTTATTATTTTTTATAATTTTCGCACATATTTCCCTTTTTTGTTAAAGAACAAATAGTTGTTTACTATGCAGATTATGCAAAAAAAGCTTCAGCTAAATACTACTTCATCAGGAAGGCTATGGACCTAGGAGGCATACTAAGTTATCAGAAACATTGATATTTACATAGGCAGTTCATATAAAAGTATAAAAATGCAAAAAAAAGTAAGTGTTTAAGAAAGCCTTCTGAAAGGAAAAAGAAGATTCACAATGTCAGTTTTCTCTTTTCAAGCTGTGCTACAAGGCCTAAATTCATATTTTCTTCATGCTCCTTTCAGGAAGATCAATAAGCTATGCAAAACAAAGTAAAGCAACATTTAAATTATATAGAAAGGCTTAGGTTTAAAAATAATTTGACAATGAGATAAGCAGGAATGTCCAATTAAACAAACCCCTGGGCAAATTGCTATTTCTTTTACTGATTCTTTTTTTTTTCATAGTCTATAGAAAAAAATTATTGGCCAGTGACTCTTGGTCTACTTTAATTAAAAAAGCAATATTTATTAACAACAGTCCATAGCTAACAACTTTAATGCTCCTATCAAACTCAGGCAAGAAATTATTAAATTCATAAATGTGCTTTCATTGCATTTTAATGGAAATGAAATTAGACCTGTCTTATCAGAGATGGGACTAAACACTAAAAGAAGCAGAAGTACTGCCAAATAGTCAATTTACATAAATAAATTTGCCTCCTTTACAAATCAGGAAGTCTTTTCATGAGAGCTTGAAAAGTAACATCGCTTCCAAGCTGACTGAATTGATGGACTAGTGGTGAGTCTGATAAGATTTAACCAAAACCTTTTCTCTTTTTTCTTCACTCTAGGTAAATTTTAAGCTTCACTTTTCCCATGATACCTATCTAAATGTTAATACTGCACATCTTTTCCACACTATTACTGCATTCCTAGGGAAGAAGTATATATCCTAAAGACAGCAATTCTGTTCAGTCTGAAATAATAAATATTCTGAAATGCCTAATTCTGAATACGTCATTTACGAAATCTACAAAATGATGGTTGCAAAGCTTGCTTTTAAAGAATTTTACTAAATTTTATTGAAAGGTGCTATATAAAATGATTAGATGATGTACCAAATCGTATTGTGCAGGAATGTACATTAAGGCAACCTCTGTCTTTTTTTGTAGAAATACTAACCCTTACTGAATCATAAAATAAATTGTTCTTCAAGTTAGAATAAATTTTTGAAGTCAATAGGTAAAATTATCACTATATTAAAAATAAATAACTTTCTTCTATAGCATATAAAAAGAGGCCATTTATTGTCCACTAGAAAGCCTTTATAACAGAGCATCCTTGCGTACTGTTGGCTTTTGACCAGGTGACCACAATTTTAAATTGCTTACCTTCTGCTTTGTCTTGACCAAACTTTAGTCAGGCTTCTATTTTCCTTACAGCCTCCTGAACTCTGCTTGCTCTCAGCCTGAGAAAACTCTAAAAGGCTGAAAATATTACCTTAATCAGATTATCCTGAGAGCAATTGACCACAGTAGAACACATTCCCTGTCAGACCCCTCTGATTATTTCCTCTCATTTGCCTTACTTCCCCATAATTATTGCTTACCCCGCTCTACAAAAGAAAATCCTTTTCTATTTGCTTTTGGGACACTTGCAGATTTCTAACATCAGAGTATTCTTCCTATCGCAATAGTCTTTCTTTTGAATAAAGCTTCTTCTTATCTAAGTCCAGATTTCTCTTTATTTGACAATCCCATTTAGAAATACGTGAAAGCCCAAAACTTGGTACATTAGATAATATGCCTTTGAACTGATTTTCTTACTCTGTGCTTTTTCTAATTACTTTCTGCCTTCCCCCTCCATTTTCCCTTCCATTATACAAAGTCATGGACTTAAACTCTAATATTCTTATAGCTATACAGTTCTAACAAACTGGTTCCCTGGATTAACTACATGGCTATTGGTGACATTTTCCACCTGAAATATTACTTTTCACATTTTAGCCATTATGTGCACTTAGAATACCACGTACTTCCTAAAGTATGTTTCAGTAAGCAGCACTGCTCTGCTGAGTAGCCACTAATATGTATTCACCAGTAAATGCTCACATGATTTAACATGAAATTTAAGTTTTTCCACAGTGATACAGAAGTTTAGTTCACCATGTGACTTAAATTTTGTGGTTTTAGAAACATTTTGAAACCCTTTAAGTGTGTGTATATGGAGATATAAAATGTTCAAGAACAAGCCAAGCATGATTCAGTTGGCTTGAATCTACCAACACAATAAGTTAAACTATATCTCTGCCATGTAGGTAAACTAGAAATGATGATTACAGCTTAAATGCAGTGCCATAAAGACATTTTATGTAGCTATGACTACAGAAAGAAGCTTACTGTTAAATATCATTAAATAATTATGTTTTTCAATCCTACTACTTATCTGGCTCCCCACTAGGCACTATAGGGAAGCAAAAGAGACTTATTCAAACTCCATCTTAAACTTCCACACAATATACATCATCTCAGAGTTAGAAAAATGTCAGAAGAGTTCCTAATATAAAATACAAAAAATAAATATTATAAAGCTAATTTTAGAAGATCTGCTTTGGACCATGATGATATAGCTGGGATTAGATCAACCTTACTTCTAAGAACCAATGGAAAAGCTAAATAAAGTACTTAAGGTAGTTTTTTTTTTTAAATATAGAATTCTGTATTTTGATTGCAATGGTATTTTCATGCATATACATACTGGACACAATGGCATAAGAACTATGCACACTTATTTTACCAACATTCATATCCTGATTTGGTTTTGTCATTTAACTATGTAAAATGTAAATATTGCAGAAAATTGGGTGAAGGGCATACTGTACCTCTCTGTACTATTTTGATAATGTCCTGTGAAACTACACGTATTTAAAAAAGAAATGGTGTTTTGAAAAAAATCTTTTTGAAGGCATCTGAAAGTCATAAATAAAGTTAGAATTTGAAGGATCAAAATCCCAGAGAAAATGGAAACACAAAGAAATGAGTCCAACATTTGGCACTATTATTCCTCCATAGGCATTTGTAAGTTCACAAGTGGTGGCCAGAGAGCTAAGAATTTGAGCATAGCTGTCAGCATTCTTATGAAGCAAAGGAGACAGAAATTGGAGTTTAGGACTAGTCAAGATGTTTGGCCTTGGTAAAATAATCTACTTTGCAGGTGTGTAATCTACAGTATTGTAGGAATGCACCAAAGATGGACCAGCCGTCTGAAAGACTGAAATTAAGCCTCTAATAAGTGCAAACTGTGTCTGAATTAAAGGGATCTCCCCCTAGATTATAAGCCATATGCAAAAGCTTAAGTTATCTTTATATTTTATCACACATAATAACTTGCACTGAATGTAAAAAATTAACCGGAATACTAGGATTCAAGATCAAATGATCTAAAATCCAGAAAAAAATATGCACAATACAAAGATATCCACAAAGAAGCCAAATAATGAAGCTGTCAGAATTAGCCGTTAAAATAATGACAAGCTATGTAATACTAAGGGAAGATTATTTAAAAACTATATAAGGAAAATGATTAGCATCTCCTGGAAGACAAAAAGGAAGATGTGCAAAAGTGAAATGACATTGCTTGTTCTTGATTATGATGTGTCAATGTCAACAAGATGTTATGTCTCTCTTATCTCTTAGTTTATGCATAAATTTAATGCAACTCTAATAAAATACCAGGAAGATATTTTTTTCTCCTAGTATTTGTGGAGTTCACGTGAAAAAATAATACACATGAACACTTAGGACAACTCATAAAAATAAGAGCAATAGGAAAGGAATAGTGCCACCAGATTTTAAAACATACTATAAAGTTTCTACAATTGAAACCATGTTAAACTGGTAAAGAATAACAGTGAGACCAGTGAAATATAATAGAAAATACAACAGCTAAGAACATAGTAAAATTTACTACACAATAAAGGTAGTAATTTCAAATCACAGAGACAAATATGGACATTTTATCAAAACATGTTGGAACAACTGAACAGTCATTTAGAAAATGATAAAAATGGATTCACACTTTTCCCTGTACACAGAAAAAAAAATCCAGATGAATTAGAATTCTGAGTGTAAAATATAAATATAGCCATACATGTTTCACAGGTTCTTTAGGGTGTTGCTTCACCAGCCAGCAACCTCTGTGGCCAGTGGCACCTTTGGCCAAGTTTTGCTTGGGCCCACTGAGCCTATTTCACCCACTGGCCCTGACAGGCTGCACTCCGTTTTCGCTCCTGCCCGGATCCCATGCCTGCCAAGGTTGAGCCAAGCACAGAGTGGTGAGGGTTGTGTGAACAAGCAAACGCAGGGGCCGGCCACTGTGCACAGCCAGGCAAGCTGGCTGTGGTGGGGTGGGCAGCTCCAGGCACAGGCACTGGCACAGGCACAGGCACAGGCTCCCTGCAAGGCTGTAGCTGGACCAAGCGTATTGCAAGTGGCTTCTGCCTCAGGCACTGGGGAACGCGATGGCACCTGGAAGCTTGGAGATGCCAGGAACTACAGAGCCCCAAAGAAGGTTTCACAGCCCTGGCTCAGGGAGCTCCTAGGTTTGTGATTCCCAAAGGACTGCAGCTCTTCTCTACTTTTCTCCTTCTCGTCAACCACAATGTGGCCAGCGGTGTTGGGGTGGGGGTTACAGTTCTGCTTGTGTTACAGCTCTTTTAGTCCTGCCATTTTTCTGGTCCCAAGTTCTTGTCCCATATCCAGGAAAAATGAGGTATGCAGACAACTGGAGGGTGAGCAAGGTGAAGCCGTGCTTTATTGAGTGGCAGTACAGCTCTCAGGAGACCTAAAGTGGGTATCCCCTTTCCACAGGCAGGTGGTCTCAGCATCTGTGCAACCCTCAGCTGAGAGGAGACCCACAGAGGGTAGCTCTTCTCCACAAGCAGGTCATCCCATCAAGTGCATAGTCCTCAGTGGAGAGGAGTTCCCAAATGGGTAGCTCCTATCTGCAGGCAAATTGCCCCAACATCTCTGCAGCCCTCATTGGAGAGGAGCTCTAGAATGGGTAGCTCCTCTCTGCAGTCCAGTTGTCTTGTCATCTGTCCAATTCTGGGTGACTCTGGGGTATTTTATGGGTTTCACAGGGGAGGAAGAATGGGCTGACTGGTCTACGGCTGGCCATGGGCGGGCCCAGAAAAAGCACCATAAGTTCTCACTATGGTCTGTGCAACTGGCAGCCCAGGCCCCAGGCTTTAGGCCCTCCCTGGCTTGAAGGTGGGGTTTCTCCAGGGACGTGCCCCTTTCCGCCCAGGATCCTGTCTGCCTTCTGCTGTCATTCATGGTGCCCAGGCTGTTCATGCCAAGAGGTGCCTGCAGGTCCACACCAAGCTGTCCTCAGCCCCCTCTTGACCTCCCTCCCATGTTCATCAGTGCCCAAATTATGGAGTGGAGCCGAGGCGGCAAGGGGCTGGCGTGTCAGTGCTACCTTGAGTGTGTGCACACCCAGCCAGGTCGTGACAGAGCCTGAGCTCGGCCACAACTTTGCTCCAAACTCAGAGTGGACGCTGGGAGCGGAGAGAGGCCAGGCAGCAGGAGGAGGCACTTCTGAGCCTGTGGGGGCAGGGGGATTTCCTGGGACCCCAAGACCACAGGGGTGCCTGGGTCTGCAGTCCTGGCTGGGCAGCTGCAGTTACACCCCGGAGCACAGAGCTCATGCCCCACCCACTTGGAAGGGGGTGGAACTCCCACTTGTTCCCAGCTCCTGCCAGCTCCTCGGAGTTAGCAGTCCCAGTCGTGCATACCCCACTGCAGCTAGCACTTTTGCAGCCGCCATTCTAGATGGCCGCCGCTGCCATCAAATGCACTAGAAGAAAATGTGGGGTAATTTGTAATCTGGCTCTAAAAAACAATGTTTTCTAATAATGATCCAAAATTGCAACACAATAAAAGAAAACGTCGAAAATTTTAACTCTAAAATAAAAATGAATTCATTTAGCAAACCTTTCCATAGCAAAAATAACAGCAAAGCCAACTGTAAGCAATGTCAATAAAAAGACAAACTAGAATACATTTGTAATACATAATCAAGGAAAGTCACATTATGAAAAGAAAAATTAAGAAAATACCAAAAATTGATAGAAAATGGGCAAGAATCATTAATAGATAAATCTCGGATATATTATAAAATCATCTGAAGCATATAAATTATTAAACATTACTAAAGATAAGATAGATAAAAATTAAGAAATGTAATTTCTCATCCTCAGGTTTGTTAACTATCCAAAATCTTGATAACACAAGCTGTTAGGGAGGCTACAGGGAAACAGGCATTCTTACACATTGCTAATGGAAAAGCAACATGGTACAAATCCTATGGAAGGAAAGTTACCAATAGTAACCCAAAACTACTTATACATTTAACTTTTGACCAAACAATATCACTTTAGGAATTCACCCCCAAGATACACCACCAACAGCAAGAAAATACATATTTGTGCCTTCATGCATTGGGATATTATGTGTTATATAACAAAATATTGAATACCATGTAAATGCCCATACACAGAAAATTGCTTAAATCAGTGATGCAAAACTAACCTACCTACAGCTCTCAGGAGACCTGAAGTGGTAGCTCCTTTCCACAGGCAGCTCATCCCGGCTTGTGTGCAGCCCTCAGCAGAGAGGAGACCCAGAGTGAGTAGTTCCTGGGCTATACTATGTATGTTGGTGCAAAAGTAATTACAGTTGTTGCCATTAAAAGTAATTGCTAAAACTGCAATAACTTTTGCACCAACCTAATATATATACACAATGGATTACTATGCAAGAAGTAATAAAGGGGATCTCTATCACCTGTTATGGATTATCAGGAAAAATTTTAAGGGAAAAGCTCACGTATATATAACTTACGTAGTTTTTAAAAATAAACATAAGGATAACCAGAATCCAGTGAAATTGGTTAACCACAGGCAAGAAGTGACAATAATATGGGAAGAAGAGAAGATTGAGTGGCAATTCTCTGTATATACCATTTTATATAATTGTGAAAACTGGAAGCATATTGAATTAATACATAATCAAAAATGAAATTCAATCAGTAAACATTTTAGAAAACTCTAAAACTAAATTAAAATATAAAATATATATGTAATGGTATATCAAATGCATAGAATAAAGACACAAGGGGAAGATGAATACAAGCAAATTTTAGACACACACTTTCAGGTTAAAAACGGAAAGAACTGGAAAGAAATCTACTTCATTTAGTAGGTTTGCTTATGGTCGTGATATGGATGAAACTATTCTGTATCTATTATCTTTGGTGTCCCATAGAAGAAAATATATTCCTTTGGGAGAGGGAGGCAAGATTATGATTGTGAAAGGAAGTAGATATGGATATGTAAGCAGAGAGGATAAAGAAGACCATGTGATTTTAAATGTTGGATTAAAATTAGAAATTGTTAGCTCATACTGGCTAAATCTGGTACAATAAAATATGAAAAATGTCAGCAACAGATTATAATGCAATTGAAAAGAATAATTTATGAATCTACACATTAAGAAATGTAAATAAAAATGGACAATGAGAAGGGGAAAGGAGACAGAGAGGCACAGAGACAGAAATAGAAAGGAGGAAAGAAGGTAGAGAAAGAAAGAAAATGAGATGAGGAAAAGCTTTTGTTACTATGTAAAACTAATACATGTACAAGAAATGATAACTAAAATATCACTATTTTGCTACTGTCATGGTAATAATTGATTAAGGCAAGAATCATCAATGGATGAAAATACTATTGGGTGAAACTTGTTTGTTACCAAGATATTTATGCAGTTCTCATTTGTCTCTGAATAAATTACTTATTGATTAAAAAGGGGTAACTTCATAGTATATAAATATGAAAGGCATCACCTTAATCAAGCGATCCAAGTTAACATCACCAATGATCAGACAGCTTAACATTATGTGCTTCTTGATGTGATTCAGTGAAAAAAATAGCGTCATTCATATATTTTTTCTAACACGTTTTGAAACTGCAAACGAGAATACAATCAGACAAGCATTGAGGGACAATTTACAAAACAATTGACCTATATTCTTTAAAAAATCAATGTTTTAAAAACAAAAACTGAGGTGCTTTTTCAGATTCAAGTAGCCTAAAGACATGTAAATGCAATGTTTAATTTTGGATTAGATCCTGAATTGAATAAATTAAATTCTAGAAATCATATTATTCAGGCAAATGGAGAAATTAGGTAAGAAGTGTATATTAGATAATAGTGCCATAACAATGTTAACTGCTCTCACTTGATAATTGTACTGTATATATGTCAAAGAATATCTTTGCTCCAAGATATACATGGTGAAATATTTTGGGGTTGAATTAGATTACTATGACTGCTGTAAGATATTATTAAAGTAGTCCCCTCTTCTCCATGAAGTATATGTTCCAAGATAGCCCGTGGATGCTCAAAACTGCAGATAGTATCAAATATTATATATACAATGTTTTCTCTTATACATACATACCTCTAATAAAGTTTAATTTATAAATTCGTCACAGTAAGAGATTAACAACTATAATAATAAAATTAAACAATTATAATATGCTCACTACCCTTGCATTTGGGGGGCATTGTTAAGTAAAATAAGGGTTACTTGAAAACAAGCACTTCAGTATTGCCACAGTCAATCTGATAAATGAGTTGGCTATTAAATGACTGAAGGGTGGGTAGCTTATACACTATAGATACACTAGACAAACGGATGATTCCAGTGCAGCATATAGTGGGATGTTGAGATTTCATCACAATACTCAGTATGACATTCAATTTAAAACTTATGAGTTTTTTATTTCTGTAATTTCCCATCTAATATTTTCAAGCCACAATTGAGTGCAGGAGGTAAGTGACCCTACAGAATATGAAACCACAGGCAAGGAGGACTACTGTACAAGTATGATGGTAGCTTAAAACAATGCACGTTTATTATCTCAGTTTTGGAGGCCAGATGTCTGAAATCAAAATGTCAGCAGGACCATGATCCTCCTGGTGTCCCTATGAGAGACTTCTTCCTTGTCTCTTCCAGCTAGTGGTGTATCCTGGCGTCCTTTGGTTTGTTGCAGCATAATTATAGTCTCTACCTCCACTGCACATGGTTTCCTTCTGCATTTTCATATTTTCTCCTTTTCTGTTTCTTATAAGCATATCCTTCATTGACTTTAAGGGCCCACCCTGACCAAATATAAACTTATTTCAAGCTCCTTACCTTAATTGTATCTGCAAGTAACTAACTCCAAATAAAGTCATAATTCTGAGGTTCTAGGTGAACATATATTTTGGAGATCCACTATTCAATCCACTATAGAGGGTCATACACATAACACACTCTTAAAAGGTCAGCAAAATAAATAATAGTAATTGAAGACACACACACACACACACACAAACGCACACACATACACAGAGCACCAAAGCAAATGTGGCCAAATGTAAATTGTTGATGGATTTATGTGAAGGTTATAAGAACATTCCGTGTAATAAACTTGCATTTGTTCTATATTTTGAGTTTTTGTAATACAATATTAATTAAATAACTGATATACCATGTTCAAAAATATAAGAAAATGTGACAAAATTGAACATATGTTTTAAATTTATAAAAACACATAGAAACTATAGAACTAGAGAAGAATATAACTGAAGTTAACTCAATGGATGTGGAAAATGGCATGTTAAACACAGCTGAAGTGAGGACCATTAAATCTGATAGGTGAAAAAAATATATGCACTGACAAAGAGGAAAAAAACAGGTGGAACATGTAGAAAAGAGTATAGGAGAAACAGGGGATGTCTTCTTGACATATGTTTAATTGGCAACCTACAAAGCTATGTGAGAAATAATAGGGAGGAAGCAATATTTGAGTAAATGATACTCAAAAATCTTTCTCAATAAACCAAAAACAGAAAGCATAATTCAAGAGAATTATGAACCCAAAATAGAATAAGTATAAGGAAATTCAGATCTCAGAAGATCACAGTAAAACTTCTAAAACAAAAACAATCTGGGATAAAAAGGCACAATCAGAAAAATAGTAATAATACGGCCAGGCACAGTGGCACATACCTGTAATCCCAGCATTTTGGGAGACCCAGGTGGGTGAATCTCTTGAGGTCAGGAGGTCGAGACCAACCTGGCCAACATGGTACAACCCCATCTCTACTAAAAATACAAAAATTAGCCAGGCATTGTGGCACATGCCTGTAATCCCAGCTACTCAGGAGGCTGAGGCAGGAGAATCGCTTGAACCCAGGAGGTTGAGGTTGCAGTGAGCTAAGATTGCGCCACCGCACTCCAGCCTGGGGGACAGAGAGAAACTCTATCTTTAAAAAAGAAAAGAAAAGAAAAATAGTAATAATAAAACTGACAGCTGTTCATTAAACAGAAACGCAAATAATGCCGAAATAATGCAAGGAGGAGTAGTTTTTCAACAAATGGTGATAGATGATCTGGCTGGCTTTATTTTTAAAAACTGAACCCAGAACCCAAGGCTTCACACCATACACAAATATTAAATTGAGAGGGATCATGGACAGAAATGTAAAAACTAAAAATATGAACATTGTACAAGAAAACAAAGGACAATACCGTCATGATTTTGGGGTAGGCAATGATTTCTTAAACAGAACGCAAAAGTAGTAATCATAAAAGCAAAACTTGAAATACCATATCTATAAAAGTTAAAACATTTTGCTCTTCAGAAGTCATTATTATAAAAACAAAAAGGCAGACCATAGACTTGGAGATAATATTTATAATACATAAATCTGACCAAGAAGTTGTATCCAGTATATATAAAAAATTACTACAACTCAGTAATAAAAATACACACATCCTTCATTTAAAAATCAACAGTACATCTTATTAGAAACCTAGCAGAATAGATAATGATGGCCAATTAAAACATAAAAATGGCTCAGCCTCACTACTCATCTGGGAATTGCAAATTAAACCACAAAAGAGCACTTCACACAAGGACAGCAAAAGTTAAAATGAATGGCAATCCCAAGTATGAGTGAGTGAAATGCAATGTAGCTTGAAGTCACATACATTTCTGGTTTGAGTGTAAAACGTATAAACCACTTTGGAAAACAGATCTAGCAATTCTCATATAAGTTAAACATATACCTAACATATCACCCAGCAATTCCACTCTTAGTTGTTTCTCCAAGAGAAATAAAAACATGGGTCTAAAGAAAGACTTAGAAAAAATTTCATACTTCTCTATTCACAGTAGCTAAAATCTGAAACCAACACAAATGGCCATTAAGAAGATAATGTATGAACTGTATGCATTCATACACTAGAAGACTACTCATTAATGAAAATTACAAACTATTTGAACATTCAACATGGATGAATAATAAAGATATTTTATGTTAAGAAAGCCAGACACAAAAGACTACTTACTGCATGTTCCCATGCATATAAATGACTAAAATAGACAAAATTTCGTGCAGTGATACAGAAAATGATGGTTACCTGGACTTTTCCCCCCACTTTTCCACTTACCTCAGCACTGCTTCAGCTGCTCTGCATTAGCTCTGAGCTCTATGACACTGCTAACCTAGCGCCACCATCGTCTCCCTTCAGCCACCATCATGATTATCTATCCAGATCTCATCAGCCAGGATGAGATTTACAAGAACCAGGAGATCACAGAAGGGCGGTGCCTGGAGATGGAGGGGAAGATAGTCAGTAGGACAGAGTATAACATTGATGTCTCGCTTATTGGTAGAAACGCCTCTACTGAAGTCCCTGATGGTAAAGAAACCCAAAGCACAGTTATCACTAGTGTTGATGTCATACACTATCACAGGACACAAGCTTCAAAAAAGAGGCCTGTAAGAAGTACGTAACGCATTACATGAAATCGATCAAAGGAAAACATGAAGAACAGAGATCAGAAAGAGTAAAACCTTTCATGATAGGGGTTGCTGAACAAATCAAGCACATCCTTGCTAATTTCAAAATCTACCAGTTCTTTATTGGTGAAAACAAGAATCTTGACAGCGTTGGTTGCTCTACTGGACTACCGTGAGGACACTGTTACCCTACATATGCTTGTCTTTAAGAATGATTTAGAAATGAAAAATTATTAACAAATTTGGCAATTACTTTGAATTTATCACCTGTCATCAAAACTACGTGCTTTTTGTCATCCACACAACAGCAGGACTTACGACAAATGGAACTGATGTCATCTTGAGCTCTTCATTTACGTTGACTATGACTTACTTGGAGTGGAGGCATTGTTTTTAGGAAAAACATGTCATGTAGGTTGTCTAAAAATAAAATTGTATTTAAACTCATTTCAGAGAATACCTTTTAGTTTATATATATTTAAGCTAAATACATCTTGTAGTGTTCCTGGAGAAGCTGGAGCTGGGTTATAAGGCACTACTAGAAAAATAAGACTGTCATCAGATAACTTCTTCAGTCGAAATTACTTCTAGGACTGGAATATAAAAAAATCAAGAATCTAAAATTTTAATTCTGAGTTGCAGTAAAAGGAAAAACCATGCTTATGACAGTGCCAACATGTGAAATGAAGTCTTATACATTTCCTCACCTACAATGGAAGTAGTTAACTTTGGAAGAGATTACCAAGAGAATAAAAAGAGACTAATTCAGTTGAAAAAAAATAAAGAGTGGTGGTGATTGCTACAAAGGGGCATGAGATAACTTTCTTGAGTCCCAGAAATGTTTCACATCTTGATTTAGTAGTGGTTACATGGGTGTATGTATTTGTTAAAACCCATCAAATTGTACATTTAATTTTTTGCATTTTATTATATGTATAGTAATTTTTAAAACCAAATTGTTTTGTTTTGCTTTGTTTTGTGGACACAGAATCTCACTCTGCCACCCAGTCTGGAGTACAGTGGTATGATCATGGCTCACTGCAGTCTGGAACTCCTGGACTCAAGCAATCTTCCTGCCTCAGCCTCCTGAGCAGCTGGGGATACAGCAGTGAGCCACCATGCCTAGCTAATTTCTTTTTCTAAACTTTTTGTAGAGATGGGGTCTCACTATGTAGCCCAGGCTGGTCTCAAACTCCTGGGCTCAAGCAATCCTCCTTCCTCAGCCTCTCAAAGTGCTGGGATTATAAGCGTGAGCCACCATGCCCAACCAATTTCTAAAATTATGTCAACAAAATAACTTTCTAAGGCAAAACCCTGGAAATTCATTATCAGCAGGACAGCATTAAAGGATATAATAATTATATTCTGTGGAACATTAAATATTTGCCAGTTATGCATGATTAAAATATGTGACAAAGATAACACAAAATGCGAGGGTATTAAATGAAGTTAACCTATTCCAAAGTTTTTTAATTGTCCAGGAAGTAGAAAAATTCTAATTTATAGTAGGTTTACTAAACTAAGAATGCATGTTGTAATTTCTCGAGTATGGCACTAAAAAAATGAACCCACAAGTTGTTTAAATTTATTCGTAGATATTTTATCTGTTTTGTTGCTATTGTAAATGGGATGATTTTCTTAACTACAGTTTTGGGTCTTCATTGCAAATATAATAGAAATGTAGTGAATTTTTGTATATTGGTCTTGTATTCTTCAACCTTGATGAGCTATTTTATTAATTCTAAATAGTGGTAGTTTTACCTTTCCTTTCTGATATGGATGTTTTCAATTCATTTCCTGCCTAATTGCCATAGCTGGCACCTCCAGTACAATGATGAATACAAGTAGTTGGAGCCAAAATCTTCATCTTATTCCTGACATTACAGAGAAAGGATCCAGACTTTCACTATTAAATATAATGATGATGGTGGCAATGGGTGCTTTTATAGATGCCCATTATCAGGCAGAGGAAGCTCCTTCTCATTTCTAGGTTTAAAGGTGTTTTTTTTTTTTTTTTTTTATCATTAGGGATGTTAAATTTTTCAAAAGCCTTTTCTGCATCTATGGAGACAATACATTTTCCTTCCTTTATTATAATGATACTGAATACTTTATTAATTTATTTGTGGATGTTGAACTAATCTTGCATTTATGGGATAAATACCACTTGCCTATTGTGTTTAATCCTTTTTATATATTATTTGTTTCAGTTTGTTAGTATTTTGTTGAGGATTTTGCATCTATATTTAAAAGGCATATTGGTCTACAGATTTATCTTCTTCTGATTTCATTATCTGGATTGATACAAAGGCAATGCTGGCTTTATAGAATGAGCTGGGAAATGTTCCTTTATCCTTGTTTTTTAAGTGTTTGTGAAGAATTGGTATTTATTTTATAAAAGTTTTTCTGAATATATGTGGCCCCAAAATTCATATGTTGAAACCTGACCCCTAAAGTGATGGTATTAAGAGGCAGGAACTATTGAAAAGTGATTAAGTCATGAAGGCTCCACCCTTATGAATGGATGGTGGCCCTTATAAAAGGACTTGAGGGAGTGGTTTCACTTTCTTCTCCCCTTTCAGCATGTAAGGACACAGCATTAATCCCCAATGGAAGATACAGCAATAAGATGCCATCCTGAAAGCAAAGACCAGGCTCTCACCAGACACCAAACCTGTTGGCACATTGATCTTGGACTTCCTAGCCTCTAGAACTGTGAGAAATAGATGTATGTTTTTATAAATAACCCAGTTTGTGTTATTATTTTATAGTATGACAAAGACACTAAGACAGATATTGGTACTAAGAAGTGGAGGCACTGCTATAACAAATACCTAAAGATGTGGAAGCCGCCTTGGAAGTGGGTAATGGATAGGGGCAGGAACAGTTGTGAAATTAATGCTGGAAAAAGCCTGTATTGCCATAAATGGAGAATTAAGGACAATTCTGGTGAAAGCTGATAAGAAGAGGAGAGCTATACAAAAAGCCTCAGTCTTAGAAATTATCAAAGTGGTTATGAACAAAATGTTGGTAGAAACATGGATAATAAAGGCCATTCTGATGAGGCCTTGGAAGAAAATGAGGAATGTCTTATTGGAAACTGTGGGAAAGGCCATCCTTGTTACAAAGTTAAAAAAAAAAAAACTTGGCTGAATTGTATTGCTATCCTACCACTTTTGTGTAACGTAGAATTTAAGAATGATGAACTAGGGTATTTGGCAGAAGAAATATCTAAGCAAAGTGTTGAGGGTGCTGCACAGCTTCTCTTAACTGATTATAGTAAAATGCAAGAAGAAAGAAAAAGTTAAAGATAGACTTTATAATCAAAAGAGAAGCAGAATATTAAAATTTAGAAAATTATCAGTCTGGCCATATAATTATAAAGCGTGTTCAGAAGAGCCTACCAAGGCTATGGCTAAGCAACTGTTTAATAAGGAGATTAGTTTGATAAGAAGATTAGTATTAAATTAATAGCAGATACTATTCATCAAGACAATGAAAGAATAACCCTGAAAACATTTCAGAGATCTTTGGGACTGCCTCACCTGTCACCGGCCGAGAATGCCAGGGTCTTGGGAGCAGGATGATTTCAACTTTCTGCTCCTGTCATTCTAGTACAGCACTCACTCCTTGGCCATTCCAGCTGTGGCTCAAGCAAGCCAGGTGTGGCTCATGCTGCCCCTGCAGAAGGCACTCATGGTAAACCATGACAGCATTGGTACAGTGCCATCTCCATGGGGGCACAAAGTGCACGAGCTGTAGGGACATTACTGCCTCCACCTACATTTCAGAGCATGCCTTAAAGGGCCTTGGAACGCGGGCCACTGGGGCTGTGTCACTGCAGAGAGCCCCTCTAGGGCAATGTCTAGAGGAGCCATGAGGATAGAATCATCTCAAAGGCCTCAAATCAGTAAAGCCACCAGTGTGCAATTTCATCCTGGTAGAGCCATAAGCATACAACTCCAAGCATAACAGCTACTGCATGGGCTACACTCAGCAAAATCTGGGGCTTCTTGGGGCCTTGGAAGATCAACTTCCACCCCAGCATGTCCAAATATCAGGACATAAGTCATAGAAGACTATTTTCAAGTCTACAATTTAGAGAGAGATTAAGATGGCAGATAGGAGGCAGGACTAGTTGCAGCTCCCACTTGGATTGACAGAGTAGCATGTGGAGACTCAGATTGTAGACTTTTGTCCCAAGAACTATAGCAAGTACATACCAGGAAAGCTGAGAGAATCCACAGACCCTTTGAAGGACCTGGATAACCCTTGTAGGCTCCCTGAGATGCCGAAGAACTCTGAGTCTGTTTGCTTTCTCAACTGGGATGCTCATGGTCTGGGGCAAGTTCTCAGCCCTGGCCACTGGCTGCCTGGAAATAGACTTGGTGCTCTTGATGGGGCATGGTGGGAGTGAGATGGGCCTTTGGGACTGTGGGCTGCATGGGAGCATGGTGAAGCCTGTGACTGCGAGCTTTCCCCCACTTCCATGGCAACATGTATGACTCAGAATAGGCAGCCATAATCCTCCTGGGAATATAACTAATTTGGACTGGGAACTACACTCCCATGCCCACAGCAGCTGCAGTGAACCCTGACCAAGAAGAAGCTGAGTTCAGACACGCTCATCCTTGCCCACACCCAGTGGTCTTTCTCTAATTGCTCTGGTAGCTGAAGACGAAGGTCATAATCTCTTGGGAGCTCTATGGCCCTGCCCACCACCTGAGAAACCTGAATACTTAACCAAGTGTCCCTTGGGCAAGCTTGCATCCTCCCTATAGGACCACAGTTGATGTGTTCTTGAAAGTGCCATTTGCTGGCTGCAGGTCAAGCAACACAAAACCAGCACACTAAACAAAAACACAACCAAGCACCCTCGCAGAATCTACTTCACTCCCTTGCTATCTCCACTGGAGCAGGTGCTGGTATCCACAGCTGCAAGACCTGAAGATGTATCATATCACAGGACTCTTTGCAGACACTCTCCAGTACTGGCCTGGAGCCTGGTAGCTCCACTGGGTCGCTAGACCCAGGAGAGCAAAAACAATTACTACAGTTCAGCTCCAAGAAAGTCCCATTCCAAGGGGAAAAAGGAGAACACACATCAAGGGAGGACCCTGTGGGATAAAATAATCTGAACGGCAGCCCTTGAATCCCAGATCTTCCTTCTGACATAGTGTACTTTAATGAAAAGAAACCAGAAAAACAATTCTGGTAACATGACAAAACAAGGTTCTTTCATACCCCCAAAATATCATACCAGCTCGCCAGCAATGGATCCAAACCAAAACGAAATACCTGAATAGCCAGAAAAATAATTCAGGAGGTCAATTATTAGGCTAATCAAAGAGGGACCAGAGAAAGGTAAAGTTAACATGATACAAGATATGAAAGGAAAATTCTTCAGTGAAATAGAACATAAATAAAAAACAATTACAACTTCTGGAAATCAAGGACACACTTAGGGAAATGCAAAATGCACTGGAAAGTCTGAGAAACAAAATAGAACAATCAGAACAAAGCTGAAAGATAAGGCTTTCGAATTAACCAAATCCATCAAAGACAAAGAAAAAAGAATTTTCAAAAGTGAACAAATCCTCCAAGAAGTTTGGGACTATCTTAAATGTTCAAACTTGAGAATAATTGGTGTTCCTGAGGAAGAAGATAAATCTAAAAGGTTGGAAAACGTATTTGAGGGAAGAATTGAAGAAAATTTCCCTGGCCTTGTTAGAGGTTTAGATATCAAAATACAAGAAGTTCAAAGAACACCTGGGAAATTCATCACAAAAAGATCATCACTTAGGCACACAGTCATTGGGTTATTCAAAGTCAAGATGAAGGAAAGAATCTTAAGAGCTGTGAAGCAAATGCATTAGGTAACCTACAAAGGAAAACCTATCAGATTAACAGATTTATCAGCAGAAACCCTATAAGCTAGAAGGAATTGGGGTCCTATTTTTAGTGTCCTTAAATAAAACAATTATCTGCCAAGAATTTTCTATCCAGTGAAACTAAGCTTCATAAATTAAAGAAAGATACAGTCTTTTCCAGACAACAGCAACAACATAAAAAAAAATTGCTGAGAGAATTCACCACTACCAAGCCAACACTATAAAAACTGCTAAGACAAGGTCTAAATCTTGAAACACATCCTCAAAATACACCAAAATAGAACCTCCTTAAAGCATAAATAATATAAATAAATTTGATCACTCAATGTAAAAATGGAATAAAATTATTATAGGGAAGCACAAAATACAATGGCAGAAATAAAGCCAAATAAGTCAGTATTTGGATAAATGCTAATTGGTTCATCTCATCTATTAAAAGTCAAAGATCTTCAAATTGATTTTCTAAAAAGTTCAAGAATGGCTTTTCATAAGTGTGGCACCTAACTAAAATGACATAAAAATGTGGAAAATAAATGAATTTTTTAAAGTACCAGGTAAAGGTTAAACATAAAAGCAGGTATAGACAAAATAGTTTTTATCATAGAAAGCATTAAGAGAAACAAAGTTTGATATTATATGTTGGTAAAGAAAAATCAAATAAATATATAAAAGTCATGAACATTTATTTACATTCTCAAAATATTTTTACTAAAGGAAAGCAAATACTGATTTACTCTCAAGGTGACTTTGAAAAAGTGTGCAATATGGTAAGAGACATGAGCAGATATTTCTTAGAAACCAATAAATTAAATAAATCAAATAAATTTATAGAGGATTTGAGTAATCACATGAATGAATGCATTTAAAATAAAACATATTATTGATCTGAAGGTAAGGTAAAAAATCATATTTGGAACACTTGCAGAAATTCACATGGATGTCTTGACAAATTAGAAATAATCACAGTGTACCAACCATATCCACACACTACAATCAAAAATTTAGCAATAATTTTTAAAAAGGTTATCTGTAAATTCTATACAACTTGAAAATGAAAAGAATACACTTCTAAAATACTCTTTCATCAAAGATAAATTGAAGACGAATTTTTAAATGTATTTAGATGTAAACAATAAAAACAGTACCTGTCTGATATAGTCAATGTTATATTAAGAAAGTAATGTATTTGAATATGAATATTAAAATAATGAATTAAGTATTGGAATATAAAACTAGAAAGAGTACAGAGAAATGAACATGGATCAAGTTAAAAAATTAATACATATGGAAGCTGAAGACAAGGAGAGAAAAAAGTATCATCCATAGAACAAAAAAAATTTAGTGATTTCAAAAAATCCTATTAAAATACAAACCTTGACAAGTTTAAAAGAAGAGAGAAGGTAAAAAAATAAATAAAAATGACAACAAATAGCCCTGTATATTTTGTATGGGTACAGTTATATAAATATTAATGCATTGACAATGATTTGAAAGTTTATAGACCAAACCCATATGCTTATCTTTGAAATGAACATGGGGACGAAGATTTAGGGGAGATTATCAGAGGAGACTACCATTTGGTAAGATGTTCATCTTTAATATAATAAATATGTTTACATATTAATTGCATAATAAAAAGTAATCAATGGAGACTAGTTTTTAGATTGGCATGTAAGGAGCTTGCAATTCATCACTGCCATCCTAACAACTAGAAAAAATCTTGTCAAACAAAATCAACAATTCTTCTTAGAGCTAATCTAGAAGTGAAGTCACAAGGCAAAGTGCTATTCCCCAAATTGGAGGAACAAACAGGTAGATAATGAGAATCAAAACTCAATGGAGTAGAAGCCCAAGAGCAGACACCTCCATGGGAACCAGAACCAAGACAGGAAATCTTAAACCGTAAGTGATAAAATGCTGGAGGCACTGTGTGGACAAATGTGAGGGTTAAAAACACGAAAGGGGCCCAGACCGACAATAAGGGGCCCATACTTTCATGAGTTTTAATTCCAGAAGCCCTGCCATGTTTTCACTGTGAAGATCAGAGAAAAATATCCTCATACTTCCAGCAGGGAGGCGCAAAAATAATAGGTAGCCATTTTGTAATACACCTAGAGAATTCTGTTCTTACCAAGGCCTGACCTCAAAAGAAACCATTTCAGATTCAAGTCTTCAATTTAAGTTTTTATTCATTTTCAGTTAATTTTGCATATGTGTATGCAAAGGAATTTGACCAATTCCATTTTTTTACATGTGGATAACTAGTTTTCACAGCACCATTTACTTAAGAGATTATCCTTTCCCCATTATGTCTTCTTGGTGCCACTGCTGAAGTTTAGTTGACCATATATGCATGGGTTTATTTCTGGGCTCTGTTCTGTTTCTTTGGTCCGTGTATCTGTTTTTATGTCAGCCTCCTTGGCTAGGTTGGGGAAGTTCTCATGGATGATATCCTGAAATTTATCTTCCAAGTTGGTTCCATTTCTGTCACCTCTCTCAGGGATGCCAATGAGTTGTAGATTTGGACTCTACATAATCTTGTATTTCTCAAGGTTTTTGTCCATTCATTTTATTCTTTCTTTAATTATTATTCTTGTCTGACTGTCTTATTTCAGAAAGCCCATCTTCAATCTCTGAGATCCTTTCTCAGCTTGGTTTGTTCTGCTTATAATACTTGCAATTGCATTATGAAATTCTTGTAGTGTGTGTTTCAGCTCTATCAGGCCAGTTACATTCTTGTCTATACTGGCTATTTTGTCTGTCAGCTCCCGTATTGTTTTATTATGATTCTTAGTTTCCTTGGATTGGGTTCCAACATTCTCATGAATCTTGATGATCTTCATTCCTACCTATATTTTGAATTTTATTTCTTTCATTTCATCCATCTCAGCTGGTTAAGAACCCTTGCTGGAGAAGTAATGTGATAATTCAGAGGAAAGAAGATACTCTGGCTTTTGGAGTTATATGCTGGTTTCTTCTTTCCTTTCCTGGCTGATATTCATTTAATTTTTGAAGTTGCTGTCTTTTGGATTTTTTTCTTTTATCATATTTGATGACCTTGACTGTTTGATTTTAGTATAAGGTGGGTTCAGTCAACTGGTTTTGTTTCTGAAGATTTTAGGGGGCCAAGGCTCAGCTCAGGACTCCTGGACTGGGTTCTATAACTCTGAGGGGCAGGTATCAGGCCCTGGCTTTGTTATCTGGCTCCTGGAGATTAGGAATTTGCTGCACTGGAGGGGCTGAGGTGCTTCTGGACCACTGGTCACAACACTCCGATGGGTTGTGCCAGCCAAAGTTCTTCAAAGGGCAGCAGCAGCGGGCTCCAACCTCATTTATGCATGCCAGGATCAGCAGCAGAGGTAGCACAGTGCGGTCCATGCTTCTTGGCTGCGACAGGGTGCTAGTGGGTGCCAGGGTGCTGGCCTCTGTGTGGGCATTTGTTGCAGGTGGTGGCAGCATGGTTCAGGGTGGCGAGGTGCCCCTGCCGTAGACTGTGTATACCTTCGTGCTTGTGGTGCTGCTGACATGGAGGCAACGGTGCTGGTGGGTACAGGACTGTGTGTGTCCTCTGTGCACATTCACATGGGCAGTGGCGGCTGATCAGGATGGAGTTTGGGCAGCTGTTCCCGTGCTAATTGCGCGCTGGCAGCAGTGCTGGAGCAGGAGATGGGCACTGGCAGGAATGGGGCTGGCAGACTTTCCTCCCAGCAATGCTCCAAAGGCAATGGTGGTGTGGCAGGGAGAGAGGGCATGGGGTGCACTCATGCTAGCAGCAGTGGCACAGCATGGCCCACCTGCACACACATGCTGGGGGAGAAGGGGAGCCAAGGTCTGTTCCTGCACACACGCACCAGCAAAGTGATGTGGTGGGTGGCCCTGGGCGAGTGCACCCAGGCATAGCAGCACCAGGGAAGCTGGAGCTGGAGGAGGGTGCGAGTGGGCTGGTGCGTATCCTATAGGGGATGCTCTGCTGGAGCTCTCTGCTGGTCAGGTGTGGTTCACCAGTGCAAGAGCTATGATGTGGGGCCCCCAGGAGTTATCAACCCTTGACACCCGAGGCTGTGCTCCAAGCAGGCGCGGCCACGCTGGGGACGCTGGAGAGGTCAGCCGACAGAGGGTGTTCAGGTCTGACCGGGCCCATCTCACCGGCAAGACCACCCTGTAGAGTTCAGGTCTGACAGTTCCCCTATGTCTAAGGTCTCCTATGGGAGCAAGCTGAGGCATCCCCGCCTATGCTCCACTACAGATCCTCCTACACTAAACCCTCTGTCCCCATGCTGATTGGAGTTCTGCACCTTCCACTTCTGTAAGCAGCTCTCCCTGCCAACTCAAGTGTCCATGGTGCTTGTGAGGTCTCCTCCTCTTGGGATTCCAGAGGCCGTGGTGAGAGTGGGTTGCTCCTTGCCTGTTTAACTCACCTCTTCCCACAGGAGTCACTGGGGGCCAGGAGTAAGTCCCAGTGTGCGGTAAATCTTTGTAGGATTCCCAGCTTCCTCCTCTTCAGCCCAGCATCTGCGTCTTCCCTCCATCCACTCTCAATGCCTTCCTTCTGAAAATCTTCTAGGAGTGTGCAGGTCTTCCTAATGACCCAGTCCCTTGGTGGCAGATGTTTCTCCTGGATGCGTCTAGTCAGCCACCTTGCTTATCTCTGAGAGTAGGTCTTATCTGCCATCACACTATGCATACACAGACACAGGAAACAATAGTAACTATGTGTGGTAATGAATGGGTAATTAATTTCATTGTGGTCATTTCACAATGTATGTGTATATCAAACAATCACATTGTAAATTGTGTGTGTGTGTGTGTATAATTTTTATTTGTCAATTACATGTCAACAAAGGTAGGGAGAAAAAGACACTAAGCAATTTCACTGGAATTGTTCAGAACTCTAACTAAGGGAAATATCCAAGTCTAGGGTATTTTTCACCTCTTATGTGAGACAGGAAGGTTCCCAATAACTTTCTTGTTTCACTTAAGTGGTGGAAAATCTTTGAGAAGAACTTGTGAAGGTCATAGCCCAGTGGCATAGGCTAACTAAAAGACTGAGACCTAATCATAGAACTAGAGGACACATCCCCTTTAGCCCTTACAGTTTTTTAAATAAATTACCTCAGACAGATTATAAACCTAAATGTAACATGAAAAACTTTCAAAATTCTAGTATATAATTGTTATGACATGAGCTGTTTCTCCCAAATTCATATGTTATAGCCCTAACATCCAATGTGACTATATTTGGGTTAAGGATCCAATGTGACTATATTTGGGTTAAGGAAGTAATTAAAGTTCATTGAGGACATAATGGTGGGGTCCTACTAGGATTAATGTTCTTATAAGATGAGACACTAGAGAGCTTGCTCTCTTTCTTCATCTTGTGAGGACTCAGCAAGAAGGTGCCATCTACAAGCCAGGAAGAAAGCCATCACAAGGAACACAACCATGCTGGCACCCTGAATTTACACTTCTAGCTTCCAGACTGTGAGAATACAAATTTCTCTTGCTTAAGCCAACCAGTGTTTGCTATTTTTATATGGTATCTAAAGCTGACTAATACAAAACACAGAAGAAAATCCAGGTGATTGTGACAATAACTTTTTAGATATAACACCTAAAGCATGATCCATGAAAGAAAACACTGATAAGTTGAACTTACAGTTAAAATTACAAACTTCTGCTCTGTGAAAGCCACCTTAAAAGAATAAAACTAATTTATCAGTTCCAATAGTCTTAGGTTTTCCAAATATAAAATCATAACATCTGCAAACACAGAAAGTTTGCCTTCTTCCACTCCAATTGGATGTTTTTTTTTTTTTTTTTTTTTTTTTTTTTAATCTTGTTGATTCCCCTAGCTAGGTATTCCACTACTATGTTGAATAATAGTGAGTGAAAGTGTCATCCTTATTGTGTTCCAGATATTACAGAAATGGCTTTCAGTTTTTCCCAATTCAGTATGATAACAGCTATAGATCTGTCATACATAGCTTTTATTATGTTGAGGTATGTTCAACACCTACTATGTACTCACAAAAATTAAAAATTAAGTCCAGTGTGGTGGCTTATGCCTGTAATCTTAGCATTTTGGGAGACCAAGGTGGGCAGATGGCTTGAGATCGGAAGTTTGAGACCAGCCTGGACAACATGGCGAGATCTCGTGTCTATTAAAAATATATATTAAAAAAAAATTAGCTGGGCATGGTGATGCATGCCTGTAGTCCTAGTTACTGGAGAGACCGAGGTGGGAGGATTCCCTTGAGCCTGGGAGGTTGAGACTGCAGTGAGCCAAGATTACACCACTGCATTCCAGCCTGGGGGACAGAATGAGACCCTGTTTCAAAAATAATTTTAAGAAAAGAATGAAAAAACTACCTGCATACTACAAAAAATTCTTTGTAAAACACATAACTGAAAAAGGACTGCTATACAAAATATATAAATAACTCTTAAAATTTAACAGTAAGAAAACAAATATCTAATTTAAAAATGGGCAAAATCTGAACAGTCATGTCACCAAAGACTATATATGAATGGCAAATAAGTATATACAATAACACTAAGCATCATAAATCATTAGTAAATTATAAACTAAAACAATAATGAGATATCATTACATACCTGTTAGAATGGCTACAATCAAATGCATGGCAACACCAAACGCTGACAATGATGTGGAACAACATGAAGTAGCATTTATCACTGGTGGGAATGCAAAATGGTAGTCATTTTGGAAGACAGCTTGGAAGTTTCTTTAAAAAGAAAACATGTCTTTACCATATCAGTCATGCTCCTTGGCATATATCCAAATGAGTTGAAAAGCTCATGTCCACATAAAGTTCTGCACTAGCATATTTATAGCCACTTTATTCATAATTGCCAAAACTTACAAGTAATAAGATGCCTTTCAATGGTTGAATGGATAAATAAACTGTGGTATATCCATAAAATAAATAATTATTCAGGGACAAAAAGAGCTAACAAGCCACAAAAAGACATGGAGGAAACTTAAATGGATATTACGAAAGGAAATAAGTCAACCTGAAAAGCAAACATACTATATTATTTCAACTACATGATATTCAGAAAACAGCAAGACTATAGAGAGAGTAAAAAGAACAGCTGTTACCAGGCATTTGCAGGGAGGGAAGGAGGAAGGAATAAATAGGTGGAACAGAGAAGACTTTTAGGATAGTGAAACTATTCTGTATGATACTGTAATGGTGAATACGTGATGTCTCATACATTTATCAAAACCTATAGAATATACAACTCAAAGAGTAAACCCTAATGTAACATATGGACTTTAGTTAATAATAATTTATCAATATTGTCTCATCAGTTTTGACGTATGTACCTCACTAATGCAAGCTGTTAATAACAGGTAAAATTGGGGAAGACAGTAATTGAGAGGCATAGGTAGAAATTAAATATGTAAATAATATAATCTAGTCTAAGAATCCAGAAGAATTTTCCAAAAAGCAAAAAGGTAAAAAATATCAAGATAGTATATTATGAAAAGAACACCAGTAGAAGAATCAGCAAGTATGAAATATTGAAAGAGAGAAATACTGCAAATTCCATAACAAAGGAAGATGTTTACGGTATAATGAATAAGAGAATTCTTGAGGAATTTTGAATAAGAAATGAAACTGGAGAGGTAGGCAGTGTTTTGAAAGCTGAAGTATTTGTAAGCAACGTTCAGGATTTCACAGTTTATCCTAAGCGTAATGGGAAAGAATGGAAAAGATATATATATAAGGGTGGCATAAGTGTATTTTCCTTTTAACAAGATAATTCTAACTCCAGTATGGAAATGAATTGGAAGGGAGCAAAACTGGACACAGTCAAACAAGTTAGAAAGTTAGTGAGCTAAGGCAAAATTATCTTGCACTTGGAATAAATTCTACTCTATGTGACCGTATCATTTGCAGCTCTAAATTATCATGGTGACTCAGGGACATGAAAATCCTTTAGCTCTGTTTCATAAAATGTTTGATTTTCTTATTTGTGTACATGTCTTGGTAAGCTTGTGGATCCTTTTTCTTCAAATATGCTCTATAACCATTAGAGTGTGTGTTAACATTTTTCTGTCAACCACATCACTGATACGGAAACACACAAAGACGTTAATAAATACAAATAAATTCTCATTAAGCAAAAAATCATATGTGTTATATTATTCAACTACAGGGCAATAAAAATGTGAAAGTAGGGGTATTATTTTAAAATTTAAAAATGAATGGAACTATGACAGGGTAGTCTGTTATTATACTAATCTCTGTTTTATATTTGTAGCTGTTAAAAAAGTAAAAGAAAGAATTCTTGTTCTGTAGATTTTTCCTTCCCCTATTTTAAGAAGCTACTAAGACCTTGGCTCCCTTTTTCTTACACAAGTTTGATGTATCCAAAATACAAGTCACTTAAGACAATATAGATTATAGATTTTTTTTTTTTTTTGAAACAGAGTCTTGCTCTGTCGCCCAGGCTGGAGTGCAGTGACACGATTTCGGCTCTCGGCTCACTGCAACCTCCGCCTCCTGCGTTCAAGTGATTCTCCTGCCTCAGCCTCCCAAGTAGCTGGGCACGTGCCACCACGCCTGGCTAAATTTTTGTATTTTTAGTAGAGGCGGGGTTTCACTGTGTTAGCCAGGATGGTCTCGATCTCCTGATGTTGTGATCTACCCACCTCGGCCTCCCAAAGTGCTGGGATTACAGGCATGAGCCACTTCACCTGGCCTATAGATTTTCTAAATATTCTTTAGGAAGAGGTAGTAGGGAGAGTGAGAAAGAGAAGAAAGAAGAAAGGAGAAGGAGGGAAGAAGGAAGAATGAAAAGAGGAACAGGAAGAGGAGGAGGAAGAAAGAAGGAGGAGGAAGGAGGAGGAGGAAAAGGAGGAAGAAGGAGGAAGAAGTAGTAGTATCGAGGGGCAGGGAGAGGAAGAGGAGGTGGAAGAGGAGGAGAAAGAAAGAGAGAGAGAGAGAGAGAAAGCCTGAAAAAAAGACATGATAAGCACTAGAGAGAGTGAAGACTTTCCTAGACTCAGGAGGACTGGGAAGTTTGTGGTTTTATGAATCATTGTCTACTATGAAGATTGCAAGATATCTAAAGCAATGGTTTTTAGACTTGGAAGAGGATCCTGTTTTTAAAAGTGCACTGAATCAAGAAAGCCACCAATATACATGGAATCAAAGAGATTTCAACAATTAAGCAGCAGCAGCATGAGCCAAACTCCAGAAGGGCCTTTGCAAATGTTTCATTTGATATATTGCTGGCATCTTTTGTAACTTAGGATGGATTTGGGAGTATTAGCCCTGATTAAGATTGAATTTGTAATCTCCCTTAAATTCAACAAAATTCAGGTTTGGATTTTAAATCAGTTTCCTAGGGCTGTCATATCAAAGTACTACAAACTGGGTAGCTTAAAACAACAGGAATGTGTTATTTCACCATTCCAGGAATCTGAAATCAAGGTATCAGCATAATCATGCTCCCTCTAAAAACTCTAGGGATGATTTCTTAGGTGCCTCTTCTAGCTTTGGATGGTTGCTGGCAATCCTTGGCATTCCTTGCTTGTGGTAGTATAACTCCAGTCTCTCCCTCCATCTTCCCATTGCTTTCTTTCTCATGTGTCTCCTCTGTGTCTCAGTGTCCAATATTCCTCTCTATTACCTTATAAAGATACCATTCACTGGATGAGTGCCTGCTTGACCTCATTATAACTGGATTACATCTACAAAAGGCCCTATTTCCAAAGAGGGTCACACTCACAGAAACGGGAAAATAGAACTTTGAGTATATCCCTTTTAGGGAGGGGCAAAATTAAACACATAGCAGTCAACCCTTAACTTCCACACAAATTTTTATCTTTATTTAATGCCTTAAACCATTCCAGCATAAACTCTAAGTCCCAAATCTCATCTAAATATTATCAATTCAGAAAGACCTAAATCTCATTTTCTAAATCATCTAAATCAGGTATTAGTAATACACTTGGTATGGTCTGTCCTGGGGTAAATTTCCTCTTTTACTGTGGGGCTATGTAAACAAGTTAACTGCTTCCAAAATACAATAGTGGGAAAGAAATATGATAAATTTCCCCATTAAAAAAGGGAGAAATCAAAAGGAATAAAGGGATTATGGGTCCTATGAAATATAAAACTGAGTAAGGCATACTTCAATAAGTTTCCCAACCTGAGAATAATCCTCTGTGGTTTGAAACTCCCGACTCTGGGCCTACAGATGCTTCATTGTCCCCAGTGACCTTTTTTTCAGTTTCTTTTTATTAATTTAATATTTTTTTGAGGGTACATAGTAGGTGCATGTATTTATGGGGTACATGGTAAGTTTTGATATGGGCATATTATGTGAAATAAACACATCACAGAGAATGGGGCAATCCATCCCCTCAAGCAGAGGTAAATGGGAATAAGATCCATTGACCTCTGAACCATACTCAGTCATTTATCCTTTTCTTGAAAGATGAGAGTGTTTGCAGCTAAGTAGTTTTATCAGTCTGTTTTCCTCATGTAGTATTTCAGAGGTCGCATAGCCTTCCTTCATTTCATGCCATCTCTGTTCCCTTCAGTCCAAGCTGGCAGTGTATGTAGTGGTATAACATTCTAATATTCCACGTGCATCTTTCATGTATGTCAAATGATCCCATGCCATTAGACATGAGCATTCTCCACAGATCTTTCCTGGATAACCCTATTTCTTTTCTTGGCTTTCTGCAGAAGTGGTTAATTGGATTCAGGTGTCACACGCCTACTCTTTCCAGTAGAAATTTATTCCACCACACCGTTGTTCTCTAAAGAGCATGTCTTAACAGCTTTTGAAATATAAATGGCTGAAAATTGTTTAAATCATCAAATTCTACTGTTTTTTCCCTCAATTTTCTCTTTCCTCTTACATTTCACTATAAGCAGCAAGAAGAAACCAGACCCCATCTTCCACCTTCTACTTGGACATTTCCTCAGGTAAATATTCAAGTTTATCACTTATGAGTTTTACTTTCCATCCAACAGAAGAAGACAATTCAGTCATGTTTTCTGCCTTTTTATAACAAGGATTACCTTTCTTCCAGTGTCTAATAGCATGTTTCTCATTTCCAATTGAGAAATTACCAGAAGCATTTTAACCTCCATATTTTCAGCAAATATAGAGGCATTTTTATCATCTACCTCAATTTTTTTCCAGTCTCTACCCACTACCCAAATCCAAAGCCATTCTACATTTTTAAATATTTGTCATAGCAGCATCCCATTTCTTGGGACCAAAATCTACGTTAGTTTCCTAGAGCTTCCATAAAAAATTAGCAAAAATAGGGTGGCTTAAAACAACAGAAATGAATCCTTTCCTAGTTCTAGAGGCTAGAAGTCTGTCATTAAGTTGTTTTCAGGGCATACTTCCTCTGAGGGTCCTACGGGAGATACCTTCCTTGCCTCATCTAGCTTCTGGTGGTTGCTAGCAATCCTTGGCATTCCTTAGCTGGTTGTAGCATAAACTCCGTCTCTGCCTCCATCTTCCCATGCCCTTCCTTCCTGTGTCTCAGTGTCCAAATCTCCTTCTTCTTTATTTCATAACACAGCAATCACTGGATGAGGACCCATCTTAATTCAGTAGGACTTCATCTTAATTTGATTACACATGAAAAGACCTTATTTCCAAATAAGGTTACAATCACAGATATTAGGAGTTAAGACTTCAACATATATTTTTAGAGGACACAATTCAATCCACAATAGACTTGGATTTAAATTTTATTTAAGGGAAATAAATTATGTGACATTTTCTAAAGACTTATATTTATAGAGTAAGATATATCATTATAGAACCAAAAGTTATACTGCTAGGTAACTCTTAGGTTAAATAGGAAATCAAAATTATAGGGTAGAAAAACTGTGACCATTAGACACCAAAATGTATGGAGTACAGCTAATGTTGTACTCAAAATCTATAGACTGAAATATGTTTTCTTTAAATAAACAAGAATAAAAATAATTAAACTGGACATTAAATCAAAGTTAGAAAGAATACAGCAAAAAGTGTAAGATCCCATGCAATCAAGACAGACTTCATGGGTATGTGACTTGTGCAATTGCACAGAGTCTTGTGCTCAAATCATTTGCTGTAAAGCTTCTGCTGCTGCTGTCTGAATGTCCTTAATTATACCTGTGAACTTGGGTTTTATACTTGAAACCTCATGGGACAATGGAGCATGTGCATGAGATATGCAATACGTATTTCCTCTACTGTTCCCTGCCACCTCATTTGCGTGTAGCATTTATAATGGTTGATCTATGAGTAAAAAATTCCAATGGATCCATGATGTGTGACATTTCAGCAAGACCCCAAGTGAGTATAAGGTAAGTGTGTTACACCTGTGTCTAAGTAAACACGGGAGCTAATAGCCCCTAGAGGCCAGGATTTTGGTGTCAACCAGAACTTACTCCAAAAGCAAAAAAAAAAAAAAAAAAAAAAAAAAGAATTCTGAGAATAGAAAATAACCACAGGATCCTGCTTGTGTTACTTCTCTGTGTGAGCCAAATACATTGAAAATTATGAAAGAAAGAAAGGAAAAGATAAAGCAACATATTATTATTTTTCACTTATTGCTTTCTACAAATTAGTAAGTCATGGGTAGAGAGTGTCTGTAGAAGGTGCATATGTGGAAAAACTGAAACAAAGATAGTTCAGTCAGTTTATGCAGCATTTTCACTATTGGAGTATGCAGGTATGAGCTAAAAAATATACATTGTATAATTTCAGTGATTTCACACATGGTTTAAATGCTTATATTTGCACTTAAAATGGGCATTTTGTAATATAAAAATGAGCTATAATATTTATGTTAATAAGTTAATATTTTAATTCCTCTTTACATAGAATGACATTAAATAGCTGTACTAGTCATGGTTCTCTAGAGGGACAGGACTAATAGAATAGATGTATATATGAAAGATAGTTTATTAAGGAGTATTGACTCACGCGATCACAAGGTGAAGTCCCACAATAGGCCATCTACAAGATGAAGAGCAAGGAAGTCAGCCCAAGTCCCAAAACCTCAAAAGTAGGAAAGCCGATAGTGCAGCCTTCAGTCTGTGGCAGAAGGCCCGAGAGCCCCTGGCAAACCAGTGGTCTAAGTCCAAGATTCCAAAAGCTGAAGAACTTGTCTTTGAAATCAGAACAGGTTGTTACAAAATGGAGAAAAGTCATGGAAAAATAGAGTTCCTGGAATTTAAAAATAAACTCACTATTTTAAAAGTTAAAAATGTTAGAAGAAAAGTCAAGTCAAGGATATTTCCTAGAAGTTTAAATAACAATGAAAACAAAAACAATAAAAATTGGACAATGAGCAATATCAAATTCTTTTAAGTTAAAAGATTAATTCAGGAAGTATAACATCCTATATAGTAGAATTACCTCACATTTTTAAAAACTAAGAAAATGGTTGAAAATTACCAAATAAATAAAATGAAAATATTTCATAAACTTAAAAGACATTAGTCACCTAAAGGAAATATCCAACAAAGTATTAACAAAACGACTGGGAAAAGGTCTACTAATATTGTGAAATTTCAGAACACTGGATATAAAAAAGATGATCCTAAAAGGAATGAGAGGCAGAATAGCATCAAAGTTCTCAAGTGCAATACTAGAAACTAGAAGAAAATGAAATGATGCCATTAAAATTCTGAGAGTACCATTCCCCTAGTTCAAGTTTCAGAATAGTGTAAAGAGATTTTCAAATGTGCAGTGGCTCAAAACTTTACCTTCTGCGTTTCCTTTCACAGAAATCTACTGTTAAATTTGCTCCATGAAAATGAGGAAATAGTTACTAACAACAGAATAGGCATGGGATTCAGAAAACTTGAGGTACAACCTAGGAGGTGAATGAAAGTACTGCTAGAATGATGGGTCTTCAGTATACCCAGAGATAAATGATTGTGGAATAGTGTAGAAGAATGCAGAATTTAAGAAGGAAAAATGGTCTCCAGGGAAAAAATAGAAATGCCAAATTAAACTATGCATTTGATTTTTTAGAAGATAATATTAATATACACTTCACATACCTGTTGGAACAATTAGTGAAAATTCATCAGTGAGAAAACAAGATAATTATTAGTTGCATGAAAATTCAAAAGTTGTATAAAAGAAATTCATAACACAGTGGTTGGATTAGCAGTTAATGATATTGACATAGACATAATAATATAAACACAAATTTTATTCAAAATTATAATTGTATTTGGAAGATGGAAGAATAAAATATTTGAATGGTGTTATAGAGTTAAATGTTTCTATACCATCACAAGGAAATAAGTATATATAATTTTTAAAATTATGAAATAAAAATAGTATAAGCATATTACTTTGAAATGTGGAAGTGATACTAGGAGAAAAACCTTAAACAATTTAAAGTTGTTATATTTAGAGAACAGGGCTGAGAAGTGGGGATGTTTGATGCAGCCTACTGTTGTTATTCCCTGAAACTCTTTTTGTGCCATGTAATTTTTAAAAAATCTATATTTATGTATTATTATAAAATAAATGCTAATTAATAAAATTAGAGGAGAAAATACAAGTGCTCAACTCCATTCTAATAAAAACAACTGATTTAGTAAATTATTTAACTGGGAAATATATATGACTAAATTAACTTTTAAAAAGTATAAAGTTATACCAACATCCATGAAAGCAACTGAAAAATTTTTCAAAGAAATACCTCTAATGACACTAGTTTACAACAGTGTTATACAGGCTATTTTAAACTTCAAACTAAGAGATACTCTTATTTCATCCAAAATGTTACAAAGTACAGGACAAAAAGATAAAAGCTTAAAATTATTTGTAACAAACTGGTATATTTGATGTACACTGTCACAAAAAGAATCAAAATACTGATAAATTTCACTAATAAACATAACATGAAAATCCCAAATATCTAACAAATCAATCTAATCACATACAACAACAAAAAAGTCAAACATGTTAGCCAAACTGATTTTATCACAGGAAATAATAGATGAGTTAGAATTAGAAAATCTTTAACCTACTCTTTATACTATTATATTTTAATAAAGAACCATATGAGTCTTGACAGTTGCTAAAGGGCATTTGATAAACTTCAACACCAATTTCTGACAGGAAACACTCTTAGTGAAGTGAAAATTGGAGAAATCTTCTTTATCATGTTAAAAATGTATAAGGGAAATGAGTAGCTGTTTGTCACACTGGTAAAATAGAAGAACAGGTATGTAAAATTCAGTTATGTGCTGCCATTTTCTATCCACATTCACTAACTTGTCAAATTCAACTATGAAACTTACCTTTACAGCTGAGTTGCAACAGGCCTAAAAATCTCTCTAAATCTAGTACTTTAAGTAGATATAACCAGTGTGCAGCATTTGCCACAGGAGATGAAACCTATTTCGTCTATTAGAGCACCAAAAGCATTCCTAACAAAATATGGAGAAAATGGTGCTTGTATATCACAACTGTTATTGAACAACGAATTAACCTATAAAAAGTCATGCTAAAATATTAAATTATAGGGATTGAATAGAATAAAAATATACCAGTTCAATTTAAATGAGAAACATTTACTGTGAGAAATAAAAATAAATTAAAGGAATTGACATCCATTAATTTCTTAGAAAGAAAAACACAAAGATTACATGATACATGTTATTCAAATTTTCACGGGGATTGTGGAGAATAGAAAATGTCTTGATAAAATAATTCTAATGATCGTGTATAGCAGACACAAGAAAGTATAATGAAAAGTTATAAAAATATTACTGAAACAAGACTTTATTGATAGATATTACCTATAAAAGTGGAATAATTAAAACATTGTGCCAATCTTACTAGAATAGACTCACTGGCCATAAAAACGTAGTAGAAGGCACAGGAACATGAGTCTATATTTAATTAAGATTAAAGTGGTGTTCTAATTCAATGGGAAAAGAGAACATTATTTTTGGCTTTGGAGTCATAAGGTCTCTCTTACAGCTACTCAACTGTGCCATTGTAGTACAAAAGTAGCCATAGACAATACGTAAACATATGAGTGGGACAATAAAACATTATTTACAAAACAGTCAGCAGGTACCAGAAGGCATGAAAATGTCAGAATGGGAAATTCCAAGGGCCCATCATTTCAAAGGAACACTAAAAAGTCTGGCAAAACTGTCACAATAAACTGTCAGAACTCTGAGAAAATAGTCAAAGGCTTACAGAAACCAAGTAAATGCTTAATCAAGAAAAATAAGACTGAAACTCAGAAGAAGAGCTTTGTGATACTTTGTCTTACTTTGCCTTATACCTCAGTCCTCAGCATTGTGATAGTTAGTGTCCCCAGTGTGGGCTTGTGATTCTAGAGGGAGAAGGGTGGACCTTATTCTCAACGTGCTAGAACAAGTGAACATCCACATTAAAAAAAAAAAAAAATTAATGTAGACACAGACTTTAATCTTTTCACAAAATTAACTCAAAATGTGTTAGAGACCTAAATGTAAGATGAAAAAACTTCAAAGCTTCTAGAAGATAAGGTAGGGGAAAATCCAAGTGATCCTGAGTTTAAACAAGACTTCTTAGATAAAACATTGTAAGCACAATCCATGAAAAAAGTTGACAATTTGAGCTTCATTAAAATGTAAAAATTTAAAAATCTGTTATGTGAAAGACACTCTTAAGAGAATGAATAAGACAAGCCACCAACTACAAGAAAATATTTGAAAAATACAAATATGATAAAGGACTTTTATCTAAAATGCACAAAGGACATTTAACTATCAGGCTCCAAAGCTTTTTTTCAGTGCATCACAATGACAAAGGGGTGGTTTTCTTTCACCCAAGAATGTGCTTTCCCGGAAATTTTTCTAGATAGAATATTATGTAATTTGTTTTGAAGGTTTTTTTTCCTGGCTGTCTTAAAGATTATACTAGCTTTAGAACACATGCAAACAGCTGCAGCTCTGTGATTAAAACGTTAAGGTCACTAGACTAGTGTTATGAGAATGTTAATAGATAATTCTGCTGCCTCTATTAGCTTATATGTGATCCTTAATAGCATTGCTTCCCCTTCAGTTTCTATTTAGGAGGTGAAGAATCTTTTAATAAGGTAGAAAGTTGCTCTATTTAAATTTGTACTGTAGAATGTTTGTGATACAGTATTTGTAAAATTGATGTGAAAAAAATTTATCATTCAAAGTCTATTGTTTGATCTAGTTCTTTTAATAAAGGAACTCTAGTTGAAAAAAAAAACATAATAAAAACTCAAGTAGCCCAATTAAAAATGGAAAAAAAAATTGACAGACCCCTACCAAAGAAGATATAATGATGACAAAAAAAAAAAGTATATGAAAAGAAATTCAACAATATATACCACTGGGGAATTGACAGTAGAGACAGCAATCAGATACTAGAACACACCTATTAAATAGAATGGCAAATACATGAGAGCGCCACAAACAAAAGCTGACTGGGATGTGACACAACAGAAATTCTCATTCACTCCTTGTGGGTATGCAAAATCACCATGTTGGCCAGGCTCCTCTCGAACTTTCAACCTCAAGTGATCCGCCTGCCTCAGGCTCCCAGATGATTTTTTATTAATAGGAAAAGTGATACTCAAAGACCATCAACTAGTGCCTTAAACTATACTATAAATTTAAGGGTCCTTCCAACTTAGATTAATATAGCAGAGTTCTATGAGCTCAGACACTTTTATTTCTGCAAACATATTAGCTCACTATATTTTCTTTGTCCTGCACCTATTTGGCACAGTACTGAGGCATGAAGTAGTTATAAAATATACCAGTTGTTATAAACAAATGAGGGCCAAAACATCTTGCATAGGCTTATTTCACATATTATCTCTCATCATCACAATAGCAATTCCCTAAAAGAAATGACACAAAATCACTAATTCTCTCAAAATAGGCCTTATAAGTCAATTATAATCGAATCTCCTCATAGTACAGTTGAGAAAATTGAGATCTAAGAAAGGGAAGAGATTTCTGAAAGTTCTTTAAGATAAATAATGTCTGATCCAGGACTGACACTCCCAATCCGGTGCTCTTTTTGTTTTACCATACTACTGATCATACATGCAGGAAATACCAGTAACACAGGAGATTATCTTTTTTTGTTCCTGGATTTTTAAACTGTATAAATGTACAGCCCAGTTGTCTTCACAGAGATTGAAATAAATCAATTTTAAATTAAGAAAACAAGAAGGTGATAAATACAAACAAAAGAAGAAATTCATTAATCAAGTTGTTATTGGACTAGATCAATTTATTTCATTTGTAGGTGGAAACCCTTTATAGGGCTGTAAAATAAGTTGTTTGGGTCACAAGCAGGGTTTTAATAGAATAGGATAGAATATAAAATATCAGAAAGCCTCACATTAGTAAAGCTGTTTTGTGAAATACTTTCAGTTATATTTGTTTATACATATGTTGAAATGTAAACTGTATCACTTACTGCACATCAGATAAAAAGTATTTAAAAATTATTATCTACATGACTGTTTTTGGCTCTATACAGTAAAAGAGAAGAAATTGTTATGAGAACAAGGAAAGAAATTCTCATGTTGCGGTTGCCATCAGAGTGGAATTATTTAATCTTAACGTCTGTTGAAGAAAGGTTCTTCCTGGTCTTTACCTGAACTTCTTTGGCATAGCTACAGTATCCAAATAACGCTCAGCCACCACCCACTTCCCAAACTCAAACTGGAGACTCTTGAAAGAATACAAAATGACATCACCACTGCTCTAACAGGCAGCTGAGCTCCACTTGACAAGTTTCAAAGAAAACGCTGACAAAAGCAAGATACCTTCCCAGCTGTTGGGAAGAAGCAGTGCCCCAAAACAGAGGGAAACTCTGTGCCAAGCAATGGGGCATAGCTTTCTGCTGATGGCAAAGAACATTAGAGGTGAGCCATTCGATCACAGAGGAGTTAGCATTCCCTGGAGCAAAGGAAACTCCTGAAGGAAAAAAGGCAGAGATCCCATCTATCTGTGTCAGCTGTGCTACAGTGACTTAGAAAAATATTTTCAGTCTTTCCTTGGTAAGTGTATGTATGATTTCTACCCCTGTCCTCCGATTTTAACTGTGAAATTTCTGCACAAGGCTATAGATATAGAGAATAATAAAACAAAATTAAGAAGAGAGACTAGGACAATATTTAGGACTCAGTTGCAGTAGTTCTGAGCAGATGTAACATGGATAGACTAACTTTTGAGTATTTTTTTTGCAGTGGATGATAACAAATTCTACATCAACAATGCAGAGATATTGTCTGAAACATTTTCAGGAAATTACAGCTGATGCAAGAGATTGCTGAACTCAAAAAGCTGATCTTATATGTAAATTTTCTTTTCTAGTTTATAACATCCTTCATTTAGAATGCCATGGTGGCAGAGAGGGTGGGTACTGTGTCCTACTGAATCCCGCCCCCAATTCCAGCATTCAGCAAATAGAAAGGGAATTTATTTGATATGAAAAGTGAGGGTGGGTATTAGGGTCAACTGCAAGTTCACAGGTAAACAAACATAAGAATAAGAGATTACAGTAAGGCAACCTGTTGGCCAGGGTATAGCCAGTCATCTTACTGAGTACTTAGTGCTGTTAGACAGGGAGAAGGGCAGAAGCTAACAGTGAGGAAAAACCTTAGTTGAGCAACCTAGGACAGTCTCAGCCAGTCATTATATATTAAATGGCCCTCCCTAGTCTTGTTTCCCACTGCTCTTTGTGAGCCTCTCTGGATACCTTTCTACTTCAATGTTTTTTTTTCTTTTTCCTTTCAGGTTTCATTAATGAGTAACAGGAAACAAACTCTGTTCCAGGGTCATGCAATATCTCCACATAAAATTTTTCTGCTAGAAAATAGTCTACTGCCGATTTAAATATCTTTCTACTCATGTTAGAAAATGCAGGTGTTCGGCCGGGCGCGGTGGCTCAAGCCTGTAATCCCAGCACTTTGGGAGGCCGAGACGGGCGGATCACGAGGTCAGGAGATCGAGACCATCCTGGCTAACACGGTGAAAACCCGTCTCTACTAAAAAAATACAAAAAATTAGCCGGGCGAGATGGCGGGCGCCTGTAGTCCCAGCTACTCGGGAGGCTGAGGCAAGAGAATGGCGTAAATCCGGGAGGCGGAGCTTGCAGTGAGCTGAGATCCGGCCACTGCACTCCAGCCTGGGCGACAGAGCCAGACTCCGTCTCAAAAAAAAAAAAAAAAGAAAAGAAAATGCAGGTGTTCAGGAGCTTCAAGCAGCTGGAAACCATCATTCTTAGCAAACTATCACAAGAAGAGAAAACCAAACACCGCATGTTCTCACTCATAGGTGGGAAGTGAACAATGAGATCACTTGGACTCGGGAAGGGGAACATCACACACTGGGGCCTATCATGGGGAGGGGGGAGGAGGGAGGGATTGCATTGGGGAGTTATACATGATATAAACGTCATGCACATGTACCCTAGAACTTAAAGTATAATAAAAAATAAATAAATAAATAAATAAATAAATTTTAAAAAAAAGAAATATTTGCCATTTTTCAGAATCCAAACTTATTCTCTTTTCTATTCCATCATATTTTGAAGGATATGTATTAATTTTATAAACTAGTTCCAGCTAAAAAGGAAATAAATTTAGGCATACTCTAATATGTATTCCGAAGTTCTCAAAGTTCTCTATTATGCCTTAACACATCTCTTCATTGCTTTTTAACTCTAATATTGAATATATATGACTATAGCAAAATTAAAATTATGAAAGTTATCTTTCCTATCAAAATTTTAAAATTCAGAATGTTTGATCCTTAGATTCACTGTTTCCTTAGTGGGTTTCCCTCACTATTCCTGGCAGAGTTACTCTCCCTTTCCTTCCTACTCTTTCCAGAGTGCCCGATATTTTTAGATTATTGGAACTCAATCTGATGAAGGTCTACTCCAATTGCATATACAGTCTGGACTTAGAAATTCATCTCTATTACCAAGAGGTTTTCATTAGTTCTAACAGGAGGGTTAAATATATATTTTATTGATATTAAAATGTGATGGTTTTAGACAGTAGTAAAGCCAAGGACTGCTTGGGGATGAATGTTAAGTACTCCAAAATCTCCGTTAATGCTTCCCAAAGCTATTTCAAATAAGTAGATAGAGTAAGTGAAAAACAATATGAGTCCCCTGTGAATGCAACTGTAGTTTGAGACCAGCCTGATCAACATGGTGAAGTCCCATCTCTCCTAAAAATACAAAATTAGCTGGGCATGGTGGCACAGGCCTGTAATCCCAGCTACTCGGAAGACTGAGGCAGGAGAATCACTTGAACTTGAGAGGCAGAGGTTGCAGTGACCTGAGATCGCGCCATTGCACTCTAGCCTGGGTGACAAGAGCAAACCTCCGTCTCAAAAAACAAAACAAAACAAAAAAAGACAAATCCTTCAGTCTACCTTCCAACCATATGGCTACCTCAGAAACCTCTTATATACAGTAAGTCTGGAACAACTGTGTGTTCAAGCATTAGCCTCCTAGGTTCTCAGTATTATGAGTTTGCTGGAGTGGAAAAGGAAACTAGAATAGATGGAATAAAGATTGGGAACCTTACCAGGAGAAGAGAGCATCTCGGACACTTCCATTCAATCTATGATCCACTATTAAAGGGCTTACCAAGAATGTAATTGAAGCAAATGTTGCAACCAGCTGATCCAACTTGGTGGGCAGAGATTATGTTCTTTCCCACAAAAATCTCTATATTTTTGGATGACGTAGGCAGGGGAAAGCTTTCTGGAGGGTAGGTAATAATGAAGCCTTATACACAGATGATTGATCTATTTATGTATTTTTTATTCTACTTAGTAAGGGAATTCTGTCATTGTTTTAATGTAACTGAGCTAAATTCTTAAAAAACCTTTTGCTGAGGTAGAAACATGTTAATTGATATATGGAGTTTGGGGCTGCTTAATTAGATTAAAAAATGTTTTCATACCTGAAAAGATAAATAGGGAACACTTTCTTGACATCTGAATGAAGTGTGTAGTCTGAAGACTGAGGGATGGATAAGACTGGAGAAGTCTTCCCATTTATTCAATAAATATTTGCAAAGGGCATTTTACAAGCAAGGCACTGTGCTATCATAGAAGCTTTTGATACCAATTAAGATTTGGCTTAAGTTGCTAAGTTAACTTCAGAAAGGGATAAATTTAGGCCATGCTTTTAAAACATATGAGCACAAGCAAATGATGTACCTGTCTCCACATGTAACTAAAGAAGTGACATTCACTTCAAACTAGTCACTTTCATAGGCAGTGTAATTATTACAGTAGCACAACTACTACTCAAAGACATATTTGAAAAGCGTTTCTCGAGACTTTAGACATTTTAGTCTTTATATATACTCAAATGTAACAAATCTTCATCCTTTGAAGATGGATTTCATCGTTGGGAAAAACTGTAAAGTTACATAAAACAACAAAATGGTAAAGGAAACAAGTCATCAATTTGATTAACATCTGTTTTGATCTACACCATTTCAAAGATATTCTCTGAGCCAGAGCATATCATGCTGAAAAACAATTATAAGATTAAAAATCCTTCTAAATTTTTTTCTTTATTTTTTTCTCCAGTTTTGTGGGTACATAGTAGGCGTATATATTTATGGGGTTCTTTAGATGCTTTGATACAGACATGAAACAAACAATAACCACATCATGGAAAATGGGGTATCCATCCCGCCAAGGATTTATCTTTTGGGTTACAGACTTTTTATTTATTTAAAAAATGTACAATTAAATTATTACATACCATAATCACTCTGTTAGGCTATCAAATACTAGCTCTTCTTTATTCTTTCTAATTATATGCATTTTTCTACCCATTAACCATCCCCACATCCCTCCCAACCCTCCAGGCTCTCATAAGCATCCTTCTACTCTCTCACTCCATGGGTTCAATTGCTTTAATTTTTAGCACCCACAAATGAATGAGAATATGCAAATTATCTCTTTCTGTGTCTGACTTTTTAAACCTAATTACCTCCAGTTCTATCCATGTTGTCGCTAATGACAGGATCTCATTCTTTTGTATGGCTGCATAGTACTCCATTGTGTATATGTACCACATTTTTAAAATCCAATCATTTGTTGATGGACATTTAGATTGCTTCCAAATCTTGGCTATTGTGAACAGTGCTGCAACAAACATGAGAGTGTAGATATCTCTTTGATATACTGATTTCTTTTCTTTTGGTTACATACCCAGCAGTGGGATTGCTGGATTGTATGGTAGTTCTATTTTTAGATTTTTGAGGAAACTCCAAACTGTTCTCCATAGTGGTTACACTAATTTACATTCCCACCAACAGAGCATGAGGATTCTCTTTTCTCCACATCCTCACCAGCATTTGTTATTGCCTGTCTTTTGGATATAAGCCATTTTAATTGAGGTGACATGATACCTCATTGTAGTTTTGATCTGCATTTCTCCAATGACCAATGATGTTGAGCACCTTTTCATATGCCTGTTTGTCATTTGTATGTCTTTTTTGGAGAAATGTCTATTTAAATATTTTGTCCATTTTTAATTGGAATATTAGATTTTTTTCCTATGGAGTTGTTTGAATTCCTTATATATTCTGGTTATTAATCCATTGTCAGATACTTATTACACAATAATATTGATAGAACACAACCTTATTAAAAGTTTTGATGAAAAGTTGTCATTGATGATACATTAAAACAGGTTTCTTTATATCTATTTCGTGGTTAAGTGATGAAGAAATCCTTAAGTAATGGAAACTTGGCCATACTAGACACTGTTGCACTATTTTCATGTCATTCTGAAAACATGATATTACACAATCTATTTTCCTCAAAACTCGTTAATGTTATCTAGCTGCACTTGATATTAATAGAACTCATACCAAATGTTGAGTATCTGCTATTTCTCTGCATTCTTTATGTGTCCTTTTCCACAGAAACTTTAATAGTGTTCCAGATTTTTTTCATGATGAGATTTAATTGTTTTTACCTTATTGTAATTCCTTGTCCACCTTTCTCACAATTATTTTCTTTAGCAATAAGCTAAAACTCTATGACTCATCAAAACTGTCTCTTTCAGTTTCTTTAAACATTGTGATATATAAATCCCCTTATTTAGAGACTTTAAAATATATAAAAGTTTCCAGAATTTTTGGATACTCTATTGTAAGATATTAATTTCAAATTTGGACCATGTTTTATGCTCAAAGATGTTCAATACAGTGTTTAAATTAAGGCTCCTTTTGTTGAAAGTTTCAGAAACTCAATTAAAACAAGCTTTTAATATGAAGAGATTATTAGCTTATTGATTCAAAGAAGGATTGAAAAGCCAAGCTGTGGAATCTACAGGGGTCACTTCAGGAGCAACTGGAACAGGAATTCAAATATTGTCTCTCAGAACTATTTTTTTCTGAGTAGCTGTTTAATTGACTTTCATCACAAATCAGCTCTTGCCACGTGACACTATTTATAGCTTCCCACAGCTTCCAGGGACTTAATTTATGCATTTAACCATAGAGGGAGGGTGCTCTCTTGGATTGCAAATCCAAAAGCTTTCTATGGGAGAAAATAATTAAGTTTGAGGTCAGATGCTAACACTTTGACCATTCAACTATGGCCTGACGCTTAAGGCCTTGCCAGAACATGACAGAATCTTTGGGAATGATGTGGCTAGAGTTGGTACGTAAGCAATCTCAGGAGAAGGGGTGAGAGATACTGGACAGAACAATAATAGGCAACTTGTAAACGTGTAAATATTGTAACTCTAATGACCAATAACTCCTGATGTGTTAAATAAATGAGAATACATATATTCAATGGACTCTTTGATACCATTAAAAGCAACATCTAAAAGGATTTTTTAATAATTCAGATAAATGCCATTTATATAACTTCAAAAACAACTAGTAGGATGCAAAAATGTATATACAGTATTATCTTAATTACATAAAACAATTCACGGAAAAACCTGCAAGAGCATGTAAAATATTGATATTGACTACTTGTGTTCTATCTTACTTGTTTATGCATATTTCCACTTTCAAATTTTCTAAAACGTCCTAAAATTTGTTAGTTTTACAAAACAAAACAAAAAATGCTATTAAATAACCCTCTTACTTTTGACATTTTCCATCCCCATAAGCTTCTTTTACTCCAGCAAATTCTCACTTAGAGATTTAACTTCACACAATTTGATAACAATTGTCACTCAAAATAATGGTCATTCATTTTTTTATATTGTCATGGAGCAATATGCATTTCTAGTTATCACAGCTGACAGCACAGTATGGAATAAACGACTTAAAACACTGCTGTTGTATGATGATATCTGTCAAAATAAATACCTATAATAAGTAAACACATTCTTCCTTTCTCCACAAGTCTTAAATTAAAATCTAGAACCGTGCTTTCTTCAATTTTTGTGCGTTAGCATTTACTTTTTAATTTTCCCGAAAGAATAGTGTGCTTTGAGGTATGTTTCTAGGTTGCTTATATTTAGCTTTTTAAATAAAGAGATTTACTTAAAATAAAAACCACATTCATGAAATGACAACTATACAACAACTGGGGAAAAAGAAAAAAACTGAGAGTGGTGTTTCATTTTACACTATGGTTCATTATAGGATTCCTTAAAATTACCACATTTTTAATACATTTGAAAATGACTCTAGGAAAATTTCACATTTTATATCAATTTTATAAAATGAAGTCCATCAGTGTAAAGGAAATGAGATATCAGGAATCACAGCGTTATTGCCCTGTAATTTACAAGTTACAACAATCCTAGTATTATATAATATTAGTTAGATCTCATCTATAGATGCAAGTAATTTCCTCAAGTGCAAAAAGCTAAAAAATAGCATATCTGTAACATAAACTTAGAAATTTCTAATTCAGCATTCATAATGTTTCAAGATGTTCAGATGTAGAAACCAAATGTCAGATGTGAGCAAAACTACTTAAAATGCAATAACAGTAATAATATAATATTTGTAACTTTGATTTAGAATCTCCCAGGGCTTATTAATCTATAATCTCACATGGGTTCCATCTGCCTAGTAACGGTAAACACCGAGTTCTCATAACACCTTTAAAAAGATCAGTCTGGATGAGACTTTTTTTTTTTTTTTGGAGACAGAGTTTTGCTCTTGTTGCCCAGGCTGGAGTGAAATGGCACAATTTCAGCTCACCATAACCTCTGCCTCCTGGGTTCAAGTGATTCCCCTGCCTCAGCCTCCCGAGTAGCTGGGATTACAGGCATGTGCCACTACATCGGGCTAGTTTTGTATTTTTAGTAGGGATGGGGTTTCTCCATGTTGGTCAGGCTGGTCTTGAACTCCTGACCTCAGGTGATCCGCCCCTCCTCGGCCTCCCAAAATGCTGGGATTACAGGCATGAGCCACCACGCCCAGCCCTGTATGAGACTTTTAATATGCCTCCCATAAGCCCTAACCCCTGCAAAGTTTCCCCTATTCAGGAATGGCATCACCATTTACTAAGTTGCACAAACCAGAAATGTTTTGAAATTTTTATCACAGTTCATTCACCTATATTGAAATGTTATATACTGTTTTGACCACCAAATTATATACTGAATCTGCCCTTTTCACTCCATTCCTACTGCCACATTAGTCCAAAGAACTTATTACCATCACTTTCTAAAACTACTGCAATAACTTCCTTAGAGTTCTCTCAGTTCCACTCTTATCTCTCCAGTTTATTCCTACCACGACACAAAGAATCATCTATTTAAAATATTAATAATTTTGATATATTTTCACAGAAGAAAGTCTTGGAAGTAAACAAGAGATACGCCATGTTTCTAACTGTGATAACATAGTGATATTAAAATATTGATGCTCTCTATATTAACATATAAACTTAGTTTAATTTCAATAAAATCCCAGTAATATTTCATTTGAAAGTTGATCATATGAGCTAAAATTATATGAAATGAGAAAGTCTGCAAGTAAGAAAATGTACAATAACAATAAATAAAAGTAGGGTGGGGTAAGTTCTCTGATAAATATTCAGAATTTATTTAAAAAGCAATGTTTTATTTTAGTAACTAAAAAAACAATATAACAGAGGTGGTATAACAACTCAGCAAAAAAAAAAAAAATGAATTATTTAGTAAATGTCTGAGCAAACATAGTATACTCTATGGAGAAAAAAGAGGTCGATCTCTGCCTCACAAGATATAAAAAACTGTAAAGGGGTGAAACAACAAGACAAGAAAAAATAAAACTATAACCCACCAAAGAAAAATAATAAGAGAGCATTTCTGTGATCTTCACGTTGTGGAAAGAGTACTTTTTTCCCTCTAACTCCTCTATCTCTTCCAAAAACAAAACCATCTTACATATAATGTCAGGAGTACCTGTCAACTTGTAAAAAAATAGGAAAAGATCATTTGTGGTCTGGGAGAGAATGGCTCTTCCAAACCCTTTGCTCTTTTTTCCCCACTTGTATTTTGGATTCAGGCAGTACACACGCAGGTTTTTAATCTGGGTATATTGTGTAATGTTGACGTTTGGGGTATGAATGGTTTTTCACCCAGGTACTAAGGATAGTTTTAACCCACTAGTTAGTTAGCCCACTAGTTAGTTAGCCCACTAGTTAGTACCAAGGATAGTTTTAACCCACTAGCTAGTTAGCCCACTAGTTAGTTTTTAAACCTTTTCCATCCCTATATCTCCCCTCAAGTTGTCCACAGTTTCTACTGTATCCATCTTTACATCTGTGAATACCATATGTTTAGCCTCCACTTATAAGTGACAACATGTGATACTTGGTTCTCTGTTTCAGCATAAATTCACTTAGGAAAATGGCCAGCAGTTGCATCCATGTTGCTGCAAAGGACGTTATTTTTTATGGCTCATTATTTTTTATGGCTGTGTAGCATTTCATGGTGTATATGTACCACATTTTCTTTATCAAATTCACCATTGCTGGGCACTTAGGTTGATTCCATGTTTTTGCAATTGTAAATGTTGCTACAATGAACATAAGAGTGAATGTGTCTTTTTGGTAGAATGATTTGCTTTCTTTTGGATATACACCCAGTAATGAGGCTGCTGAGTTGAACAGTAGTTCTAAGTTCTTTGAGAAATCTCCAAACTGCTTTCCACAGCTTCTGAATTCATTTACACTCCCACCAGTAGTGTATAAGTGTTCCCTTTTTTCCACAGCCTTGTCAGCATATGTTGTTTTATGATTTTTTAATAGCAGCGATTCTGACTAGTGTGAGATTATGATGGTAAGTGATGTGGAGCTTTATTTTCATATATTTGTTAGCCGCATGTATGTCTTCTTTTGAGAAGTATCTGTTCATGTCTTTTGCATATTTTTGAATGGAATTACTTGTTTCTTGCTTGTTCAATTGTTTAAGTTCCTTATAGATTCTGTATATTAGATCTTTGTCAGATGCAGAGATTGCAAATATTTTCTCCCATTCTGTAGATTGTTTACTCTGTTGATAGTTTCTTTTGCTGTGCGGAAGCACTTTAATTTAATCAGGTTCCAGTTGCCAATGTTTGTTAGTCGCAATTGCTTTTGAGGACTTAGTCATAAATTCTTTCCCAAGGCCAGTCCAGATGGTGTTTCCTAGGTTTTCTTCTAAGATTCTTATGGTTTGAGTTCTTACATTTAAAACTATAATTCATCTTGAGTTAATTTTTTATGTTGCATATGTTAAAAGTTAAGGGTTCAGTTCCATTCTTCTGCATATGGCTAGCCAGAATCATTTATTGAATAGGGAGTCCTTTCTCTATTGGTTATTTTTGTTCACTTAGTCAAAGATGAGATGGTTGTAGGTGTTAGGCTTCATTTCTGTGTTCTATATTCTGTTCCACTGGTCTATGTGTCATTTTTGTATGAGTACCATGGTCTTGTGGTTAATGGTAGCCTTATAATAGTATAGTTTAAAGCTGGGTAATGTGATGCCTCTGGTTTTGTTCCTTTTGTTTTGGATTTCTTTGGCTAATCAGGCTCTTTTTTGGTTCCATATCAATTTTAGAATAGTCTTTTTCCAATCTGGTAAAAGATGATGTTGGTAGCATGATATGAATAGTGTTTAATCTGTGTATTGCTTTAGGCAGCATGGCCATTTTAATGATACTCACTTTTCCAATCCATGAGCATGACATGTTTTTTTGTCCTATTTTTTTGTGTCATCTATGACTTCTTTTCACAGTGTTTTATAGTTCTCCTTGTAGAAATATTTTGCCTTCGTGGTTAGATGTATTCCTAGGTATTTTTTGTGGCTATTTTAAATGGAATTAAGTTCTTGATATGGCTCTCAGTCTAAATATTATTTGTGTATAGAAATGCCACTGATGTTTTATACTGATTTTGTATCCTGAAACTTCACTGAAGTTGTTTATCAGTTACAGGAGCCCTTCGGCAGAGTGTTTAGGAATTTCGAAGTATAGAATCATATCATCCATGAAGAGAGATAGTTTGACTTCTTTTCCTATTTGGATGTCATTTATTTATTTTTATTGCTTGATTGTTCTTGCTAGAAATTCCATCATTATTTTAAATAGGAGTGGTGAGAAAGGGGACCCTTGTCGTTTTCCAGTTCTTAAGGGAAATGCTTCCAGTTTTTGCCCATTCATTATGATGTTGGCTGTGGATTTGTCATGGACAGCTTTATTATTTTAAGATATGTTCCTTTGATGATTAATTTCTTGAGGATTTTTATCGTGAAGAGTTGCTAAATCTGATTAAAAGCTATTTCCATATCTATTGAGATGATCATATGGTTTGCATTTTTAATTCTGTTTATGTAGTGAATCACATTTAGTGATTTGTATATGTTGAATCAACCTTGCATCCCAGAAATAAAGCCTACTTGATAATGGTGAATTAACTTTTTGATGTGCTGTTGGATTCAGTTGGCTAGTATTTTGTTCAGAAATTTTGCATCTGTGTTCATCAGGGATACTGGCCTGTAGTTTTCTTTTTTCATTTTTTCTTTGGCGGGTTTTAGTATCAGCGTGATGCTGGCTTCCTAGAATGAGTTTGGGAGGAGTCCTTCCTTAACACTTTTTTGGGAATAATTTTAGTAGAATTCAGAGCAACTCTTTTGTAGGTGTGGTAGAGGTCAGCTGTAAATCCATCTGGTCTGGGGCTTTTATGATTGATAGATTTTTTTATGACTGAATCAATTTATGAATTCTATATTGGTCTGTTCAGGGTTTCAATTTTTTCCTGATTCAATCTTAGGTGATTGTGTGTTTCCCTGAATTTATTCATTTCTTCCTGATTTTCTACATTTTGTGTGTAGAGGTTTTCATAATAGTCTGTAAGGATCTTTCATACTTTCGTATTCCTGTGGGATATGTTGTAATGTCATTTCGGTTTTTTGTTTGTTTGTTTTTTGAGACAGAGTCTCGCTCTGTCACCCAGGCTGGAGTGCAATGATGCAATCATGGCTCCTGGAGACTTACCTCGTCATGGAGCAGAGAGGGCCCCTCTGCACCATGATCTCTGCATAGGAAGGTGCAGTGATTCTGGCTGCTGAGCCAAGCAAGCAGATGCTCTGAATGACTGGAGATCCACCTCAGTGTGTAGCCGAAAGGGCTCCCCTTCACCAGGATCTCTGCATAGAAAGAGTGGGGTTCAGTTTGCTAAACCAGGCAAGCAGGTGACCTGAATTCCTGGATATATGTCTGGGTGTATAGCACAAAGGGTCCTCTTGCACCAGGATCTTTGCACAGGAAGGGTGGGTGGCTCAGGCTGCTGATCTAGGGGAGTTTACTCCAAATGCCTAGAGATGTGCATGGGCATGAAGTGGAGAGGGCCTCACTACAACACAATCTCTTCACAGGAATGGTGGTAGTGGGTAAAGCTGCTGATCCATGTGAGCAGGTGTTCTGAATGCCTGGAGACCTGCTTAGGCATGAAGCAGAGAAGGCCATGCTACACAATTATGTATGTCCATGAAGGGTGGGGTGGCTCAGGCTGCTGGTCCAGGCAAGTGGGTGCTCCAGATGCCTGGATTTCTGCCTGGAGGTGGAGTAAAGAGAGCCATGTTGCACAATGATCTTAGGGGAGCAGGCTGGGACATGCAGCAATATCACATGCAGACGAGTTCCAGGTCACTAAGCTAGGCTGTGCTACAAATTTCACCACCCAAGATAAACTGCTGCTGCAGCAGCCCTCCTCTTGCCCCAGGCTTGCAATGGGGAAGAATACAATTCCAGCACTTAATGCTGAGGTGCTTGGAAGAACTTCTTAAACAATATTAAAAAAAAAAAAAAAGATGGGAACATAAGGAACATGAATATGCCTGCTGCTCCCAAAGTAAGATTTCAGTTCAAATGAAGCCAAAGTTAACACCATCCAAAAGTTAACATGCAGGTGACAGACTAGGAGTAGACATATGCAATATCATAAGCCAAAATGGATTTATATCTAGAATACACAAGGAATTCCTACAAACCTATAGGACAAAGACAGAAAATCCAATAGAAAAAAAGGACAAGGAATATAGGCAAACAAGGTTTAGAGTGAGAAAACAAATGGCTAATTAATAAGTGCTTAACTTTTTTTAAAATAATAAAAACATATTGAAATAACTATATAATACCCCTTATATCCATCAGATTAGCAAATTTAGAAAGTCAGATAAGATTAAGACCTGGTGGAGATGTAGGAGCACTCATGTACTGTCATGTTGGTCTATATTAGAAAAAAAAACAGCATTCTGAAAAGCATTCTGTAATAATTAATGTTTACTATATGTATGACCTATAAGCCAGAGATCTCAAATAAACTTGAGTACAGAACCATAGGACATGTAATAGAGGTTAATCACAGTGTTGTATGAAGTAAAATCGTGGAACTTAAATTGTCCATCACTAGGGAAATGGCTATGTAAAATGCAACAGGATTACAATAAAATGCTATGCAGCAGTAAAAAGTAAAAACAAAAAAATAGATTTATATATTTAAAGCGCCATACTTTTTCCATAAATTAAAACACACACATAAAGTAGCACTGTATAATTTTTACAATATACATATTTCCAAATAATTATATGGAATGTAGACTAGAATCACATAATGTAATCTACTAAAGTAGGTATCAATTATGGAGAGAAGGGAAGAGGCATACTTTTGGAGAACAAATAGGAAAATGAAAAATAAATATAAAATAAAATAGGAATGTAGCCAATGCTCACGTTGACAACATGACAGGAACTGAGCAGTATGAGCAACTAAATTTTATGTACTTGAGATCTAAACAACAACAAGAAAAAGCAGATTGTGTTATTACCTTGCGTTCCATTAGATCGTCAATAAATATTTTTTGAGTGAATGAAAATGGACAAAGCAAAAAATAGAATTGTCTGGAAGAATGTCAATCAAAATGCCTTAATAATTCTATTTGCATGGAGAAATATAGGTGATATTTATATATTAGATTATAACCTGTAGTTATTAATGTTAATGTCATTATTTCTTTTGTTTTAAATTGAAAATACATTGCTTTTACAAGTGAAAAAATAAAGCTATTTTCATTTTCCAGGAGACAAACGTAAACAAATAATATGCTGCCCACCTAAGATATTTAGCATTGATATAATTATATACCAAGCCTTAAGTTAGAAGAGACTTAAAAAATGACAAGAACATTAGTCATTTTCAGCTTTTGTACCATTTATTTAAAGCTGTATGTTAATAAAGAACTGGATCCAAACTTAGTTTCTGAATGACTCAGTTACCTAGATAAAGATTGTGCTTTTGAAGCTGATCTGTAGCTTCCATTTAGAGTGGGTTCTGTCTCTGATCCATTAGCATTTTTCAATAAATAGCTATTATAATAGAGTAATGGATCACAAACACATTGAACATATATTTAATTTTATCCTGTGACAGTTATACTCTTCCACAAAATAAGCAAATAGCATTGTTTGCATATAAATGGGAAAAATATTAGAAAAACCTGTTGAGAAACTTAAGTCACTTAGTGTCACTATTTTCAAGTAAAGGGACAAAATATAACATAAGATACCAATAAAATCCTTGGAAAGATCAATTAATCTACAAATACCCAAGTTCTAATTCCTACCCTGTCGTTTGCAACGTCAAATGCTATAATATATACTTATGTAGACAAGTATGCTTCATATGGGTCCTTTTTTTTTTTTTTTTGCCTTTTTTTATTTATTTTATTTTATTTATTTTTTATTATTTTATTTATTTTTTATTATTATTATACTTTAAGTTCTAGGGTACATGTGCATAACGTGCAGGTTTGTTACATATGTATACTTATGCCATGTTGGTGTGCTGCACCCATCAACTCGTCAGCACCCATCAATTCGTCATTTACATCAGGTATAACACCCAATGCAATCCCTCCCGCCTCCCCCCTCCCCATGATAGGCCCCGGTGTGTGATGTTCCCCTTCCTGAGTCCAAGTGATCTCATTGTTCAGTTCTCATCTATGAGTGAGAAAATGCAGTGTTTGGTTTTCTGTTCTTGTGATAGTCTGCTAAGAATGATGGATTCCAGCTGCATCCATGTCCCTACAAAGACACAAACTCATCCTTTTTATGGCTGCATAGTATTCCATGGTGTATATGTGCCATATTTTCTTAATCCAGTCTGTCACAGATGGACATTTGGGTTGATTCCAAGTGTTTGCTATTGTGAAGAGTGCCGCAATGAACATATGTGTGCATGTGACTTTATAGCAGCATGATTTATAATCCTTTGGGTATACACCCAGTAATGGGATGGCTGGGTCAAATGGTATTTCTAGTTCTAGATCCTTCAGGAATCGCCACACTGTTTTCCACAATGGTTGAACTAGTTTACAGTCCCACCAACAGTGTAAAACTGTTCCTAATTCTCCACATCCTCTCCAGCACCTGTTGTTTCCTGACTTTTTAATGATTGCCATTCTAACTGGTGTGAGATGGTATCTCATTGTGGTTTTGATTTGCATTTCCCTGATGGCGAGTGATAATGAGCATTTTTTCATGTGTCTGTTGGCCGTATGAATGTCTTCTTTTGAGAAATGTCTGTTCATATCCTTTGCCCACTTTTTGATGGGGTTGTTTTTTTCTTGTAAATTTGTTTGAGTTCTTTGTAGGTTCTGGATATTAGCCCTTTGTCAGATGAGTAGATTGCAAAAATGTTCTCCCATTCTCTAGGTTGCCTGTTCACTGTGATAGTAGTTTCTTTTGCTGTACAGAAGCTCTTTAGTTTAACTAGATCCCATTTGTCAATTTTGGCTTTTGCTGCTGTTGCTTTTGGTGTTTTAGACATGAAGTCCTTGTCCATGCCTATGTCCTGAATGGTACTACCTAGGTTTTCTTCTAGGATTTTTATGGTATTAGGACTAATATTTAAGTCTCTAATCCATCTTGAATTAATTTTCGTATAAGGAGTAAGGAAAGGATCCAGTTTCAGCTTTCTCTTTCTGGCTAGCCAATTTTCCCAGCACCATTTATTAAATGGGGAATCCTTTCCCCATTACTTGTTTCTCTCAGGTTTGTCAAAGATCAGAAGGCTGTAGATGTGTGGTACTATTTTTGAGGACTCTGTTCTGTTCCATTGGTCTATAGCTCTGTTTTGGTACCAGTACCATGCTGTGTAGCCTTGTAGTATAGTTTGAAGTCAGGTAGCGTGACGCCTCCAGCTTTGTTCTTTTGACTTAGGATTGTCTTGGCAATGCGGGCTCTTTTTTGGTTCCATATGAACTTTAAAGCCGTTTTTTCCAATTCTGTGAAGAAACTCATTGGTAGCTTGATGGGGATGGCATTGAATCTATAAATACCTTGGGCAGTATGGCCATTTTCACGATATTGATTCTTCCTATCCATGAGCATGGTATGTTCTTCCATTTGTTAGTGTCCTCTTTGATTTCACTGAGCAGTGGTTGTAGTTCTCCTTGAAGAGGTCCTTTACATCCCTTGTAAGTTGGATTCCTAGGTATTTTATTCTCTTTGAAGCAATTGTGAATGGAAGTTCATTCCTGATTTGGCTCTCTGTTTGACTGTTACTGGTGTATAAGAATGCTTGTGATTTTTGCACATTAATTTTGTATCCTGAGACTTTGCTGAAGTTGCTTATCAGCTTAAGGAGATTTTGGGCTGAGACAATGGGGTTTTCCAAATATACAATCATGTCATGTGCAAACAGGGACAATTTGACTTCTTCTTTTCCTAACTGAATACCCTTTATTTCTTTCTCTTGCCTGATTGCCCTAGCCAGAACTTCCAACACTATGTTGAATAGGAGTGGTGAAAGAGGGCATCCCTGTCTTGTGCCAGTTTTCAAAGGGAATTTTTCCAGTTTTTGCCCATTCAGTATGATGTTGGCTGTGGGTTTGTCATAAATAGCTCTTATTATTTTGAGGTACATTCCAGCAATACCGGATTCATTGAGCGTTTTTAGCATGAAGGGCTGTTGAATTTTGTCAAAGGCCTTTTCTGCATCTATTGAGATAATCATCTGATTCTTGTCTTTGGTTCTGTTTATATGCTGGATTATGTTTATTGATTTGCGAATGTTGAACCAGCCTTGCATCCCAGGGATGAAGCCCACTTGATTATGGTGGATAAGGTTTTTGATGTGCTGCTGAATCTGGTTTGCCAGTATTTTATTGAGGATTTTTGCATCGATGTTCATCAGTGATATTGGTTTAAAATTCTCTTTTTTTGTTGTGTCTCTGCCAGGCTTTGGTATCAGGATGATGTTGGCCTCATAAAATGAGTTAGGGAGGATTCCCTCTTTTTCTATTGATTGGAATAGTTTCAGAAGGAATGGTACCAGCTCCTCCTTGTACCTCTGGTAGAATTCAGCTGTGAATCCATCTGGTCCTGGACTTTTTTTGGTGGGTAGGCTCTTAATTATTGCCTCAATTTCAGAGCCTGCTATTGGTCTATTCAGGGATTCAAATTCTTCCTGGTTTAGTCTTGGAAGGGTGTAAGTGTCCAGGAAATTATCCATTTCTTCTAGATTTTCTAGTTGATTTGGGTAGAGGTGTTTATTGTATTCTCTGATGGTAGTTTGTATTTCTGTGGGGTTGGTGGTGATATCCCCTTTATCATTTTTTATTGCATCTATTTGATTCCTCTCTCTTTTCTTCTTTATTAGTCTTGCTAGCAGTCTGTCAATTTTGTTGATCTTTTCAAAAAACCAACTCCTGGATTCATTGATTTTTTGGAGGGTTTTTTGTGTCTCTATCTCCTTCAGTTCTGCTCTGATCTTAGTTATTTCTTGCCTTCTGCTAGCTTTTGAATGTGTTTGCTCTTGCCTCTCTAGTTCTTTTAATTGTGATGTTAGAGTGTCCATTTTAGATCTTTCCAGCTTTCTCTTGTGGGCATTTAGTGCTATAAATTTCCCTCTACACACTGCTTTAAATGTGTCCCAGAGATTCTGATATGTTGTATCTTTGTTCTCATTGGTTTCAAAGAACATCTTTATTTCTGCCTTCATTTCGTTATGTACCCAGTAGTCATTCAGGAGCAGGTTGTTCAGTTTCCATGTAGTTGAGCGGTTTTGATGAGTTTCTTAATCCTGAGTTCTAGTTTGATTGCACTGTGGTCTGAGAGACAGTTTGTTATAATTTCTGTTCTTGTACATTTGCTGAGGAGTGCTTTACTTGCAATTATGTGGTCAATTTTGGAATAAATGTGATGTGGTGCTGAGAAGAATGTATATTCTGTTGATTCAAGGTGGAGAGTTCTATAGATGTCTATTAGGTCCGCTTGGTGCAGAGATGAGTTCAATTCCTGGATATCCTTGTTAACTTTCTGTGTCGTTGATCTGTCTAATGTTGACATTGGGGTGTTGAATTCTCCCATTCTTATTGTATGGGAGTCTAAGTCTCTTTGTAAGTCTCTAAGGACTTGCTTTATGAATCTGGGTGCTCCTGTATTGGGTGCATATATATTTAGGATAGTTAGCTCTTCCTGTAAATTGATCCCTTTACCATTATGTAATGGCCTTCTTTGTCTCTTTTGATCTTTGATGGTTTAAAGTCTGTTTTATCAGAGACTAGGATTGCAACCCCTGCTTTTTTTGGTTCTCCATTTGCTTGGTAGATCTTCCTCCATCCCTTTATTTTGAGCCTATGTATGTCTCTGCATGTGAATGGGTCTCCTGAATACAGCAGACTGATGGGTCTTGACTCTTTATCCAGTTTGCCAGTCTGTGTCTTTTAATGGCAGCATTTACTCCATTTACATTTAAGGTTAATATTGTTATGTGTGAACTTGATCCTGCCATTATTATATTAGCTGGTTATTTTGCTCGTTAGTTGATGCAGTTTCTTCCTAGCCTCGATGGTCTTTACATTTTGGCATGTTTTTGCAATGGCTGGTACCGGTTGTTCCTATCCATGTTTAGGGCTTCCTTCAGGCTCTTGTAAGGCAGGCCTGGTGGTGACAAAATCTCTAAGCATTTGCTTATCTGTAAGGATTTTATTTCTCCTTCACTGATGAAACTTAGTTTGGCTGGATATGAAATTCTGGGTTTAAAATTCTTTTCTTTAAGAATGTTGAATATTGGCCCCCACTCTCTTCTGGCTTGTAGAGTTTCTGCCGAGAGATCTGCTGTTAGTGTGATGGGCTTCCCTTTTTGGGTAACCGACCTTTCTCTCTGGCTGCCCTTAAGATTTTTTCCTTCATTTCAACTTTGGTGAATCTGGCAATTATGTGTCTTGGAGTTGCTCTTCTCGAGGAGTATCTTTGTGGTGTTCTTTGTATTTCCTGAATTTGAATGTTGGCCTGCCCTACTAGGTTGGGGAAGTTCTCCTGGATGATATCCTGAAGAGTGTTTTCCAACTTGGTTCCATTTTCCCCCTCACTTTCAGGCACCCCAATCAGACGTAGGTTGGTCTTTTTACATAATCCATACTTCTTGCAGGCTTTGTTCATTTCTTTTTCTTCTTTTTTCTTTAGGTTTCTCTTCTCGCTTCATTTCATTCATTTGATCCTCAATCGCTGATACTCTTCTTCCAGTTGATCGAGTTGGTTACTGAAGCTTATGCATTTGTCATGTATTTCTCATGCCATGGTTTTCATCTCTGTCATTTCGTTTATGGCCTTCTCTGCATTAATTATTCTAGTTATCAATTCTTCCACTCTTTTTTCAAGATTTTTAGTTTCTTTGCGCTGGGTACATAATTCCTCCTTTAGCTCTGAGAAGTTTGATGGACTGAAGCCTTCTTCTCTCCTCTCGTCAAAGTCATTCTCCGTCCAGCTTTGATCCATTGCTGGCGATGAGCTGCATTCCTTTGGAGGGGGAGATGCGCTCTTATTTTTTGAATTTCCAGCTTTTCTGCCCTGCTTTTTCCCCACCTTTGTGGTTTCATCTGCCTCTGGTCTTTGATGATGGTGACGTACTGATGGGGTTTTTGTACAGGTGTCCTTCTTGCTTGATAGTTTTCCTTCTAACAGTCAGGTCCCTCAGTTGTAGGTCTGTTGGAGATTGCTTGAGGTCCACTCCAGACCCTGTTTGCCTGGGTATCAGCAGCAGAGGCCGCAGATGATAGAATATTGCTGAACAGCGAGTGTACCTGTCTGATTCTTGCTTTGGAAGCTTCCTCTCAGGGGTGTACTCCACCGTGTGAGGTGTGGGGTGTCAGTCTGCCCCTAGTGGGGGATGTCTCCCAGTTAGGCTACTCTGGGGTCAGGGACCCACTTGAGCAGGTAGTCTGTCCCTTCTCAGATCTCAACCTCCATGTTGGGAGATCCACTGCTCTCTTCAAAGCTGTGAGACCGAGTCGTTTGCGTCTGCAGAGGTTTCTGCTGCTTTGTTGTTGTTGTTGTTGTTGTTGTTTAGCTGTGCCCTGTCCCCAGAGGTGGAGTCTACAGAGACAGGCAGGCTTCCTTGAGCTGCTGTGAACTCCACCCAGTTCAAGCTTCCCAGCGGCTTTGTTTACCTACTTAAGCCTCAGCAATGGCGGGTGCCCCTCCCCCAGCCTCCCTGCTACCTTGTGGTTAGATTGCTGACTGCTGTGCTAGCAATGAGGGAGGCTCCGTGGGCGTGGGACCCTCCCAGCCAGGTGTGGGTATAATCTCCTGGTGTGCCCGCTTGCTTAAAGCACAGTATTGGGGTGGGAGTTATCTGATTTTCCAGATGTTGTGTGTCTCAGTTCCCCTGGCTAGGAAAAGGGATTCCTTTCCCACTTGCACTTCCCAGGTGAGGGGATGCCTTGCCCTGCTTCAGCTCTTGCTGGTCGGGCTGCAGCAGCTGACCAGCACCGATTGTCCGGCACTCCCTAGTGAGATGAACCCAGTACCTCAGTTGAAAATGCAGAAATCACCAGTCTTCTGTGTCGCTCATGCTGGGAGTTGGAGACTGGAGCTGTTCCTATTCGGCCATCTTGCTCTACCCCCCCATATGGGTCCTTGATTGTTCTCTTCATGCACATGGAATTCTAATTGAAACTTTTTTTTACTTTACAGTATTTGCAAATAAACAAGCAGAGCTTCTCATTAATTCAGAGGCACTATTAATGAATATGTAATATGAGTATATGGGCTGGTGTGATACCCACTTGCACTAGGTATATACTTAAAAAGAAGGTAATTTGTAGATATATGGTATACCCAATATTGATGGAAAATGAGAAAATACATTATTTTAATAACACTTTATCTTCATTCAATTGCACCAAAAAGCATATAATGACAAGTTGGTGAGGTGATCAATATGTTAATTTGCTTGAGTCTTTTTTTAATGTATACAGAGATAAAAAAAATCACATTGTAACCCATGGATATATAAAGCTATTGTTTGTCAATCAAGAATTGAAAATAAATAAATGAGAGTGTGAGCTGATCCCAAAACACACACACACATACATTAATTACTCTATAAGTTCTTTCACTAATTTTGGTTGCTTTTTTCCTCCACCAAATCACTGATTATTTAAAAAAATTGTATAAGGCATTTCTGTAAACTGAAAAAAAAACAAGGAAAACATTATTTTTCAAGGGGTAGAATCTTACCATGTTTCATGACAGGATTTGATGAAAGGCTACATCAATGAGGACTCTACTGAATAACTTAAAACCTCAACTTCCACTATGATCAAGGTCATCAGGAAATTCAAGTTGATGGCACCCTGCTTATTTCCAGAAATAAGTAGAAATATTCAAGTGGCTCCACATCCTGAAGAAGAGAATGACATATAGAATGTAGCATTGTTTCTGTTTCTTTCTTAAAACTTTTCAAAAATTTTAACATTAGAATTTTATGTCACTTTTTTCTGATATTTCCTTTTTATTATTTTTAGAGATTTAGGGGGCACAAGCACAAATGTGTTACATGGATGGATTGCATAAGTCTGGGCTGTTAGTGTACCCAACACCTGAATAGTATACATTGTAACCAATAGGTAGTATTTCATGTTTCACCGCCTCCCACTTTCCCAACTTCTGCAGTCCCCAGTGTCTATTATTTCCAACTTTATGTCCACATGCACCCATTGTTAGTTTCCACTTACAAGTGAGAACATGTTGTTTATTACTTTCTGTTTTGAGTCATTTCACTTAGGATAATGGCCTCCAATTCCATCTATGTTGCTGCAAAATATAAGAAGGTAGCATTTTTTTAAAAATAAATCTTGAAGAAATTCAAATGTTATTTAAGACATTTAGTATGCATAATTTGACTCTTTTCTTCAAGTCATTATTACAGATTTGCATGCTTTAAAATTATCAGAAAATCTAATTTAGTCAGTTCAGAATATAATAAATACTAAAATAAAAAATTGTAAATATTTTACTTAAATGTTTTAAATTGAGACCATAGGCAAACAAAATTACAGTAATGAACATGCATATTTAGATCCATTGTCCAAAATAGTTAAACCATATGTACTGAAAAATGCAGGGATGTTTAAAAAAAGAATCCCTGATATGGTCCGAATGTGTGTCCCCTCCAAATCTTATGTTGAAGTGTGATCTTCAGTGTTGGAGGTGGACCTAGTGGGAGGTGTTTGGGTCATGGGGGTAGACCCCTCATGAATGGTTTGGTACTGTACCCATGGTAATGAGTGAGATCTCACTCAATTAGTTCACATGAGAGCTGTTTGTTTAAAAGAACCTGCAATCAACTGGGTGTGGTGGCTCATGCCTGTAACCCCAGCACTTTGGGAGGCCAAGGTGGTGGATCACAAGATCAAGAGTTCAAGACCAGCCTGACCAACATGGTGAAACCCCATTTCTACTAAAAATACAAAAATTAGCTGGGCATGGTGGTGTGTGCCTATAATCCCAGCTACTCAGGAGGCTGAGGTACGAGAATTGCTTGAACCCATGAGATGGAGGTTGCAGTGAGCCGAGATCATGCCACTTCACTCCAGCCTGGATGACAGAGCAAGACTCCATTTCAAAAAAAAAAAAGAACCTGGAATCTCCTCCTTTTTCTCTTGCTCCCTCTCTCACCTTCCACTCTCAGTAAAGGCTTCCTAAGGCCTCACCGGAAGCTGAGCAGATGCAGATGATGGTGCCATATGTGTACAGCCTGCAGAACCGTGAGCCAAATAAACCTTTTTTCTTTTAATTACCCGGCCTCAGGTATGCCTTTATAGAAATGCAAAATGGACTAACATCCCCTATAAAAAATCCCCACAACTCCAAATACATATTTTAAAAGCTGAAAAAATGGAAAAATTAACTCTTCTTAGAGCCATAAATGAAGTGAGGTCTCAGTGCAAACTACTGCTTCCAAAATTGAAGACAGAGATGGTAAACATAGAGTCACAATTTAAAAGAGCAGAAACATCTGAGGAAACCAGTGCTAGGGTAGGAAAACCTGAACTATAATTGGTGACTAGCTGGAGGCTCAGTGTGGGCAACTCTGAGAGTTAAAACTCCAGTGGAAACCAGCCATGGGGCATGGGACTCACTTTTACAAGTTTTATCTCCAAAAGTGCCCTCAGATTCTCTCAGTGAATATTAAAGTAGGGAGAGGGTAAAGGAAATATTTTGAAACACACACAGCAATCCTCAAAGGGTTGGTTTTATCAGAAGCTAAGTGACCTAGGTGAAGAGAATTGCCCAACTTCAGCCCAGTCTAACCATCCTGCATCAACTAAGATGGGGGATTAGAAGCTCATAAGAAGTTCACACTCCAGGGTAACAGGCTCACTAAAAGACTGAGATGTAATTATAAGACTACATAATAGCTAAGGCAATCCTAAGCAAAAAGAACAAAGCTGGAGGCATAATGCTACTGAACTTCAAACTATACTTCAGGGCTACAGTAACTACAGTAACCAAAACAGCATAGTACTGGTACAAAAACATACACAGAGACCAATGAGACAGAATAGAGAGCTCATAAAAAGGCCACACACTTATAACCATCACATGTTTGACAAAGCTGACAAAAATAAGCAATGGGGAAAGGATTCTCTATTCATAAATGGTGCTGGGATAACTGGCTAGTCATATTCAGAAGATTTAAACTGGACTCCTTTCTTACACCATATACAAAAGACAACTCAAGATGGATTAAAAGCTTAAATGTAAAACCCAAAACTATAAAAACCCTGAAAGACAACCTAGGCAATACCATTCTGGACATAGGAACTTTTTCACACAAAGATGCCAAAAGCAATAGCAGCAAAAGCCAAAATTGAAAGGGAATATAATTAAACTATGGGATATAATTAAACAAAATGGGATGTAATTAAACTAAAGAGCTTTCACACAGCAAAAGAAACTATCAACAGTGTAAACAGACAACCTACAGAATGGGAGAAAATTTTTGCAAACTATGCATCTCACAAAGGTCTAATACCCAGCATCTATAAGGAACATAAACAAATTAAGAGAAAAACAAACAACTTCATTAAGAAGTGGGCAAAGGACATAAACACACTTTTTTTTTACTTTTTTTTTTTTTTTTTTTTTTTTAGACGGAGTCTCACTCTATTGCCAGGCTGCAGGGAAAGGGTGCAATCTCAGCTTACTGCAATCTCCGCCTCCCAGGTTCAAGCGATTCTCCTGCCTCAGCCTCCCGAGTAGCTGGGATTACAGGCACATGCTACCATACCCAGTTACTTTTTGTATTTTTAGTAGACAGGGTTTCACCATGTTGAACAGACACTTTTTAAAAGAAGACATGCATGCAGCCAACAAGCATATGGAAAAAAAAGCTCAATATCACTGAGCATTAGAGAAGTGCAAATCAAAACCACAATGCCATACCATCTCACATGAGTCAGAATGACTATTGTTAAAAAGTCAAAAAATAACAGATGCTGATGAGGTTGTGGAGAAAAGGGAATGCTTATACACTGCTGGTGGGAGTATAAATTAATTCAACCATTGTGGAAAACAGTGTGGTCATTTGTCAAAGAACTAAAAGCAGAACTACCATTTGATCCGCAATCCCATTACTAGCTGTATATCCAAAGTCATTCTACCATAAAGATATATGCTCACATATGTTTACTGCAGCACTATTCACAATAGCAAAGACATGGAATCAATCCAAATGCCCATCAATGGTAGACTGTATAAAGAAAATGCGGTACATATACATCACTGAATTCTACGCAGCCACAAAATAGATTGAGTTTATGACCTTTGCAGGAACATGGATGGAGCTGGAGGCTATCATCGTTAGCAAACTAACACAGGAATAGAAAACCAAATACTGCATGTTCTAACTTATAATTTAGAGCTAAATGATGAGAGCATATGGATACATAGAGAGGAACAACAGACACTGGGACCTACCTGAGGCTGGAGAGTAGGATGAGGGAAAGGATCAGAAAAAAATAACTACTGAGTACTAGGCTTAGTACCTTGGTCATGAAATAATCTGTACAACAATCCCCTGGTACATGAATTTACCTATATAACAAACCTGCACATGTAACCTGACCTTAAAATGAATAAAATAAAAAAGGCTACAGAATTATTTTCAACCCCACACATCTTACTACCACATTACTAAAGGCTTAATTAACAGTTACTTTTACCTAACACATCATGTCTGGCTATCAAAAAATTATAATGCATATTAAAAGGAAAAAGATACAGCTTGAAGAACAAGTATCAAAACCTAATTAGATATGGTAGGGATGCTAGAATTATCAAACTGGGAATTTTAAACTACTTTTATTATGCTAAGGGCTGTAATTGATAAAGTAGACAGCATACAAGAACAGATGGGCAATGTAAACAGAATGAGGAAAATTCTAATTAAGAATCAAAAAGAAATGCTAGAGATCATAACACTGTAACAGAAATGAGAAAGATCTTTTGTGCACTTATTAGTAGACTGTACACGGCTGATAAAGGAATCCTTGATATTGAGGATATCTCAATAGAAGCCTCTAAAACTGAAAAAAAAAAAAAAAAGAGAGAAACAGAAAGATCTGAATAAAGAAAAACAGCAGAATATCCCATAAGTGTGAGGCAACTACAAAAACTGTAACTTAGAAAATGTCAATACAAGAAGGAAAAACACATAGAGAAAGGAATAGAGGCACACGTAAAACAAAAATGAATGAAAATTTCTTTAAATAAATGCCCAGATCCAAGAAACTCAGAGAATACCAAGCAGAACAAATGCCAAGAAACTACACCTAGGTGTATCATTTTTAAACGACAATTACCAAAGATGAAATAGTTCTGAAAGAACTCAGCGGGGTAAATAAAACACTTTATCTATAGAGAAGCAAAGAGAAGAATTAAGTCTAACTATTCATCAGAAACCATGTAAGAAAGAAGAAAGTAGAGTGAAATATTGAAAATGTTAAGAGAAGAGAAAAATACATCAACCTAGAATTCTATATCCTGTGAAATTATCCTTCAAAACTGAGGGAGAAATAAAAATCTTCCAAAACAAATAAAAATTGTAGAAATTTGAGCAAGTATACCTGCCTTGCAACAAAAGTTTTAAACAGTTCTTTAGGGAAAACAATAATGTTATAGGTCAGACAGTAGTACGTACATAAAAAAAGGAAGAGTATCAGACAAGGAATAAATGAAGGTAAAATAAAGAGAAAACAGTAACAATGTGGTACATATGAATCCAAGTATATCAATAATCACTTTGAACCTATGTATGAATTACATTACACGAATTACATGATCTAAATGTATGAATTAAACGACAGAGTTTGACAGAGTGGATCAAAACACAAGACTCTACTATATGTATTCTATAGGAAACCCATATTAAGTATAAAGACACAAGGAGATTAAAAGTAAATGAATGAAGAACAACATATCATGTTAACATTGATCAGAAGAAAGCAGGAGCAGCTATATCAATTTTAAATGGAACAGACTTCAGAGCAAAGGAAGTAATGTTAAATAGACAGGGACATTACACAATGATAAAGTGATCCACTCTCAAAGAAGACATAGTAATCCTTAATATGTATGTACCTAAGAACAGTATCAAAATATATGATGTAAAATATTACAGAACCTTGAGGAAAAAAGATCAATCTACTATTAGAGACTACAACATGCCTCTATCAGAAATGGGCAGATCCAGTGGTAGAAAACCAATAAGGAAAATTGAACTCAAAAATATCATCAAAAACTGGATATAACTGACATCTATATACTACTTCACCCAACAACAGCAGCACATGCATTTGTATTAAGCTCATACTGAGAGGCCACATTGTGAAACATAAAATGCTTTGAATGTATTTTAAAAATATATAAAATATAAATCATACATCTCAGACCACAGTGGAATTAAACTAGGAATCAGACAGAAAGATGGCTGTTAAACCCTCAAATAATTGAAGAATAAGTAACAAACTTCTAAATAGCACGAGTCAAAGAATAAATCTCAAGAAATATTTATAAATATTTTGAACTACCTTAAAATACTAACAAAATTTACCAGTATTGTGGGATTCAGCAAAACCAGTGCTTAGAGGGAAAATTACAGCACAGAATGCATATATCAGAAAAGGGGATTTTTACTAAGTATTAATCATACACAAAGAATAAAATTATAATCAAAGAAAAGAAGAAAATTTTAAAATCAATTGTCTAAGCTCCCACATGTAGAAACTAGAAAAAGAAGAGAAAAATATGTCTAAAGTGAACAAAATATTTATTAAAAAGGAAATGATATGGAAAACATAAAATCAACAAAGAAAATCAGCAAAAGCCAGTTTTTTGGCAAAAGCTCAACAAAGTTAATAAGCCTCTAGCTAGGCTAACCAAGGAAAAAAGAGAGAGAACACAAATTATTAATATCAAAAAATTAAGGAGGGATCATCACAACAGGTCCCATGAACATTACAAAAATAATCAAGGAACGCCAGGAACAACTGTATGCTTGGAAATTTAATAATCTAGACAATATGGACCAATTGCTTGAAAGACACAATCTACCAAAACTCATACAAGAAGAATTAGACAATCTGAACAAGCCTCTATCTATTAAAGGAATTGTCAATAATTATTAACTTTTCGACATAGAAAGCACTAGGCACAGATGAAGTCATTGGTAAATTCTGCCAAACATCTAAGGAAAAAACCATACCATTTCTCTACACTCTCCTTCAGAAGATAGAAACAGAGGAATTACCTTCAAATCCATTCTACGCATTATTCTCATACAAAAACCTGGAAAAAAATAAGAGAAAACTACAGACCAATATCTCTTGTGAACATAGATTCAAAAATCTTCACCTAAGTTTTAGCAAATCAATTCCAACAATGTATAAGAAATTAGACACTATGACCAGGTGGGAATTATCTCAGATGTAAGGCTGTTTCAAATTTTGAAATCAATTAGGCTTGACCCTTGAACAAGAATTTGAAATGTGTGGATCCACTTATACACATTTTCTCAAACTACAAATATAAACCACAAATTTTCTTCTTCCTCTGACTCCCCTCAGAGAGTAAGATCAACAATGAGGAAGACTTCATTATTCTCAGACTACTCCATGTGAAGACAACAAGAATGAAAGTCTTTGTGATGATCCACTACCACTTAATGAATAGTAAATATATTTTATCTTCCTTACAGTTTTCTTAATAACATTTTCTTTTATCTAGCTTATTTTATTGTTAAAAAAAACTGTATATAATAGGTATGACATACAAAATATATATTAAACAACTGTTTATGTTATTGGCAAGGCCTCCAGTCAACAGTCTGCTATTAGTAAAGATTTTGGAGCGTCACACTTGACTTTTTGACTGTGCAGGGTATTAGTGCTCCTGTTTTCCACATTGTTCAAGGGTCAACTGTCTCATCATTATGCTAAAGAAAATAAATTACATGTTCATATCAATAAATGCAGAAAAAGCATTTGATGCAATCCAACATCTGCTTATGATAAAATTTTCAGTAACCGTTAATAGGAATAGAAGGGAACTTCCTCAACTTGATCAACTATAGCCACAAAACACCTAGAACTAACTGCTTGCTTAATGGAGACTAACTTTCTTACTAAGATCAGGCAAAATGCAAGATGGTATCTCTCACCACTGCTTTCAACACTGTACTGGAAGTCCTAGTTAATATAATAACATAAGGAAATGAAATAAAAAGTTTACCTATTGTGAAGGAAGAAATAAAAAGTGTCTTTGTTTGTAGATGATATGGTTGACTGTGTGTATGAAATCCAAAAGAATCAACAAAAAAAATGTTACTTATAAGAGAATATAGCAAGGTTGCAGGATACAAAGCTAATATACAAATGTCAATTGCTTTCCTATATACCAGCAATGAACAAGTGGAATTTTAAATTAAAATTTCAATACCATTGTATTAGCACTCCAAAAAATAAAATAATTAGGTATAAGTCAAACAAAATATGCACATGATCCATATGACAAAACCACAGAACTCTGGTGAAATAAATTAAAGAATAACTAGATAAATGAAGAAATATCCCATGTCCACTGATAGGAAGATTCAATAATGTCAAGATGTCAGTTATTTCCAGCTTCATCTATTGTTCAGGAGAATCTCAGTTTTAATCCCAGAAAGTTACTTTTTGGATATCAATAAAATGTTTCTAAACTATATGTAGAGACAAATGATTCAGAATAGCCAATACAATCTGAAGAAAAGATGAAAGTTGAAGTATTGACACTACTTGACAACAAAACTTTCTATATAGTAATTAAGACATTGTGGTATTGGTAAAATAAAAGACATATATGTGAATGAATCAGAAGAGAGAGCCTGGAAATAGACCCACATAAATATGGCTAACTGAATTGTGACAAGGGAGCAAAGACAATACAATGAGTAAAAGATAATCCTTTTAGCAAATTGTGTTGAAGAAGTGGACATCCACATACAAAAAAAAGATAAATAAATATAAACACAGTTGTTATAACCTTCCCAAAAATTAATTTGAAATGGATCATATACCAAATTATAAAATGTGAACTATAAAGCTCCTAGAAGATAACATAGGAGAAAATCTATATGACCTTGGGTTTGACAATGGCTTTTTAGCTACAATACCAAAAGCACAATCGATGAATAAATAATTGATAAGCTAGTATTCATAAAACTAAATTCTCTGCTCCACAAAAGACAATGTCAGAGAATCAAAAGACAAGCCATAGGTCAAGATAAAATATTTGCAGAAGATATTTAATGAGGGATTATAATTCAAAATATACAAATAACTCTTACAGTTCAACAATAAGAAAACTAAAAACTAAGTTAGTAGTGGGTCAAAGACCTTTACAGATAGATTAACAAATAAGATACAAGGATATGGAGGAATAAGAACTTTCATTCATTGCTGGCAGCAATGCAAAATGGTTCATTCACCTTGTAAGACAGTTAGTGGTTCTTTACATAATTAAACATATTCTTACTATACAGTGTAGTAACCACACTCCTTGGTGTGTACCCAAAGAAGTTGAAAACTTATGTCCACATGAAAACCTGTACATAAATGTTTATAGATGCTTTATTTAGAATTGCCAAAACTTGGATGGCTTTCTTGCGTAAGTGAATAGATAAATAAAATGTAGTACATCCAAACAATGGAATATTATTCAGTACTAAAAAGAAATTATATAGAGAGCTATTTAAAGACATGGAGGAACTTAAATTTAAATTACTAAGTGAAATAAGCCAATGAGAAAAGCCTACATTATGATTCTAATATGTGACATTCTGGAAAAGGCAAAACTGAAAACATTGAAAAAGATGAGTCATTGCCAGGGGTTAAGGAAGAGAGAAGGATGAATAGATAGAGCACAACAGATTTTTAGGGGCAGTAAAACTGCGCTGATGATGGTATAATGGTGGACACATGTCATTATATATGTTTTTTAAATTCATGAAATCTACAATACCAGAGTGAGCCCTATTGTAGACTAAGGACTTTGGGTGGTAATGATGTGTCTATGTTGATTTATCAATTGTAACAAATGTACCACTCTAGTGTGAGGTATTAACAATGGCAGATTCTAAGCATATGTGGAAACAGGGGCTATACAGAAAATCTCTATACCTGCTCTCAAATTTGCTGTGAACCTAAAACTGTCCTAAAAAATAAAGCTTATTTTTAAAAAGTAAGTTTGCTTGCCAATTATTGGTTAGGCCCACATAAACTGGCTTATACAAAACAACAAAAAAGCTAATTTGAATGATTCTTTCCCTGAACTGGTCAGCTGATTGCATACCCTGACTGACAAATTACTTGTCAATATGTTGATTCAAATATTTGATTCCTTTGACATTGTATGGATGCAGTCTTCTAGTGAATCTACATCACTACAATAGTGGTTTTCAGATGAGTATGCATAAGCCTGGTGTAATGGGACATTTTCCAAATATTTTGGGGACATATAAATGGGACATTTTCCAAATAAATATTTTTAAAGATTCAATTCTAGATCCTCAACTTCCATGTGACGTCTTCCTTAACATAGAACTACCTGAGAATGTATCTCTATTTATTCTCTACACATTTTACTAAGAATATCATATCTCTCATCGGCCCTATTTTTTTTTTTTACTATACTGTGCTAGATATAAAAATCTCTAGTGTGACAAAGTAAGAATTTCAAATGTTGCATTTAAAATCTCCTTTAATCAAGGTCTTATAAACCCACAAGAGGATTTATGCATATTTATGTTAGGAGTGGAATAGAAACAGGGTATGTTTACCTGTGAATGTGAAAATCACATATATTAAAGAATAAAAGCAATGGGAATGAAGATACCTTTTGTTTAATGGCTTACTTTCTTCAGCTCCCCAGAATTTTTTTTAAATGCATGACTTCATAGGTAAGGTATCAGAAAAGCAAAGCAATGAGGCACTTATTAAAAAATATTAGACTGGAGACAGAGCAAGATGGCCAAATAGAGCCCTCCAGCAATCGTCTCCTTGCAGGAACACCAAATTGAACAACTATCTATGCAAAAAAACACCTTCATAGGAACCTAAAATCAGGTAAGTTATCACAGTAACTGGTTGTTACATTATGTCAAGGAAGAAGACATTGAGCAATGTAGGAAAGACAGTGTTGCATTGAATATACCACTCCTACCCCATCCCCATTAGCACCACACAAAGAGAGAATCTGTGTGCTTAGGAGAGGGACAGTGAAGTAAATGTGGGACTTTGTATTGGAACTCAGTTCTGCCCTTTCACAGCATACCATAACACAGGGCAGAATTCTGCTAGTGCTCACAGAGGAAGCAGTGAGACCAACACAGGGCTCAAAGAAATCCTTAGTTCTAGCAAAAGGAAATTGAGTCCTGGCTAGCCCCACCGCTGATTGACTAAAGTGACCTGAGACCTGAAATAAATGTAAGTGGTAGTTAGCTCACAAAAACTACAGTTCTTGTGCAAGTTCTGGATCTGTGCTGGTTTTAAAGGCAGTGGAATTGGGGCGTGCATGACCCACTGCAACACTAGCTGTGGTGGCAAAGAGAGTGCTTCCATACCCCTCCCACAACTCCAGGTACTGCAGCTTGGGTAGAGACTCTTTTGGCTTAGAGAAAGGAAAGGGATGAGTACAGAGGACTTTGTCTTGCAACTTGATTACCAGTTCAACCACAATAAAAGAAAACACCAACTAGATTCTTGAAGATCCTCGTTCCAGGTCTTAGCACTTGGAAGGCATTTCTAGACCCACCCTGCGCCAGAAGGAAATTCACTCCTCTGAAGGAAAGACTCAGGCCTAGCAGCATTCAACACTTGCTGATGAAAGAGCCCTTGGGACTTGAATAAACATCAACAGTAGCCAGGCAGTAGTTGCCATGGGACTTTGGCAGCTCTCAGGACTATGCTGGCTTCAGGTGTAACTCGGTGTATTGCTAGCTATGGTGGCCATGGGACTTCTCATGTCATCCTTCCCCAAACTTCAGGCAACCCAAGGAGAAGAGAGACTCCTTCTGTTTAGCGGAAAGAGAGAGAAGAGAGTGAGAGATTTTGCCCTATAATTCAGGGAATTATTCCTTCTCTTACACATGCCCACCAAGTCTATGCATACAGGAGTTGGCAAGAGTTGTAGCATTCCTAGCCATAGGCCACCCCTTAGTGTAAATACACCTGCAGTGAACACAGGTTTAGATCACAACACTCAACCTTCTTTGAAAATAAAAATAAAAGTCTTCTCAAAAAGGATCATAGAAGCAAGACTGTGAAGATTAGAATAAATACCTAACTCTTCAATGCCAAGGAACATCCATAATCATCAAGAACATCCAGGAAAACATGACCTCGCTAAAGTAACTAAGACACCAGTGACCAATCAGAGTGAAGGAAATATGTGACCTTTCAGACAGAGAATTTAAAATGGTTGTCTTAAGTAACATGAAAGAACTTCAAGATAACATAGAGAAGGAATTCAGAATTCCATTACAGAAATTTAACAAAGACATTGAAATAATTTTTTAAAAATCAAGCAGAAATTCTGGAGCTGAAAGAGTCAATTGAAAAATGTATTGGGGTCTCTCAACAGCAGAATAGATCAAGCATAAAAAAGAATCACTGAGCTAGAAAGCAGGTGATATGAAAATATACCGTGATAGGAGAAACAAAAGGATAAAAAGAATAAAGTTACCTACAAGACCTAGAAAATAGTCTCAAAAGGGCAAATCTAAGAGTTATTGGCCTAAAAGAGAATGAAAAGAGAGAGATCTAGGTAGAAAGGTTATTCAAAGAAATAATAGCAGAATGATCCAAACCAAGAGAAAGATATGAATATCCAGGTACAAGAATGTAATAGAACACCAAGAGACTAAACCCAAATATGACTTCCTCAAGGTACATATTAATCAAACTCTCAAAGTTCAAGGATAAAGAAAGGAACTTAAAAGCAGAAAGAGAAAAGAAGCAAACAGCATACAAAGAACTTTGATACATATGGCAGTAGATTTCTCAGTGAAAATTTAGAGGACAAGAGAGAATGTGGTGACATATTCAAAGTACTGAAGGAAACAACTTCCAACGCACAATATTATAGCCAGCAAAATTATCCTGAAAACATGAAGGAGAAATAAAGATTCATGGAAAAACAAAAGCTGAGAGATTTCATGAACACCACACTTGTCTTACAAGAAACACCGAAAGAAATTCTTCAATTGGAAAGAAAAGAATGCCAGAAAACAAACCAAAAAAAAAAAAAAAAAAATCAAAAGGTATAAAATTCACTGATAATAGTCAGCAAACAGACAAATACAGAATAATCTAACATTGTAGTTGTGGTATGTAAATCCTTAGAAGGAAGACTACTTAAAGGCAGCCCCATCAAAAATAACTACAACAAATTTTAAGTAATAGATTTTACTTAAAAAAAAAAAAAACATAAAAAGGGACAAGAAAACGTCAAAAATGAGGTGATGAAGTTAAAGTGTAGAGCTTTTTTTAGTTTTCTCTTTGCATTCTTATTGACTTTTGTTTTTTGCTTTGTAATCAGAGTTAAGTTTTCATCAGTTTAAAACAATTGGATATAAAATGTCATTTACATACCTCATTGTAACCACCAAACAAAAACCTATAACAGATAAACAAAACTTAAAAAGCAAGAAACTAGATCATATTACTAGACAAAATCACTTTTCTTAAAGGAAGATAGGAAGGAAGGAAGGAAGGAAGGAAGGAAGGAAGGAAGGAAGGAAAGTGAACAAACAAAACAATCAGAAAACAAGTAATAGAATGATAGTACTAAGTACTTTCTTATCAATAGAAACATTGACTGTAAATAAACTGAATTCTTCAGTCAAAGCCATACAGTGGCTGAATGCACTGAAAAAACAAACAAGACCCAGCTATTATCCTGCTTACAGGGAACTTACTTCATTTATAATGACAAAGAGACTAAATATAAAGCAATGTGAAAATGTATTCCATGCAAATGGAAACCAAAAAAGAACAGAATTGGATTTATTTATATAATATTAAATAGATTTTAAGATAAAAACCGGAAAAAGAGACAAAGAAGGTCATTATATAATGATAAGGTGTCAATTAGCCCAGAAGATATAACAATTAAAAATATTTCTACACCCAACACTGGAGTACCCAAATATAGAAAGCAAATATTCTTTAGAGATAAAGAAAAAGATAGACTCCAATACATTAATAGTTCAGTGAATTAAACAGCCCACTTTCAGCATTGGACAGATCAACCAGACAGAAATTAACAGAAATATCAGATTTAATCTGCACTATAGACCAAACAGACCTAACAGACATTTCAGAACATTTCAGCCAATAGTTGCAGAAAACATTCTTATGTTCAGCACATGAAACATTCTCAAGGACAGACCATATGTTAGGCCACAAAACAAGTCTCAACAGATTTTAAAAAATTGAAAACATTATCATTTCTGATACAATGGAATAAAACTAGAAATTAGTTAGAAGAGGAACATCATAAATGTCACAAACATATGGAAATTAAATAATAAAGTCCTGAATGACCATTGGGTCAATGAAGAAATTAAGAAGAAAATTTAAATATTATTAAAGCAAATTAAAATGAAAATACAAAATGCCAAAACATATGGGATACAGCAAAGGCAGTTCTAAAAGGAACGTTTATAGCAGTGAACATCTACATCAAAAGGCAAAAAATAATAATAATAAAGTCAATCATCCTAACATTGGATCTTTAAAAAATAGAAAAGCAAGAGAAACCCAAACCCAAAATTGGTATAAGAAAATAAATAATAAAGATCAGAGCAGAAATAAATGAAATTGAGGTTTAAGAAATCACACAAAAATCAAGAAAATGAAAAGTTGTTTTTTGTAAAGATCAACAAAATTAGAGAAGACCCACATAAAATCAAAAACAAAAAAGGAGACATACAACTGATATCACAGCCACACAAAGGATCATTAGAGACTATTATAAACAACTGTATGCCAATAAGTTGGAAAACTTGGAGGAATTAATACCTTTCTAGACACATACAACCTACCAAGATCGAACTGCGGAAAAATCCAAAAGCTAAATACATCAGTAATAAGTAATGAGACAGAATCAGTAATAAAAAGTCTCCCATCAAAGAGAAGCCCGTGACCTGATGCCCTCACTGCTGAATCTTACCAAGCTTTTAATTAAAAACTAAAACCAATACTACTCAAACTATTTTAAGACACAACAACAACAACAACAAAAGAAAACTACAGGCCAATATCCCTGATGAAATTGATGCAAAAATCCTCAGCAACATACTAGCAAACAAAATTCCACAATACATTAAAAAGATCATGAATCATAATCAAGTGGGATTCATCCCAGGAATGGAAGGATGGTTCAACATACCCAAATCAACAAATGTCATATATCATATCAAAAGAATGAAGGACAAAAACCATATGAACATATCAATTGATGATGAAAAGGCACTCAATAAAATTCAACATCCTTCATAATAAAGCTCTCAAAACCTGAGTATAGAAGGAACATACCTCAACATGCTGAAAGTCATATACAACAAACCCACAACTAATATCACTCTGAATGGGGAAAACCTGAAAGCCTTTCCTCTTCTATCTGGAACATGACAAGCATGTCCACTATTATCACTTTCATTTAACGTCATACTGGAAGTCATATGCAGAGAAATTAGGTGAGAGAAAGAAATAAAAAGCATCTAAATTGGAAAGGAAGAAGTAAAATTATTCTTTTTTGTAGATATTATAATCTTACATTTGGAAAAACTTTGACTCAATCAAAAAACTATTAGAAGTAATAAACAAATCCAGTAAAGCTTCAGGATATAAAATCAACATACAAAAGCAAGTTACATTTCTATATGCCAATAGTGAATCATCTGAAAAAAGAAACCAAGAAAGTAATCCCATTTCAATAGCTACAAACACAATAAAATAACTAGAAATAAACTTAATCAAAAGTGTGAAAGATCTTCACAATGAAAACTATAAAACATTGATAAAAGAAACTGAGCAGAACACAAAAGAATGGAAAGATATTCCAAGTTCATTTAATTGGAAGAATCAATATTGTTTAAATGCTCATAGGATGCAAAGTTATTTACACATTCAATGTAATGCTTATGATAACACTAATGACATTATTCACAGAAAGAAATATCCTAAAATGTATATGGAACCACACCAAATAGCCAAAGTAATCCTGAACAAAAAGAACAAAACTAGAGGCATTCCATCACTTGCCTTTAAATTACATGACAAAGCTATAGTAACAAAATCAATATAGTACTGGCATAAAAACAGACCCATTGAACGATCGAAAAGAATACAAAACCGAGAAATAAGGTCACATACCTACAACCAACTGATCTTCAATGAAAGTCACAAAACATACACTGTGTTAAAGAAACCCTACTTAATAAATGGTGCTGGGAAAACTCGATTGCCATATGCAGAAAAATGAAAATAGACCCCATCTCTCACCATATGCAAAAATCAAAACATTGATTAAAGACCTAGTCCTAAATTAAAGTCTTAGACCTAAAACTATGCAACGTTTGGAAAAAAACATTGGGGAAACACTACAGGACATTCATCTGGGCAATGATTTCTTGAGTAAAATGTCAAAAGCACATGCAACCAACGCAAGAATGCACAAATGAGATCACATCAAGCTAAAAAGCTTCTGAACAAAAGAAATAACCAAGTAATAAGACAACCGACAGAATGAAAGTATTTGCTAACTACCCATCAGACAAGTGATTTATAATCAGGATATATAGGAGCTCAAACAACTCAATAGGAAAAAAAATCTGGTTAAAAAAAGCACAGGAGGAGGCAGGGTCAAGATAGCCAACTAGAAACAGCGGCTGTCATAGGCTACCATTGAAAAGAACCATAGCTAACGTGTGAATGCTGCACTGGCAACCAAAGTATCTAGGTTCTCACATCAGAACTGACTAGGAGGCTCGTGTGATCCACAGAGAGCAAGGAAGAGCAGTGTGGTGCCGCGGCCCACCTGAGAGCCACACAGGGAAAGGGAGCCCCCAACCCCAGCCCCAGCCAAGGGAGGAGGTGAGTGAGCATGGTACCCAGCCAGGGAAACCATGCTTTTTCCACGGACAGGAAGATTCTGCTCGAGAACCCACGCCACTGGGGCCTAATGTCCCAACCCCGGAGCCATGCAGATTCTCAACAGTCTCTCAGCTGGAATCCGCTTAAGCCTACGGAGCTTTCTGGGGGAGCAGAGACCAGCACCACAGGTGCAGCTGCCTGCTGTCTAAGCCCTTTGAGCTCATTGGGGGAAGGGCAGCAGCTAGCATTGGGACTCACAATTGCCTAACACGCTAAGCTTCCTGGACTGGGGAAGGGCAGCACCCATCTCTATAGCTCCAGGCCATGCTTTTGCCCTGCTAGAGCCAGGGAGGCTGCAGGGCTTGGTACCAAGATGTGTTCCCCCGAGCCCAACACACCAGCTGTGGCAAACTGTGGTCAGAGTGCCTCTTTAGGCTTGACGCTGAGTCATGCTTCTTCACTGGGCAGGGCTTCCCTGGAGGAACTCCAATAACTCCAGCCAGAGGCTCAGGAATAGAACCGGATCTCCCTTGGCCTGAGCCCCTAGGGGAAGGAGTGGTCACAGTCTCTGTGGACCGGCAGACTTAGTCTTTCCTCCTGGTAGTTCAGAGGAATGCAGGCAGCCCAGACAAGTGAGTTTCGCCCCAGCGAAGCACACCCCCTCCAGCAAGGGTCAATCAAAGCACTTTGTTAAACATGTCCTGCTCCCCATGCCACCCAATTGGGTGAGATCCTCCAACAGGGATTGTCAGGAGTGATCCTACTGGCACCAGTTTGGTGCTTCTCGAGGTCAGATATCTCAGCAGAAGGAGCAGACACCCATCTTTGCTGTCCTCCAGCCACCTTGAGTGACATCTCCAGGCACGGGAGTGAACCAGATGAATAGAGCCTGAAGTGAACCCCCAGCAAACCACAGCAGTCCTACAGAAGAGGGACCTGACCATTGAAAGAAAAATAAACAAACAGAAAGCAACAACAACAGCATCAACAATAACAAAAAAATGCACCCCCCCAAAAAAACCCATCAAAGGATCAGCAGCCTCAAAGATCAAAACTGGACAAACTCATGAAGATGAGAAAGAATCAACAAAAAAATGTGGAAAACCCAAAAGGCCAGATTGCCTCTTCTCTTCTGAATGATTGCAGCATCTCTCCAGCAAGGGTGCAGAACTGGACGGAGGATGAAATGGACAAATTGACAGAAGTAGGCTTCAGAAGATGGATAATGGTATTAAAAAACTATGCTGAGCTAAAGTACCATGTTCTGAACCAATGCTAAGAAGCTAAGAACTTTGATAAAAGGTTAGAAAAGCTGATAGCTAGAATAACCAGTTTAAAGAGAAACATAAATGACTTGATGGAGCTGAAAAACACAGCACAATAACTTTGTGAAGCATACACAAGTATCAATATCCAAACTGACCAAGCAGAAGAAAGGATATCAGAGTTTGAAGACCACCTTGCTGAGGTAAGGCATGCAGACAAGACTAGAGAAAAAAAAAATGAAAAGGAATGAACAAAGCCTCCAAGAAATATGGGACTTTGTAAAAAGACCGAACCTACGATTGATCGGAGTACCTGAAGGAGACGGGAAGAATAGAAACAAGCTGAAAGGCACACTTCAGGATATTACCCAGGAAAAGTTCCCCAACCTTGTAAGCCAAGCCAATATGCGAATTCAGGAAATATAGAGAACACCACTGAGATACTCAATGAGAAGATCAACCCCAAGACAAATAATCACCAGATTCTCCAAAGTCAAAATGAAGGAAAAAATGTTAAGGGCAACCAGGGAGAAAGGCCAGGTCACCTACAAAGGGAAGCCTATCAGACTAAAAGAGAATCTCTTAGCAGAAACCCTACAGGCCAGAAGAGAGTGGGGGCCAATATTCAACATTCTTAAAGAAAAGAATTTTCAACCCAGAATTTCATATCTAGCCAAACTAAGCTTCATAAATGAATGAGAAATAAAATCCTTTCCAGACAAGCAAATGCTGAGGGATTTTGTTACCACCAGGCCTGGCTTGCAAGAGCTCCTAAAAGAAGCAAATGTGGAAAGAATAAAACTGGTACCAGCCACTACAAAAACACACCAAAATACAAAGACCAATGACACTATGAAGAAACCACATCAACTAGTGTGCAAAATAACAAGATAGCATCATGATGATGGGATCAAATTCACACATAACAATACTAACCTTAAATGTAAATAGGCTAAATGCCCCAATTAAAAGACACAGACTGGCACATTGGAGAAACAGTCAAGATCCATCAATATGCTGTGTTCAGGAGACGCATCTCACATGCAAAGACACACATTTGCTCAAAATAAAGAGATAAAGGAAAATTTACCAATCAAATGAAAAGAAAAACAAACAAACAAACAGGGGTTGCAATCCCAGTCTCTGACAAAACAGATTTTAAATCAACAAAGATTTTTTAAAAAGACAAAAAAGGGCATTACATAATGGTAGAGGGAACAATTCAGTGAGAAGAGCTAACTATTCTAAATATATGAGCACCCAGATTTATACCAACTTCTTAGAGACCTACAAAGAGACTTACACTCCCACACAATAATAGTGGAAGATTTTAACACCCCACTGTCAATATTGGACAGATCAATAAGACAGAAAATTAGCAAGGTTATTCAGAATTTTAACTCAGCTCTGGAACAGTGAACTTAATAAACATTTACAGAACTCTCCACTCTAAATCAACAGAATATACATTCTTTTCAGTGCCACATGGTACTTATTCTAAAATTGACCACATAATTCGAAATAAAACACTCCTCAGCAAATGCAAAAGAACTGAAATTACACCAGTCTCTCAGACCACAGTGCAATCAAATTAAAACTCAGGATTAAGAAACTCACTCAAAACCACACAATTACATGGAAATTGAACAACCTGCTCCTGAGTGACTCCTGGGTAAATAATGAAATTATGGCAGAAATCAAGAACTTCTTTGAAACCAATGAAGACAATGGGACAACATTACAGAATCTCTGGGACACAGATAAAGCAGTGCTAAGAGGGAAATTTATAGCACTAAATGCCCATATCAGAAAGCTAGAAATATCTTCAATCAACACCCTAACATCACAATTAAAAGCACTAGAGAGGCAAGAGCAAACAAACCCAAAATTTAGCAGAAGACAAAAAATAACTAACATAAGGGCAGAATTGAAGAAGAGACAGAAACAAAAATTCCTCCAAAAAAATCAATGAATCCAGAAGCTTTTTTTTTTTTTTGGAAAAATTAACAAAATAGATAGACCAATAGCTAGATTAATAAAGAAGAGAGAAGAATCAGATAGACACAATAAAAAATAATAATGGGAAATTACCACTGACCCCACAGAAATACAAACTACCAGCAGGAAATACTATAAACACCTCTATGCAACTAAACTAAAAATCTAGAAGAAATGGATAAATTTCTGGACACATACACCCTCCAAAGACAACCAGGAAGAAGTCAAATCCCTGAATAGACCAGTATCAAACTGAAATTGAGGAAGTAATTAATAGTCTACCAATCAAAAAAAGCCCAGGACCAGAAAAATTCACAGGTAAATTCTGCCAGAGGTACAAAGATGAGCTACTACCATTTCCTCAGAAACTACTCCAAACAATTGAAAAAGAGGGACTCCTCCCTGACTCATTTTATGAAGCCAGCCTCATCCTGATACCAAAACAAGAAAGAGATCCAACAAAAAAAGAAACTTCAGGCCAGTATGCCTAATGAATATTGATGCAAAAATCTTCAATGAAAACACTGGCAAACCAAATCCAGCAGCACATCAAAAAACGTACCACCACGATGAAATTGACTTTATACCTGGGATGCAAGGTTGCTTCAACATACACAAATCAATAAATGTATTCCATCACATAAACAGAACCAAGGACAAAAACCACATGATTATCTCAATAGATACAGAAAAGTCCTTTGATAAAATTCAACATTGCTTCATGTTAAAAACTCTCAATAAACTAGGTATTGATGGAACATATCTCAAAATAATAACAGCTATTTATGACAAACTCAGAGCCAATATCATATTGAATAGGCAAAAGCTGGAAGTATTCCCTTTGACAACTGCTACAAGACAAGGATGCCCTGTCTTACCACTCCTATTCAACATAGTATGGGAAGTTCTGGCCAGGTCAATCACGCAAGAGAAAGAAATAAATGGTTTTTAAATAGGAAGAGAAGAAGTCAAATTGTCCCTGTTTGCAGATGACATGATTTCATATTTAGAAAGCCTCACCATCTCAATCCAAAAGCTCCTTAAACTGATAAGCAACTTCAGCAAAGTCTCAGGATACAAAATCAAGGTGCAAAAATCACAAGCATTTCTTTACACCAACAATAGGGAAGCAAAAAGCCAAATCATAAATGAGCTCCCAATCACAATTGCTAAAAAGAGAATGAAATACCTAGGAATACAGCTAACAAGAACTGTGAAGGACCTCTTCAAGGATAACTATACATCGCTGCTCAAGGAAATAAGAGAGGACACAAACAAATGGAAAAATATTCCATGTTCATGAATAGGAAGAATCAATATTGTGAAAATGGTCATACTGCCCAAAATAATTTGTAGATTAAATGTTATTCCAATCAAACAACCACTGACATTCTTCACAGAATTAGAAAAAACCACTTTAAATTTCATTTGGAATCAGAGAAGACCCCATATAGCCAAGGCAATCATAAACAAAAGAACAAAGCTGGAGGCATCATGCTACCTGACTCCAAACTATACTACAAGGCTACAGTAACCAAAACAGCATGGTACTGGTACCAAAAGAGACATATAGACCAATGGAACAAAACAGAGTCCTCAGAAGTAACACCACACATCTACAACCATCTGATCTTTGACAAACCTGACAAAAATAAGTAATGGGGAAAGGATCTCCTATTCAATAAATGGTGCTGGGAAAACTGGCTAGCTTTATGCAGAAAACTGAAACAGGACCCCTTCCTTACACTTTATATAAAAATTAACTCAAGATGGATTAAAGACTTAAATCTAAAACCCAAAACCATAAAAACCCAGATAATAATGACAGGATTTCATTCTTTATTGTGGCTGAGTAGTATTTCATTATATATATATATATATATATATATATAATATATATATATATATATATATATATACACACACACACACACACACACATTTTCTTTACCCATTACTTCATGATGGACATGTAGGTTGATTTCTTATCTTGGCTACTGTGAATTTTCCTGCAATGAACATGGGAATGAAGACATTTCTTTTATAAATTGGTATAATTTATTTGAGATATATACCTAGCAGTAGGATTTCTGGATTGTATCATAGTTCTATTTTTAATTGTTTGAAGAACCTCCATAGCGGCTATACTAACTTACATTCCCACCAGCAGTGTACAAGGGTCCCCCTTTCTCTGCATCCTCACCAGCATTTGTTAATGCCTGTGTTTTGGATAAAAGTCATTTTAACTAGGGTGAGATTATATCTCGTTGCAGGTTTTATTTGTATTTATCTAATGATTAGTGATGTTGAGCACTTTTAAATAGACTTCTTAGCTATTTATTTGTCTTCTTTTGAGAAATATGTTTTCAAATCTTTTGCTTTTTTAATACGCAAGAATTTTATTAGGGAAATGCCTTTGTAAGAAAATGGCGAGTGAGCTAGAGAATGTGGAAGAGACATCAGATCATAGTTGAAGTCTGACCCCGGGTAAAAGGGAGGGGACAAAGGTTGGGTGGAAGTGTCCTAGACTGTCATGCTGTGTAAGAAAGATTCTAGGAATTAGGAAATGAATATATCTTTAAGCAATATTTTTTTTCAGCCTACCACACTGAAGCAGTGCCTGACACATAATAGAAATAGAAAAACACAGATAAAACTGGATGACATTATGGTAAATGAAATACTCCAGGTACAGAAAGAGAAACATCGCATGTTTTCAATTTTATTGAGAACCTAAAAATAAAATGGAACTCATGGATATGAAGAGTAGAATGATAGTTACCAGCGAGAATCTGGGATTCATAGCAAGAAGTAGGGGGCTAAATGTGAATGGTTAATGGGTAAAAAAAATACAGTAAGGTAGAATGAATAAGATCTAGTATCTGGTAGCAGAATAGGCTGACTATAGTTAACAATAGTTTATTTTATATTTTACAATAACTGAAAGGCTGGAATTGGAATGTCCCTAAAAAATGATAAATGCTTAAGATGATGGATACCACAATTACATTGATTTCATCATTACACATTTTCCCATATTGTAAAAATTGCATGTGCAACATAAATATTCACAACTATTATATACCCAAAATAATGAAAAGTAAAAATTGAAAACAATTATATTATAAAAGGTGGTAGTATCTTTTATATCCAAGTTACGAACATTTGCAAAGCTTTGTATCTTAATAATCTATTTTATAATTAAAATATTTAAGAACTGTAAAGGCATCGTGGATAATACACACCTGCCATTCTTTTAAAATTTCACCATTTCTTTTTTCTTTTTTTTTTTTTTATTATACTTTAAGTTAGGGTACATGTGCATGACGTTTATATCATGTATAACTCCCCAATGCAATCCCTCCCTCCTCCCCCCTCCCCCTGATAGGCCCCAGTGTGTGATGTTCCCCTTCCCGAGTCCAAGTGATCTCATGTTCAGTTCCCACCTATGAGTGAGAACATGCGGTGTTTGGTTTCTCTTCTTGTGATAGTTTGCTAAGAATGATGGTTTCCAGCTGCATCCATGTCCCTACAAAGGACGCAAACTCATCCTTTTTGATGGCTGCATAGTATTCCATGGTGTATATGTGCCACATTTTCTTAATCCAGTCTGTCACAGATGGACATTTGGGTTGATTCCAAGTCTTTGCTATTGTGAATAGTGCCGCAATAAACATACGTGTGCATGTGTCTTTGTAGTAGAGTAATTTATAATCCTTTGGGTATATACCAAAGGATTATATACCACCAGTAGTGGGATGGCTGGGTCATATGGTACATCTAGTTCTAGATCCTTGAGGAATCGCCATACTGTTTTCCATAATGGTTGAACTAGTTTACAATCCCACCAACAGTGTAGAAGTGTTCCTATTTCTCCACATCCTCTCCAACAACTGTTGTTTCCTGACTTCTTAATGATTGCCATTCTAACTGGTGTGAGATGGTATCTCATTGTGGTTTTGATTTGCATTTCTCTGATGGCCAGTGACGATGAGCATTTTTTCATGTGTCTGTTGGCTGTACGGATGTCTTCTTTTGAGAAATGTCTGTTCATATCCTTTCCCCACTTTTGATAGGGTGTTTGTTTTTTTCTTGTATATTTGTTTGAGTTCTTTGTAGATTCTGGATATTAGCCCTTTGTCAGATGAATAGGTTGCAAAAATTTTTTCCCATTCTGTAGGTTGCCTGTTCACTCTGATGGTAGTTTCTTTAGCTGTGCAAAAGCTCTTTAGTTTAATGAGATCCCATTTGTCAATTTTGGCTTTTGCTGCCGTTGCTTTTGGTGTTTTAGACATGAAGTCCTTGCCCATGCCTATGTCCTGAATGGTACTACCTAGATTTTTTCTAGGGTTTTTATGGTATTAGGTCTAACATTTAAGTCTCTAATCCATCTTGAATTAATTTTCGTATAAGGGGTAAGGAAAGGATCCAGTTTCAGCTTTCTACTTATGGCTAGCCAATTTTCCCAGCACCATTTATTAAATAGGGAATCCTTCCCCATTTCTTGTTTCTCTCAGGTTTGTCAAAGATCAGATGGCTGTAGATGTGTGGTATTATTTCTGAGGACTCTGTTCTGTTCCATTGGTCTATATCTCTGTTGTGGTACCAGTACCATGCTGTTTTGGTTACTGTAGCCTTGTAGTATAGTTTGAAGTCAGGTAGCGTGATGCCTCCAGCTTTGTCCTTTTGACTTAGGATTGTCTTAGCAATGCGGGCTCTTTTTTGGTTCCATATGAACTTTAAAGCCGTTTTTTCCAATTCTGTGAAGAAAGTCATTGGTAGCTTGATGGGGATGGCATTGAATCTATAAATAACCTTGGGCAGTATGGCCATTTTCACGATATTGATTCTTCCTATCCATGAGCATGGTATGTTCTTCCATTTGTTTGTGTCCTCTTTGATTTCACTGAGCAGTGGTTTGTAGTTCTCCTTGAAGAGGTCCTTTACATCCCTTGTAAGTTGGATTCCTAGGTATTTTATTCTCTTTGAAGCAATTGTGAATGGAAGTTCATTCCTGATTGGCTCTCTGCTTGTCTGTTACTGGTGTATAAGAATGCTTGTGATTTTTGCACATTAATTTTGTATCCTGAGACTTTGCTGAAGTTGCTTATCAGCTTAAGGAGATTTTGGGCTGAGACGATGGGGTTTTCTAAATATACAATCATGTCATCTGCAAATAGGGACAATTTGACTTCTTCTTTTCCTAACTGGATACCCTTGATTTCTTTCTCTTGCCTGATTGCCCTAGCCAGAACTTCCAACACTATGTTGAATAGGAGTGGTGAGAGAGGGCATCCCTGTCTTGTGCCAGTTTTCAAAGGGAATTTTTCCAGTTTTTGCCCATTCAGTATGATATTAGCTGTGGGTTTGTCATAAATAGCTCTTATTATTTTGAGGTACGTTCCATCAATACCAAATTTATTGAGCGTTTTTAGCATAAAGGGCTGTTGAATTTTGTCAAAAGCCTTTTCTGCATCTATTGAGATAATCATGTGGTTCTTGTCTTTGGTTCTGTTTATATGCTGGATTATGTTTATGATTTGCGAATGTTGAACCAGCCTTGCATCCCAGGGATGAAGCCCACTTGATCATGGTGGATAAGCTTTTTGATGTGCTGCTGAATCCGGTTTGCCAGTATTTTATTGAGGATTTTTGCATCGATGTTCATCAGGGATATTGGTCTAAAATTCTCTTTTTTGTTGTGTCTCTGCCAGGCTTTGGTATCAGGATGATGTTGGCCTCATAAAAAGAGTTAGGGAGGATTCCCTCTTTTTCTATTGATTGAAATAGTTTCAGAAGGAATGGTACCAGCTCCTCCTTGTACCTCTGGTAGAATTCAGCTGTGAATCCATCTGGTCCTGGACTTTTTTTGGTGGGTAGGCTATAATTGTTGCCTCAATTTCAGAGCCTGCTATTGGTCTATTCAGGGATTCAACTTCTTCCTGGTTTAGTCTTGGGAGAGTGTAAGTGTCCAGGAAATTATCCATTTCTTCTAGATTTCTGGTTGATTTGCGTAGAGGCATTTATAGTATTCTCTGATGGTTGTTTGTATTTCTGTGGGGTCGGTGGTGATATCCCCTTTATCATTTTTTATTGCGTCTATTTGATTCCTCTCTCTTTTCTTCTTTATTAGTCTAGCTAGCGGTCTGTCAATTTTGTTTATCTTTTCAAAAAACCAACTCCTGGATTCATTGATTTTTTGGAGGGTTTTTTGTGTCTCTATCTCCTTCAGTTCTGCTCTGATCTTAGTTATTTCTTGCCTTCTGCTGGCTTTTGAATGTGTTTGCTCTTGCCTCTTTAGTTCTTTTAATTGTGATGTTAGAGTGTCAATTTTAGATCTCTCCTGCTTTCTCTTGTGGGCATTTAGTGCTATAAATTTCCCTCTACACACTGCTTTAAATGTGTCCCAGAGATTCTGGTATGTTGTATCTTTGTTCTCATTGGTTTCAAAGAACATCTTTATTTCTGCTTTCATTTCGTTATGTACCCAGTAGTCATTCAGGAGCAGGTTGTTCAGTTTCCATGTAGTTGAGCGGTTTGGATTGAGTTTCTTAGTCCTGAGTTCTAGTTTGATTTCACTGTGGTCTGAGAGACACTTTGTTATAATTTCTGTTCATGTACATTTGCTGAGGAGTGCTTTACTTCCAATTATGTGGTCAATTTTGGAATAAGTGTGATGTGTTGCTGAGAAGAATGTATATTCTGTTGATTTGGGGTGGAGAGTTCTATAGATGTCTATTAGGTCCGCTTGGTGCAGAGATGAGTTCAATTCCTGGATATCCTTGTTAACTTTCTGTCTCGTTGATCTGTCTAATGTTGACAGTGGAGTGTTGAAGTCTCCCATTATTATTGTATGGGAGTCTAAGTCTCTTTGTAGGTCTCTAAGGACTTGCTTTATGAATCTGGGTGCTCCTGTATTGGGTGCATAGATATTTAGGAGAGTTAGCTCTTCCTGTTGAATTGATCCCTTTACCATTATGTAATGGCCTTCTTTGTCTCTTTTGATCTTTGATGGTTAAAGTCTGTTTTATCAGAGACTAGGATTGCAACCCCTGCTTTTTTTGTTCTCCATTTGCTTGGTAGATCTTCCTCCATCCCTTTATTTTGAGCCTATGTATGTCTCTGCATGTGAGATGGGTCTCCTGAATACAGCAGACTGATGGGTCTTGACTCTTGATCCAGTTTGCCAGTCTGTGTCTTTTATTGGAGCATTTAGTCCATTTACATTTAAGGTTAATATTGTTATGTGTGAACTTGATCCTGTCATTATGATATTAACTGGTTATTTTGCTCGTTAGTTGATGCAGTTTCTTCCTAGCCTCGATGGTCTTTACATTTTGGCATGTTTTTGCAATGGCTGGTACCGGTTGTTCCTTTCCATGTTTAGGGCTTCCTTCAGGGTCTCTTGTAAGGCAGGCCTGGTGGTGACAAAATCTCTAAGCATTTGCTTATCTGTAAAGGATTTTATTTCTCCTTCACTGATGAAGCTTAGTTTGGCTGGATATGAAATTCTCGGTTGAAAATTCTTTTCTTTAAGAACGTTGAATATCGGCCCCCACTCTCTTCTGGCTTGTAGAGTTTCTGCCGAGAGGTCTGCTGTTAGTCTGATGGGCTTCCCTTTGTGGGTAACCCGACCTTTCTCTCTGGCTGCCCTTAAGATTTTTTCCTTCATTTCAACTTTGGTGAATCTGGCAATTATGTGTCTTGGAGTTGCTCTTCTGGAGGAGTATCTTTGTGGCGTTCTCTGTATTTCCTGAATTTGAATGTTGGCCTGCCCTACTAGGTTGGGGAAGTTCTCCTGGATGATATCCTGAAGAGTGTTTTCCAACTTGGTTCCATTTTCCCCCTCACTTTCAGGCACCCCAATCAGACGTAGATTTGGTCTTTTTACATAATCCCATACTTCTTGCAGGCTTTGTTCATTTCTTTTTCTTCTTTTTTCTTTTGGTTTCTCTTCTCGCTTCATTTCATTCATTTGATCCTCAATCGCTGATACTCTTTCTTCCAGTTGATCGAGTCGGTACTGAAGCTTGTGCATTTGTCACGTATTTCTCGTGTCATGGTTTTCATCTCTGTCATTTCGTTTATGATCTTCTCTGCATTAATTAGTCTACCTGTCAATTCTTCCACTTTTTTTTCAAGATTTTTAGTTTCTTTGCGCTGGGTACGTAATTCCTCCTTTAGCTCTGAGAGGTTTGATGGACTGAAGCCTTCTTCTCTCATCTCGTCAAAGTCATTCTCTGACCAGCTTTGATCCGTTGCTGGCAATGGGCTGCGCTCCTTTGCAGGGGGAGATGCGCTCTTATTTTTGAATTTCCAGCTTTTCTGCCCTGCTTCTTCCCCATCTTTGTGGTTTTATCTGTCTCTGGACTTTGATGATGGTGACGTACGGATGGGGTTTTGGTATAGGTGTCCTTCCTGTTTGATAGTTTTCCGTCTGACAGTCAGAAGGACTGTCTGTTGGTCTGTTGGAGATTGCTTGAGGTCCACTCCAGACCCTGTTTGCCTGGGTATCAGCAGCAGAGGTTGCCGAAGATAGAATATTGCTGAACAGCGAGTGTACCTGTCTGATTCTTTCTTTGGAAGTTTCCTCTCAGGGGTGACGCCACCCTGTGAGGTGTGGGGTGTCAGACTGCCCCTAGTGGGGGATTTCTCCCAGCTAGGCTACTCAGGGGTCAGGGACCCACCTGAGCAGGCAGTCTGTCCATTCTCAGATCTCAACCTCCGCATTAGGAGATCCACGGCTCTCCCCAAAGCTGTCAGACAGAGTCGTTCGCGTCTGCACCGCCCCCGCTCTTTCCCCTAATGGACTGCAGCTGTGCGCTGTCCGCAGAGGTAGAGTCTACAGAGACAGGCAGGCTTCCTTGAGCTGCTGTGAGCTCCACCCAGTTCGAGCTTCCCAGCGGCTTTGTTTACCTACTTAAGCCTCAGCAATGGCGGGCGCCCCTCCCCCAGCCTCGCTGCTGCCTTGTGGATAGATCACGGCAGACGGCTGTTTTAGCAGTGAGGGAGGCTCCCTGGGCATGGGACCCTCCCGGCCAGGTGTGGGATATATTCTCCTGGTGTGCCTGTTTCCTTAAAGCACAGTATTGGGGTGGGAGTGACCCGATTTTCCAGGTGTTGTGTGTCTCAGTTCCCCTGGCTAGGAAAACGGATTTCCTTCCCCCTTGCGCTTCCAGGTGAGGCGATGCCTCGCCCTGTTTCAGCTCACGCTGGTCAGGCTGCAGCAGCTGACCAGCACCGATTGTCTGGCACTCCCTAGAGAGATGACCCCAGTACCTCAGTTGAAAATGCAGAAATCACCGGTCTTCTGTGTCGCCGGCGCTGGGAGTTGGAGACTGGAGCTGTTCCTATTCGGCCATCTTGCTCCGCCCCCTTTTTTTTTTTTTTTTGAAAAGCAGTCTGTCTCTGTCGCCCAGTCTGGAGTGCAGTGGCACGATCTTGCCTCACTGCAACTTCCGCCTCCCGGGTTCAAGTGACTCTCCTGCCTCAGCCTCCCGAATAGCTGAGATTACAGGCATGCATCACCATGCCCAGCTAATTTTTGTATTTTTAGTAGACTCGGGATTTCACCATGTTGGCCATGCTGGTCTCAAACTCTTGCCCTCGGGTGATCCGCTCACCTCAGCCTTCCAAAGTGCTAGGATTTCCAGGGATGAGCCAACGCGCCTGGCCACCATTCTTATTAACAAAAAAGATCTTGGCAATTACTCCCATAATCCCCTTGGATTGTGTCTCACTTGAAAATATTGTATGATTTCAAGGAGGAAAAATCTTCCACATTTACTTGTGACAAAAAACAAACAAACAAAACAAAACAAAACAAAACAAAACAAAACAAATCTTTAGTGAAGGATATGTCTGGAAATGTAGCATTTTATATTTTAAAGACTTAAGACTCATAAGAAACTACATTTTGGTGAAAGATTTTTGAATACTGCAAATCTACATTTATTTTTGAAACTTGGGCATGAGTCTCCTGCTTGCTCTTTCCTCAGTGACTTATCTGCTCATTTATTCATTCCTGTCATGTACTTGTTAGATTAAAATTAACAGAATTTTATTGTGAATCCTCTGTAAATTAAGAACACTTAAATAGAATCCATATTAGATCTTTTGCAAGGCCATGCTTACTAGTGTCCCAATACCCTCTCCTTCTTGCTGCTAATTTCCATTAAACCCTCTTTCTTTCTTATGATAAATATTAAACATTCACGAACACATGAATTGAAAGTAAAATACCTACTATCTTATTTGTGGAAGGATTTTTGAAAAAATCTTACTTGGCTTGTTTAATAATATTTACTAAACATTTAATATATTTAAGCTATTTGAGCAATTGTATAATAATTATAATTGTAATGATAACACCCAGAAAAAGGTTAAACACTTAGGATCTTATGATCACAGGAGTTTTTAAATGTTATTATTTAAATACTTATTTTTTTTTGGCTGGGCACGGTGGCTTACGCCTGTAATCCCAGCACTTTGGGAGGCCAAGGCAGGTGGATCACCTGAGGTCAGGAGGTCGAGACCAGCCTGACCAACATGGTGAAACCCCATCTTTACTAAAAATACAAAAATTAGCCAGGACTGGTGGTGCATGCCTGTAATCTCAGCTACTCCAGAGGCTGAGGCAGGAGAATTGTTTAATCCCAGGAGGCAGAGGTTGCAGTGAGCTGAGATTGCGCCACTGCACTCCAGCCTTGGCAACACAAACGAAACTCTGTCTGAAGAAATAATAATAATAATTAATAAATAAAATAAATACTTATTTTTTTCAGAGAGCAATGATGAGGTCACCAATAAAAGATTGTAATGCAAACATATTTAATTAGGACAAAAATCTTCAGAGTAGTTGAATGAAAACCTAAGTTCAAGGAGAAATTCCCTATAAAGAAATTCTGAAAGAAGAGTTCTCATATTTTTAAAAATAGATGACAACAGGTATCAAATTTTGATGGCATTTAGATTTCATCAAATGCATTTTTTAAAGCGATATGTTTCCTTTTAATTATTACAAGTATAAATGTTGAAATAATAATTATTGCAAACTATTTATGCTTGATTAGAATTTTAGCTATCAAAAGTGTTCTCTGTGGTGTGATAGTCTACTTTCCTTACAGTGTTTTGTTTCATAATATTTGAAGAAAACTATTAAAATTGTTCTTCATGGTTAGAACTGTTGGGCTCTGTACTAGTACATATATATTGCAAGTATTCTGTTACAGATATCTCCTCCACTTCATGTATGTACTCACAATGACATTTCCATTTCTTAAACAATTAGCAAATTAAGTCTATCAAATTATATTCTACTGCCTTTAAAGGACTGACAGTAAGCTACAGTAAGCCAACTCAGAAACACAAAGACATGCACATGTCTCTTGTAATGAGTGACTGAGATGTGGAATGAAGCACAACAAACTCAAGCCTGTACATGGCCTAATCTGTATTTCATGTGTTTTTCTTTCTTTATCATTGCTCTTTTGTTATTTCAAGTCAGATAAATTATCCTATTCAATCCTCTTTTAGTAAAGATGGGAGAGAGGGAAAGAGAGTGAGAGAGAACTTGCTCAAGTCCTACAAGTCAGTAGATTTATCATATTTCTATTATGTGTCAGGCACTGCTTCAGTGTGGTAGGTTGAAAAAAATATTGCTTAAAGATATATTCATTTCCTAATTCCTAGAATCTTGTATTACTTTATATGCCAAAATGGTAAATATGACCTTATATGGCAAATGACATGAGAGGAATTTATCCTGGATTATCTGGCATATGTGTATGCAATGGCATGTATCCTTATAAGAAATCAGTAGAGGAAGTTTTGAGAGTCTGGACTCACACACAGAGGAAAAGGTGATGTTAAGAAAGAAGCAGAGATTGGGGTGAAGTGAGAACAACCCAAATAGTTTCAAAGAATGTTGGACAGTCACCAGATTTTGCAAGAGGCAAGGAAAGATTTTCTTCCAGAGCCTATTAAAGAAATGTGGCCCCACTGACACCTTGATTTTGGACTTTGGCCCCCAGAATGGTGAGATGATGAATTTCTGTTGTTTTAAGCCACAGAGTTTGTGTCAAATAGTGAGGATAACCCTGGGAAACGTACATCTAGATATCAAATGATGAACGTGAATACTGACATAAGAAGTTTAGTCTCTCAATAGATAAAGTTAAGGGCCCTGAGTTAGTTAGGCTAAAATACTTGTATCTAGCATGAAAACTCAGATGACAATAAACAGGGACATGTTCTTGCTGTGCCACATTTTGCAGATGAATATAAAGAGCAATTAAAACCATTAACTGATCATTCCTGGATGTTCGAGCTGATAAGAGTTTATTAGGATTGTTCAACACCAGGCTATTACTTCCTGAGACTTCAATGTTGATTGGAATCTACCAAAAATGTTTCCTGCAGTAGTTACAAAGAATATATGGCATGCAATTCCTTTATATTTCATGTAATTAGTAACTGGCAAGCAAAACAAATTAGGTGCTTGATAAACATGCACAATTATATTTTCAAAACAGTTGTATTTATGCTCAAAAGAAGAGAAAATTTTATGAATGTGTAATCAAGGATATAAAATTGGAAAGACAACACAACTGAGCAGAGTTAATTTGGTGGTGGCAACAAATCACACATTGCCCAACCCTCCCACCCCACCCTTATGTGGTGTATGCACTGCCCTGATAAATGCTGTTCTTGGCAAAGCCTCACACAAAATTCAGTCTGGAGATCCTTCTTCTGTTGCTGTCATCCTTCATTACTCCTTTGAGGAATTAGAGGCTGTAAAATGAAGATCTGCACCAGTGCAGATAACAGACTCCCATTTTTTACCTCACCTATTTAAAAGCATGTGAGAGATGAAGTTTCTAAACACTTGCCATTGTTTCTTTATCTTTTCCAAATAGGCAAATAGGTATAACATATAGCTCTTGGATCTTACTAGGCTCATGAGCTTTTTCAAAATGGACAGGCAATATGTACATAGAAATTATGTCATTAGGCATGGCCCCAGAAGAACACAGGTTAGTTTCTGTAAAGCACAAGTGTGTGCTTTACAAAATTGAGGAAGCAGGTGAAATTTGTCTTCATTGTCAACCAACAAATATGTACTAAGCACTCACTACATGGAAGGCACTTCTCTAGATACTATGCATATAACAGCGAATACAAAAGACAAGAATTATTAACTTCATAGGGGCTTACATTCTAGTGAATTGCAAGAGAACATAAAGAAATAAAATTAAACAGAAAAAGGATGATGAGCATCAGAGGGGCAAGTGACTTGCAATTTAAAATAAAGTGGTCATGTAGGCTTCATAAGGAGGAACAAGACATTTGAGAAAAATACTGAAATATATGAGGGGGCAAGCTCCATAGATATTAGCAAAAAGAACACTTCAAGCAGAGGAAACAGAAAGTGCAAAATACCTGAGGTAGGAGCATGTCTGTCATGTTTGAAGAACAGAAAAGGGACCTGTATTTCTGGAGCCAAATGAATGATGAAGAAATAGTAGGAAATAAGGTTGTGAGGCAATGGGACCCAAGTTGGAGGTAGGGAACAATCAGAGGGAGGCCATGTTAAGAATCTTTGCAAGGTCTGTGTTTTACTCTGAGTGATATAGAAAGTCATTGAAGAAAGCTCAGCAGAAAAATGATATGATTTCATATACTAAAATGATAACTCTGGCTACTGTGATGAGTGAATGGAAGCAAGGATAGAAGAAGGGAGGACTTTTAGAAAGCTATGGGAATAATCCAAATGAGGAGTGATGGTGGTCTCAATCAGGGTGTCCTTAGTGGCCATTGTGAATCTGAGGCAAGCATAGATATAGTGGGCTATAGTAAGTGAATGCAGGTATGTCAAAGGAGAGTATATTGGGGCTAGGCTGACCATGTGTTCTGATTTATTTAAAGATTCTATTAATATCTGTTGTCTAGGTGTAATTCCAAAGCACTATTTCTCTCTAAAAAGTGCCCTTGCTTGGATAATCAATTACACAGTCATTCTAGTTATAGCTGAAGAGATGTGGAAATGAATTTGGCTGAGATCTTGGACTTGGCCTTAGATATGTTTGTATGGTAAGTTGTAGGTCATTTGTCTTTATTACCCTGATAGCAGGCATACATTATTTGTAATATGTTTTTGCTTTTTTTCTGAATAATACATATTCATTTCCTAAATTAGAAAAAATAATAAAAGAAGCTGACACAATCCTATTCTTATGGTAAATTATTGATTAATATGACATACTGTGAACCCCAAAAATCTGAGCCAGGTCTCAGTTAATTTAGGAAGTTTATTTTGCCAAGGTTGAGGATGCAGCCTCAGTAAGTCCTGATGATATGTGCACAAGGTGGTCAGGGCACAGCTTGGTTTTATGCATTTTAGGGAAACATGAGACATCAATCAATATATGTAAGAAGTACATTAGTTCTGTCCAGAAATGTGGAGACAACTGAAAGTAAGCCCCCCCTCCCCCACTGGGGGCTTCCAGGTCACAGGTAGATGAGAGACAGATGGTTGCATTCTTTTGAGTTTCTGGTAAGTCTTTCCAAAACAGGCAATCAGAATATGCATCTATCTCTGTGAGCAGAGGGAAGACTTTGAATGAGAGGCAGATTTGCCCTGAGGGGTTCCCAGCTTGAAGGGGCCTCAGATATTTTCCATTCACAACACATAAACTGGATCTCTACATATATGCTTCTTTTAAAATATCATGTTCCAGTGAGATATCCATATAAATCCTATTATTCTACAGTAGCCATTAATATGAATGATTACTTTGTACCAGAGAATATTCTAAGCATTAAACTTATTATAATTCATATAACCTTTCCAACCACCTTATTCAGCAGGTATAATTATCCCGACTTTGTTGATGAGGGAACTGCGGTTCTCAGTCATGTACTAAAGTTGACTGATATCACAAACCCTGTAAATAGTGGAGCCAGGATTCAAACCATATAGTTATAGTTCAGACCATGTGTTCTTAATAGCTACACTGTACTGGTTCTTGAATGTCACAGAGTAGAATAAGCAATCACCCTGTTTAGCAATGAATTTGATGTGTATTCTCCCCACTCCCATATGTTTATCTATAATCATACAAGTTAACATTTTCGTTGATTTGTTTAAGCAAGCAAACAACCCCTACTCCAATGGTGATCATCACCACTTCAATGCCTGTCTCTATCATATTATATACATACATCAAAATGCCAGTTTTTAGGTTCTCCACACTTCATGTGGATACAAAATCATCTTATATTCATTGCTCTTCAACAATTTTTTTCCACAGAACTATTGTTTTGGGAACAAACCTTCCTGGGTTATTGGACATAGTTATAACTATTTCTCTTTAAAATGATGCATAACTATACCATAATTTGTTGCCTATTCCCTTACAAAAGGAAAATATTTATCATTTGTTTTCATTTCAAAATAGTGTTGTGGTATACATCTCACCTACACTTCATTTAGGAAAGATAGATTCCTAACAGTGGAAATGCTGAATAAAAAGTGTGTATCTTAAGCTAGGCGTGGTCACTCACACCTGTAATCCCGTAATCTGGGAGGATGAGGAGGGCAGATCTCTTGAGGCCAGAAGTTTGAGACCAGCCTGGTCAACATTTATAGAGAAACACCATCTCTATAAAAAAAAAAAAAAATACAAAAATTAGCTGGGCGTGGTGACACACACCTGTAATCCCAGCTACTCTGGAAGCTGAGGCATGAGAATTGCTTGAACCCAGAAGGTGGAGGTTGCAGTGAGCTGAGATGATACCACTGCACTCCAGTTCTGTCTCAGAAAAGAAGAAAGAAGAAGGAAGGAAGGAAGGAAGGAAGGAGGAAGGAAGGAAGGAAGGAAGGAAGGAAGGAGAAGGGAAGGGACAGGAAGGGAAAGGAAGGGAAGATAATGTTTATTTTAATATTAATGTGCTAAAAATCACTTTACCAAAAGATTATAGCAATTCACACTCCCAGCAGTTTACTTGATACTGCCCATTTCTTCATATTTTGTTAAAACTATCAGTATTTTATTTTATATTATTTCTAGTTTCGGGGATGAAACTTTGTGGCTATGACTTCAAAATACCATATAAGCAGAACCTAATAACTTCTAATTACCTATACAACTTCTACCCTTCTTTGATCTACCATCATGTCTTATCTGGATTAATGCAATATCATCCTGACTGGTCATTCTGCTTATACCCTTATCTCCCTTCAGTTAATTATCAACATAGCAGTCAAAGTACATCAATCAAAGCTTGTCCCTCCTGCTAAAAGTAAAAAGTAAGTCAAAGCTTGTCCTTTCTGCTCAAAATCTTAAAATGGCTTCTCATTTCACCCAATATCTGTTCACCTTTCCCCTAGCATTGTTATATATCCTACTTCATTTCCTACTACTCATCTTTCCTCTCTGTTTCAATCACACTGGCCTCCTTGCCGTTCCTTGAACACAACAGGCACCTTTCCTTCTTGGAGTCTTTAGCCAAGCCTTTCCCTCAGCTTGGAATGCTCTTGTCCCAGATAGTCACATTGCTCAAACCCAAACTATTTCCTTCTTTGAGTTTTTTGCTCAAAGAGAAGTGAGGGCTTCCTTGAACATCCTATTTCAAATTACAATCCTTGTCAATTATTTTCTCTTCCTTGCTTTATTTTTTTTTTCTTCTTAGTACTTACTATTTAAAATACTGTTTTACTTGTATGTCTTGTTTGTATTTGTATTTTCCCTAGAACATAAAGCTTTGTAAAGGCAGATATTATTGCTTGTTTGGGGCCCTAATATACCATACCCCTAGACTCTGAACTGGGTATCACATAGTATGTGCTTTTAAAATATTTGTTGAATCAGTGCAAAAATTAGAAGTTGCAAGCACAAAGAAAGTATCAACTATGTTAAATGCCACAGAGCTATAAAGTAGTATAAGGACTCTGAAGTGTCTATTAGAGATTAATGGTGATCTTAGCAAGAAAAATTTTATTAAATGGATAAGGGTGGAAGTCATATTGCAATCAGATGAAGAAAGAGTAAGTGTGGAAGAGACAGTAAGAAGAATTTTAAAGATATTTGGCTGTGAAAAGGAGATGTCTTCTGTTTTGTATCATAACTCCCTGCCCTTAGTCTTCTCCATTTTATATCTCCATATTATTTTGATCCCCTGCTTCCACAGCACCTTTCTAGCTTCAGCAATGAATACCCTTTTTGACTATAAACTTTACTGCTACATCTGGTTTTGTCTATTTCAAAATATGCTCTATTACCACAATTCAAAGAGAAAAATGTAAGATCCCCACTAGTCTTACATTTATCTGCATATGAGCTATAACATAAAGATAAGTCTAAAAATCATATGCATAACAAACATAAAATTTCCTAAGAGAAAATCTAAATTCTAATAACTTGATGAGACTATCTCTACCACATCAGCCGAGTAGTAGCATATTTACTTATTTTTCCTCCTGAATTTATATTTTGTATAGAAGTGTAAAAACATGTAACCTGCTTTCAGGAAGAATTTCTCTGTTTTCCAAAAGAGAATGCTACTGCACTTATATGCTCTACTATGACTCTTGACAACAACCAATGAAGATTATTTCTTTATAAATTTCTGATTTGGTCGTTAAAAGAATAGTTATTTCTAGAGGAAGGAGGTTGAAATGATTATCTTTTTTTTCCAGCTTTTGTATGCCCTTATTTCCTGACAATTCCAGGTAGAATATTGTTTTCTGGAAAGACTGAGCAAGATGTATGCATTATTGCTTCAGGAGACTGTACAATGTTGGAATTTCAGGTTGACTGCTAGAAGTGGATTGATTATCTGGATGGAAACACGGCATGTTTTTCTGGTTACAGAATATATTAAGAAAATGAGAGCATCCCAAATGAGATAATGTAGAGTGGTCCAAGACGTTCGATTGGGCTGTCTCCAAAACTTATAAGAAGTGTATGGCAAACATCTTTTAATTTCCTTTGAATGTGAAGATTAAGAGGGAAGAAACTAAACTGTGCTCTAATGACAATAGTTTAAAATATTATCATGCTAAAAATGACATAAAGGAACAATTCAAAAGAACTCAATGATTATTCTATAGGTATTATTATTATTTGAATAGCAATGTAAATTGTAACATTGGAATTTGCAGAACTTTAAATCCAAATAATGAAAAATAAACTTTACATCTAATGTAAGCTGATGCCTAAATTTCAGCACAATATAGGACATGTTCTCAATTTCTCACACTTACAGGCCAGTTACACTTTGTTTTATCTCTCATTAAATCTTTTATATAATTTTAAAACCTATTAATTTTTATGAAAATTGTCTGGATGAAACCAAAATGTTAAAGTTTCATATGCCTTATGCATTAAGCAGAAAATTTCCAATTCAGACTTTTCTCACAGATGTGTTTAAGCTGGCCTCTGCTCCTAGCAGGTACATTACCAAATGGAGAAGCAAGTATTAGTTTGAAGAAAAACTCCGTTACAGGATTTTTACAATTTATTGTTAAATTTGCATATAGAAAAATTTACTTTTGTGCTGTACTTTTATAGTAAAGATTTACCCCTACCCCAACCCCTGGCAACACACTGTTCTTGATCCCTATAGTTTTGTCTTTTCCAGAGTGACACATAAATTGAATCTTATGTAATCATATGTGAACTTTTGAACATGGCTTATTGCCCTTAGCATACGTATTTGAGATCTATACATGTTGTTATGGGTATCAGTAGTTCAATTATTTTTATTACTGAGTAGTATTCCATCGTATGGTTGTGCCAGTTTTACTATCTTCCACTTGAGACACATTTGAGTTGTTTCCAGTTAGCCACTATTTTGAGTAAAGCTGCTATAAACACTTATGTACAGTTCATTGCGTGAATATACATTTTCATTTTTCTACGGAAAATATCCAGGAGTCAGATTGCTGTGTCATATTGAAAGGGTATGTTTAATTTTATCACAAAGTGCCAAACTCATTTCTAGACTGGCTGCCCTACCATTTTGTATTCCTACCAGAAATGTAGGAGAGTTTCAGTACCATTAGATACTTGCCATTACTTGCTATTGTCAGTTTCATTTGTTTTTAATAGTTTCATATCCAACATACAAGACTTTTAGATGTCTTTTTTTATAATAATAATTTTATTTACTACATCATTATAATATTTTAAAATTAATGTGTATGTATCTGATAATACAAGTTCAACATAGAATTGAAAGAAGTGAACAAGTTAACAATAAAAAATGAGGTTTTAACACTTCTCTCTCACAGCTTGTCACACAGCCACATCAGTGAATCTTTAAAAAGTTTTGAACGACACTATTAACCATCACTTATATGCCCAAACCCACACACACTTGTACAGACAGTATATACTAACAGAATACTTCTGTTTTTGAGTTCACATGGAAATTTTCCAAAAGTACACTATAATCTCATGTTTCCAAGCATATTAGTACAAAAATATTAAACTATGATTTCAATGCAGTATCACTAGCCTACTTTGGTCAATGGACACTTGAAATGTAACTATTCAAATATAAAATTAATTAATAGAAAATAAAATCAATTTCTCACACTAGCCACATTTACACAGAAACGCAGAATATTTCCAGATTCACAGAAAATGCTCTATACAGTTTATCTAATATAGAGGTCAATAACTAAAAATTAGGAAACCTGTATAATTTTAACTCAGTAATACATTTCTTATTTATTTATTTATTTATTTTATTATTATTATACTTTAAATTCTAGGGTACATGTGCATAACGTGCAGGTTTGTTACATATGTATACTTGGGCCATGTTGGTGTGCTGCACCTATCAACTTGTCAGCACCCATCAACTCGTCAGCACCCATCAACTCGTCATTTACATCAGATGTAACTCCCAGTGAAATCCCTCCCCTCTCCCCCTCCCCATGATAGGCCCTGGTGTGTGATGTTCCCCTTCCCAAGTCCAAGTGATCTCATTGTTCAGTTCCCATCTATGAGTGAGAACATGCAGTGTTTGGTTTTCTGTTCTTGTGATAGTTTGCTAAGAATGATGGTTTTCAGCTGCATCCATGTCCCTACAAAGGACACAAACTCATCCTTTTATGGCTGCATAATATTCCATGGTGTATATGTGCCGCATTTTCTTAATCCATTCTGTCACTGATGGACATTTGGGTTGATTCCAAGTGTTTGCTATTGTGAATAGTGCTGCAATAAACATACGTGTGCATGTGTCTTTATAGCAGCATGATTTATAATCCTTTGGGTATATACTCAGTAATGGGATGGCTGGGTCATATGGTACTTCTAGTTCTAGATCCTTGAGGAATCACGATACTGTTTTCCATAATGGTTGAACTAGTTTACAATCCCACCAGCAGCGTAAAAGTGTTCCTATTTCTCCACATCCTCTCCAGCACCTGTTGTTTCCTGACTTTTTAATGATTCCCATTCGAACTGGTGTGAGATGGTATCTCATTATGGTTTTGATTTGCATTTCTCTGATGGCCAGTGATGATGAGCATTTTTTCATGTGTCTGTTGGCTGTATGAATGTCTTCTTTTGAGAAATGTCTGTTCATATTCTTGCCCACTTTTTGATGGGGTTCTTTGTTTTTTCCCTGTAAATTTGTTTGAGTTCTTTGTAGATTCTGGATATTAGCCCTTTGTCTGATGAGTAGATTGCAAAAATTTTCTCCCATTCTGTAGGTTGCCTGTTCACTCTGATGGTAGTTTCTTTTGCTGTGCAGAAGCTCTTTAGTTTAATTAGATCCCATGTGTCAAGTTTGGCTTTTGTTGCCGTTGCTTTTGGTGTTTTAGACATGAAGTCCATGCCCATGCCTATGTCCTGAATGGTATTACCTAGGTTTTCTTCTAGGGTTTTTATGGTATTAGGTCTAACATTTAAGTCTCTAATCCATCTTGAATTAATTTTCGTATAAGGAGTAAGGAAACGATCCAGTTTCAGCTTTCTACTTATGGCTAGCCAATTTTCCCAGCACCATCTATTAAATAGGGAATCCTTTTCCCATTTCTTGTTTCTCTCAGGTTTGTCAAAGATCAGATGGCTGTAGATGTGTGGTATTATTTCTGAGGACTCTGTTCTGTTCCATTGGTCTATATCTCTGTTTTGGTACCAGTACCATGCTGTTTTGGTTACTGTAGCCTTGTAGTATAGTTTGAAGTCAAGTAGAGTGATGCCTCCAGCTCTCTTCTTTTGACTTAGGATTGTCTTGGCAATGCTGGCTCTTTTTTGGTTCCACATGAACTTTAAAGCAGTTTTTTCCAATTCTGTGAAGAAACTCATTGGTAGCTTGATGGGGATGGCATTGAATCTATAAATGACCTTGGGCAGTATGGCCATTTTCACGATATTGGTTCTTCCTATCCATGAGCATGGTATGTTCTTCCATTTGTTTGTGTCCTCTTTGATTTCACTGAGCAGTGGTTTGTAGTTCTCCTTGAAGAGGTCCTTTACATCCCTTGTAAGTTGGATTCCTAGGTATTTTATTCTCTTTGAAGCAATTGTGAATGGAAGTTCATTCCTGATTTGGCTCTCTGTTTGACTGTTACTGGTGTATAAGAATGCTTGTGATTTTTGCACATTAATTTTGTATCCTGAGACTTTGCTGAAGTTGCTTATCAGCTTCAGGAGATTTTGGGCGGAGACAATGGCGTTTTCTAAATATACAATCATGTCATCTGCAAACAGGGACAATTTGACTTCTTCTTTTCATAACTCAATACCCTTGATTTCTTTCTCTTGCCTGATTGCCCTAGCCAGAACTTCCAACACTGTGTTGAATAGGAGTGGTGAGAGAGGGCATCCCTGTCTTGTGCCAGTTTCCAAAGGGAATTCTTCCAGTTTTTGCCCATTCAGTATGATATTAGCTGTGGGTTTGTCATAAATAGCTCTTATTATTTTGAGATACGTTCCATCAATACCGAATTTATTGAGCGTTTTTAGCATGAAGGGCTGTTGAATTTCGTCAAAGGCCTTTTCTGCATCTATTGAGATAATCATGTGGTTTTTCTCTTTGGTTCTGTTTATATGCTGGATTACGTTTATTGATTTGCGAATGTTGAACCAGCCTTGCATCCCAGGGATGAAGCCCACTTGTTTATGGTGGATAAGCTTTTTGATGTGCTGCTGGATCCAGTTTGCCAGTATTTTATTGAGGATTTTTGCATCGATGTTCATCAGTGATATTGGTCTAAAATTCTCTTTTTTTGTTGTGTCTCTGCCAGGCTTTGGTATCAGGATGATGTTGGCCTCATAAAATGAGTTAGGGAGGATTCCCTCTTTTTCTATTGATTGGAATAGTTTCAGAAGGAATGGTACCAGCTCCTCCTTGTATCTCTGGTAGAATTCAGCTGTGAATCCATCTGGTCCTGGACTTTTTTTGGTTGGTAGGCTATTAATTATTGCCTCAATTTCAGAGCCTGCTATTGGTCTATTCAGGGATTCATCTTCTTCCTGGTTTAGTTTTGGGAGAGTGTAAGTGTCCAGGAAATTATCCATTTCTTCTAGATTTTCTAGTTGATTTGCATAGAGGTGTTTATAGTATTCTCTGATGGTAGTTTGTATTTCTGTGGGGTCGGTAGTGATATCCCCTTTATCATTTTTTATTGCGTCTATTTGATTCTTCTCTCTTTTCTTCTTTATTAGTCTTGCTAGCGGTCTGTCAATTTTGTTGATCTTTTCAAAAAACCAACTCCTGGATTCATTGATTTTTTGGAGGGTTTTTTGTGTCTCTATCTCCTTCAGTTCTGCTCTGATCTTAGTTATTTCTTGCCTTCTGCTAGCTTTTGAATGTGTTTGCTCTTGCCTCTCTAGTTCTTTTAATTGTGATGTTAGAGTGTCAATTTTAGATCTTTCCAGCTTTCTCTTGTGGGCATTTAGTGCTATAAATTTCCCTCTACACACTGCTTTAAATGTGTCCCAGAGATTCTGGTATGTTGTATCTTTGATCTCATTGGTTTCAAAGAACATCTTTATTTCTGCCTTCATTTCCTTATGTACCCAGTAGTCATTCCGGAGCAGGTTATTCAGTTTCCATGTAGTTGAGCGGTTTTGATTGAGTTTCTTAATCCTGAGTTCTAGTTTGATTACACTGTGGTCTGAGAGTTTGTTATAATTTCTGTTCTTGTACATTTGCTGAGGAGTGGTTTACTTCCAATTATGTGGTCAATTTTGGAATAAGTGTGATGTGGTGCTGAGAAGAATGTGTATTCTGATGATTCGGGGTGGAGAGTTTTGTAGATGTCTATTAGGTCTGCTTGCTGCAGAGATGAGTTCAATTCCTGGATATCCTTGTTAACTTTCTGTGTCGTTGATCTGTCTAATGTTGACAGTGGGGTGTTGAAGTCTCCCATTCTTATTGTATGGGAGTCTAAGTCTCTTTGTAAGTCTCTAAGGACTTGCTTTATGAATCTGAGTGCTCCTGTATTGGGTGCATATATATTTAGGATAGTTAGCTCTTCCTGTTGAATTGATCCCTTTACCATTATGTAATGGCCTTCTTTGTCTCTTTTGATCTTTGACGGTTTTAAAGTCTGTTTTATCAGAGACTAGGATTACAACCCCTGCTTTTTTTTTGTTCTCCATTTGCTTGGTAGATCTTCCTCCATCCCTTTATTTTGAGCCTATGTATGTCTCTGCATGTGAGATGGGTCTCCTGCATACAGCAGACTGATGAGTCTTGACTCTTTATCCAGTTTGCCAATTTAATTGGACCATTTAATCCACGCACATTTAAGGTTAATATTGTTATGTGTGAACTTGATCCTGCCATTATGATATTAACTGGTTATTTTTCTCATTAGATGATGCTGTTTCTTCCTAGCCTCGATGGTCTTTACATGTTGGCATGTTTTTGCAATGGCTAGTACCGGTTGTTCCTTTCCATGTTTAGTGCTTTCTTCAGGGTCTCTTGTAAGGCAGGCCTGGTGGTGACAAAATCTCTAAGCATTTGCTTATCTGTAAAGGATTTTATTTCTCCTTCACTTATGAAACTTAGTTTGGATGGATATGAAATTCTGGGTTGAAAATTCTTTTCTTTAAGAATGTTGAATATTGGCCCCCACTCTCTTCTGGCTTGTAGAGTTTCTGCCGAGAGATCTGCTGTTAGTGTGATGGGCTTCCCTTTGTGGGTAACCGACCTTTCTCTCTGGCTGCCCTTAAGATTTTTTCCTTCATTTCAACTTTGGTGAATCTGGCAATTATGTGTCTTGGAGTTGCTCTGCTGGAGGAGTATCTTTGTGGCGTTCTCTGTATTTCCTGAATTTGAATGTTGGCCTGCCCTACTAGGTTGGGGAAGTTCTCCTGGATGATATCCTGAAGAGTGTTTTCCAACTTGGTTCCATTTTCCCCCTCACTTTCAGGCACCCCAATCAGACGTAGGTTGGTCTTTTTACATAATCCCATACTTCTTGCAGGCTTTGTTCATTTCTTTTGCTTCTTTTTTCTTTAGGTTCTCTTTTCGCTTCATTTCATTCATTTGATCCTCAATCGCTGATACTCTTTCTTCCAGTTGATCGAGTGGGTTACTGAAGCTTGTGCATTTGTCATGTGTTTCTCGTGTCATGGTTTTCATCTCTGTCACTTCGTTTATGGCCTTCTCTGTATTAATTATCCTAGTTATCAATTCTTCCACTCTTTTTTCAAGATTTTTACTTTCTTTGCACTGGGTATGTAATTCCTCCTTTAGCTCTGAGAAGTTTGATGGACTGAAGCCTTCTTCTCTCCTCTCGTCAAAGTCATTCTCCGTCCAGCTTTGATCCATTGCTGGCGATGAGCTGCGTTCCTTTGGAGGGGGAGATGCGCTCTAATTTTTTGAATTTCCAGCTTTGCTGCCCTGCTTTTTCCCCACCTTTGTGGTTTTATCTGTCTCTGGTCGTTGATGATGGTGACGTACTGATGGGGTTTTGGTGTGGGTGTCCTTCCTTTTTGTTAGTTTTCCTTCTACCAGTCAGGACCCTCAGCTGTAGGTCTGTTGGAGATTGCTTGAGGTCCACTCCAGACCCTGTTTCCCTGGGTGTCAGCAGCAGAGGTTGCAGAAGATAGAATATTGCTGAACAGCATGTGTACCTGTCTGATTCTTGCTTTGGAAGCTTCCTCTCAGGGGTGTACTCCACCCTGTGAGGTGTGGGGTGTCAGACTGCCCCTAGTGGGGGATGTCTCCCAGTTAGACTACTCAGGGATCAGGGACCCACTTGAGCAGGCAGTCTGTCCGTTCTCAGATCTCAACCTCCGTGTTGGGAGATCCACTGCTCTCTTCAAAGCTGTCAGAGTTTTTTGCGTCTGCACAGGTTTCTGCTGCTTTTTTGTTGTTGTTGTTTAGCTGTGCCCTGTCCCCAGAGGTGGAGTTTACAGAGACAGGCAGGCCTCTTTGAGCTGCTATGAGCTCCACCCAGTTGGAGCTTCCCAGCAGCTTTGTTTGCCTACTTAAGCCTCAGCAATGGCGGGCACACCTCCCCCAGCCTCACTGCTGCCTTGTGGTTAGATCGCAGACTGCTGTGCTAGCAATGAGGGAGGCTCCGTGGGCGTGGGACCCTCCCAGCCAGGTGTGGGATAAAATCTCCTGGTGTGCACGTTTGCTAAGACCCTTGGTAAAGCGCAGTATTGGGGTGGGAGTTACCCGATTTTCCAGGTGTTGTGTGTCTCAGTTCCCCTGGCTGGGAAAAGGGATTCCCTTCCCCCTTGCGCTTCCCAGGTGAGGCGATACTTTTTTTTTTTTTTTTAATTTATGTATTTATTTATTTATTTATTTTTATTATACTTTAAGTTCTAGGGTACATGTGCATAACGTTTATATCATGTATAACTCCCCAATGCAATCCCTCCCTCCTCCCCCCTCCCCATGATAGGCCCCAGTGTGTGATGTTCCCCTTCCCGAGTCCAGGTGATCTCATTGTTCAGTTCCCACCTATGAGTGAGAACATGCGGTGTTTGGTTTTCTCTTCTTGTGATAGTTTGCTAAGAATGATGGTTTCCAGCTGCATCCATGTCCCTACAAAGGACGCAAACTCATCCTTTTTGATGGCTGCATAGTATTCCATGGTGTATATGTGCCACATTTTCTTAATCCAGTCTGTCACAGATGGACATTTGGGTTGATTCCAAGTCTTTGCTAGTGAGGCGATACTTTGCCCTGCTTCAGCTCTCGCTGGTCAGGCTGCAGCAGCTCTACAGCACCGATTGTCCGGCACTCCCTAGTGAGATGTTCCCAGTACCTCAGTTGAAAATGCAGAAATCACCTGTCTTCTGTGTCGCTCGCGCTGGGAGCTGGAGACTGGAGCTGTTCGTATTCGGCCATCTTGCTCCTTTTAGATGTCTTACATGTTATATGTCTTATATTTTATACTTTTAGACTTTTATCCAAAATATCCATTTCTTCCTTTTGATAATATGTCATAGCAGATTGGAAATGTGTGCCCTTAAATGTATGATGTGACCTTGATCACCTGAAAGCATATCAAAGAATCGGCTCCAGAAATTTACTTTTAATATAAAACATTTGGAAAGAAAAGCTGAATTAATAGTTGACAACAGTCGGATCAATGCACTAGTAAGATGGTAGATTGAGTGCAGTATACCAATTGTCCCTTTCCTCACCTCACTACCCTTTAAAATCAGAAGCGAGATAACATTCCCTTCTCTAATTACCAGTATTTGCATTTGTAGTACTTCTAAAGATAGAACAAAATAGAAGTTACTTTTTAAAAATAAAGTAGCAAGGTTGTAATAATTGCACAATATAGTATTATTTACCTGAAAACCCCAATATATTGAAATGTAAATATATTAGAGAAATTAAAATTCTATATGGTTAGCTATAAGAAAAATGATTACAAAATTAATAGCTTTCCTACAAGTTGACAGTAACTAAATGAAAAATATTATGGAAACAAATGATAATAACCCACAGGAGCAGCAAAAAGCTAATGAGATAAAACACAAAAACATAGTTTCCTTTTAAAAATAATAAAACTATATTTTTTTCAGTTAAAAACTTGAAAAAAAAATCGGGGCAATATTTACTTTTGGATGGAGGTGTTCAAATAGTAAATTCCATTCCTGTATTTCTCTATTGAAATTTCTATGGATTACAATTTGAAGTTTAACAAAGTGGGTTTAAAGTTGATATTTACCCTTTTATAATATTTTATAATTTATAATGTCTACTAGGAAAATATGACTTTTTATTACTGTAAGTGAAAGAACATCCCCACCTATTCTTAAAAAAAAAAACAGATAACAAATGAGAAAAGTAGAAAACTACTGGTCCTGACAGATATCAAAATGTATTATTTAGTGACATTACTTGAAACAAATTATTACTGGTATGAGAACAGACACATCAATAGAACAGTATAGGCTTTTGAAATAAAATTAAGGATATGCCAAACATTTATGTATGTTAATTGTAGAATTTCAAATCAACAAAGAAAAATAAATGTATGCAACAAATGATTTTGAGGGAGAAAAGTAGTCATGTAGCAACAAACAGGAAATGCTTCTATCCTTACTATGAAAACAACCTCCAGAACATCCAAAGATTTCAATACAAAATAAAACATAAACACGCTAGAAAAAAATTAGGTGATCTTTCTTACTGATATGATTTGAGAGAGTCACTTGTAAATATGAAATATATTAAAATCAGAAATAACTGGTAATGATTGATAAATTGGACTAAAAAGAAATGTTAAGAATATGTAGGAAAAATACAATCAGAAGAAGTGGAGCAAGATGGGTGAATAGAAAAGTCAATCGTTGGTTCCCCACCCCCACAAGTACACCAAGTAAACAACTCTCTACACAGAAAAAAATACCTTCATGAAAACTAAAAATCAGATGAGCACTCACAGTACCTGGTTTGAACTTCATATTGCTGAAAAAGGCACTAAAGAAGTAGAAAAGCCAGTACTGAATCACCAACGCCATCCCTCCCCCACTTCCTGGAAGCAGTGGCATGAAGCAGAGAATATCTCTGGGTGATGGGGGAGGGAGAACACAGTAATTGTGAGGCATTGAACTCAGTACTGTCCCATTCGAGCAGAAAGGAAAACCAGACCAAATTCAGCTGATGCCCTCCCAGAAAGGGAGCATTTAAACCAGTCACAGCCAGAGGGGAATTGCTGATACCAGAGGTCAGAATTCGAATGCTTGCAAACCTCTCCACCAAGAGTCAAAGTGCTCTTGGCCTCTAAGTAAACTTGAAAGACAGTGTAGGCCATAAGGACTGCAACCCTCAGGCAACTCCTAATGTTGAACTAGGCCTAAAGACAGTGGACTGGGGGAACATGTGACATACTGAGGTACCAGATGAGGCAGCCAAGGGAGGGCTAGCATCAGCACTCCCCTAATTTCAGGCTGTATAGTTCATGGCTCCAAAAGAGATTACTTCCTTCTGCTTGAGGAGAGGAGAGGGAGGAGTGGGGAGGACTTTGTCTTGCATCTTGGAGACCAGCTCAGCCACAGAAAGAAAGGGCACTGGTCAGAGTTACCAGGCCCACATTCCCAGCGCTAGCTCCCAGGTGACATTTCTTGACACACTCTGGGCCAAAAGAGAAGCTGATTCCTTAAAGAAAAAGACCCAATCCTGCCAGCCTTCAATACCCATTAACTGAAGAGCCCTTGGGCCCTAAATAACCAGCAGTAATACTCAAGTATTACATCAAGGGCCTTGGTGAGCCACTGAGACATGCTTCCTTCAGATTAGACTCAGCACTTTACCAGCTGTGGTAACTACAAAGCAAAACCTCTTCCGCTTAGAAAAGCAGAGGGAAAAGTAAAAAAGGGTGTTGTCTTGCATGTTAGGAACCAATACCACCACAGGGGTGTTGGTTATGGTGCCAAGCAAGTTTTTGAGGTCCCTGATTCTAGGACATGACTCTTGGATGGCATTTCTGGACCAGCTGTGGGCCAGAGGGGACCCCATTGCCCCGAAGGGTAAGTCCCACTGCAGGCGGCGTTCACTACAAGCTGACTTAAGAGCCATTTGGGCCTTAAATAAATATTGGCAATAATCTGGCAGTCCTCCTCATGGCCAGAGGTTGCAGTGGCTATGGGTGAGACTCCCCTGCCTTTGGAAAGGAGAAGCAAGAGTGGGAAGAACTGTGTCTTGTGGTTTGAGTGCCAGCTAAGTCACAATACAACAGAATACCCGGTAGACTTCTAAGGTTTTTGATTCTAGTCTCTGATTCCTGGATAGCACTTCTGATCCTGCCCAGGCTTGTGGGACCTCACCACCCTGAAGGGAAGGAAACAGGCATGGCTGGCTTTATCACCTGCTAATTATGGAGCTCCAGGGCCTTCAGGATATGTAGGCAATAGCCAGGGAGTGGTTATAGCAGGCCTTGAGTGAGACACAGTGCTGTGCTGGCTTCAGGTATAACCCAGTGCGATTATAGCAGTGATGCATACAGAAGTCTGAAACCCTTTCCTCTAAGATCTGAAACATGACAAGGATGCCCACTGTCACCACTGTTATTCACCATAGTACTGGAAATCCTAGCTAGAGCAATCAGACAAGAAAAAGATATAAAGACCACACAATTTGGAAAGGAAGAAGTCAAATTATCCTCATTTGCTGATAATATGATCTTGTATTTGGAAAAACCTAAAGACTCCACAAGAAAACTACTAGAACTGATGAACGCATTCAGTAAAGTTGCAGCACACAAAATTAACATACAAAAATTAGTAGTATTTCTATATGCCAATGGTCAACAATCAAAAAAAAGAAATAAAAATGTAATCCCATTTACAGTAGACACACATGAAATTAAATATTAGGAATTAACCAAAGAGATGAAATAGCTCTATAATGAAAACTATAAAGTACTGGATGAAAGAAATTGAAGAGGATAGCAAAAATAGGAAAAATATTTTACCTTCATGGGTTAGAAGAATCAATATTGTTAAAATGTCCATACTACCAGAAGTAATCTACAGATTAAATGCAATCCTTATTAAAACACCATTGACATTTTTCACAGATAAAGAAAAAACAATCCTAAAATTTATACGTAACCACAAAAGATACGGAATAGCCAAAGCTATCTTAGTGAAAAAAGAACAAAACTGAAGAAATCACATTACCTGACTTCAAATTATACTACAGAGCTATAGTATCCAAAATGGCATGGTACTAGCATAAAAACAGACACATAGACCAAGGAAACAAAATAGAGAACCCCAAAACAAATTCAAATACCTATAGCGAGCTCATATTTGACAAAGGTGCCAAGAACATACACTGGGGAAAAGACATTCTCTTCAATAAATTGTGCTGGGAAAACTGATAGCCATATGCAAAAGAATAAAACCCCACTCATATCTCGCACCATATACAAAAATCAAATCAAAATGGAATAAAGACTTAAATCTAAGACCTCAGACTATGAAACTATTACAAGAAAACAATGGGGAAAATATCCAGGACATTGATCTGGGCAAAGATTTGTTGAGCAATACCCCACAAGCACAGGCAAACAAAGCAATCATGTACAAATGGAATTACATCAAGTTAAAAAGTGCCTGCACAGCAAAGGAAACAATGAACAAAGTGAAGAGACAATGCACAGAATGAGAGAAAATATTTGCAAATTACCCATCTAACAAGGGATTAATAACCAGAATATATAAGTAGCTCAAACAACTCTTTAAGAAAAAATCTAATAATCTGATAAAAAATGAGCAAAATGTTGAATAGAGGTTTCTCAAAAAAAGACATACAAATGGCAAACAGACATATAAAAAGGTGTTTAGTATCCTGATCATCGTAAAAATAGAAATCAAAACTACAATGAGAAACTATCTCACCCCAGTTAAAATATCTTATATCCAAAAGACAGGCAATAACAAATGCTGGTGAGGATGTGGAGAAAAGGGAACACTTAGACACTCTTGGTGGGAATTTAAATTAGTACAACCACTATGGAGAACAGTTTGGAGGTTCCTCAAAAAACTAAAAATGAGCTACCATATTATCCTGCAATCTCACTGCTGGGTATATACCCAGAAGAAAGGAAATAAGTATATCAAGAGATATCTGCACTCCTGTTTTTGTTGTAGCACTGTTTATAATAGCTAAGATTTAGAAGCAACCTAAGTATCCATCAAGAAATAATGAAAATGTGATACTTATACACAACAAAGTACTATTCAGCCATAAAAAAAAAAGTGAGATCCAGTAATTTGCAACAACATGGTGGAACTACAGATCATTACATTAAGTGAAGTAAGCTAGGCACAGAAAGACACACATTGCATGTTCTCACTTACTTGTGGGATCTAAAAATCAAAATAATTGAACTCATGGACATAGAGAATAGATTTATGGTTACCAGAGGCTGGGAAGGGTAGTAGGGCCTGGGAGGGAGGTGGGCATGGTTAATGGATAGAAAAAAAAAAAAAAAAAAGAAAGAATAAATAAGATCTACTGTTTGATAGCACAACAGGGTAACTATAGTTAATAATAACAAAATTATATATTTAAAAATAACTTAAAGAATGTAATTGGATTGTGGTAACTCAAAGGATAAATGCTTGAGGGAACAGCTATCCCATTCCCTGTGATGTGATTATTTTACATTGCATTCATGTATCAAAACATCTAATGTACTCTATAAATATATACACCTTAAATATCCACAAAAATTTTTTAAATCATAATTTTTAATAAAACAATCTAATATATATACACGCATATATATATATACACACATATATATGAAAGACAGCCAACAAAGTAGGAAAAATGCAATGTACATGTCAAACAACAAGCCTACTATTATTAATCTTAAGAAAAAATAAAGACACCATTTTTGCAAGCATGGTCACTTACAAAAGAAGAAATACAAAATGTTGAATATACATATTATGAGGTATGTTGCATTAGTCATTATAAACAACTAATAGGAATTTTGCGTATAGGAACGACAGAGATTAAAAAGAATGCAGTGATCATGCCCCTGCACTCCAGCTTGGACGCTACAGTGATATGGTGTCTTTAAAAAAAAAAAAAAGAAAAAAGAAAAATGCAAAAACTCCAGGTAAGAAAGGGTATGTAAAAAAGGACACTCGATTAGAGGTGAAGCATAATGGTGGAAGAGAAAGCTCCACTGATTGTTTTCTCTGCAAAGACACCAAATTAACAACTATCTACACAGAAAAAGCACCTTCATAAGAAACAAAAAGCAGACACACCCTGGGCCAGAAGGAAAACCGCTGCCTTAAAGGAAATATATGAGAAGGAGAAACCTCAGGACATGCTTCACCTGTGCTCCCAGTCTCCAGTGGGGATGGAGGGAAGACTTTTCTGATTTTACCTTAGAAAGGACCACAAAGAAGTCTGCCAGGTAACTCAGGCAGTGGTCACAGGCCCCATAGGAGAAAGCGAATCTGCACACACATCCAGCACATGGCTACTAAAACTAGCATCTGAGAAAGCTATCACACAATGACTCTCTATAACCAAGGAACCCATACAGAATCTTTGCCACTGAAAGCACCCAGAGCTGAAGCTAGGTGACATTAAACCATAAACACTTAAGTCATATCCTCAAGCAGGACAAAAACAAAAAATAACAAAACATAGTAAATTAAAAGTAAATCTAAAACTTATTAAAGAAATAGTCTACCCAAGTGAGAATAAACCAGATTAATAATTCTGGCAATATGAAAAAGCATAGTTCTAAAACACCCCAAAAACATCACTCTAATTCTCTATCAGTACACCCAAACCAAGATGAAACCTTTGAAATACCAGATAAAGAATTCAAAATGTTGATTATTAAGCTACTCAGGGAGATACAATAGAAACATGAAAAGCAACCTAACAAATTTTTAAATTCAGAATATAAATAAGACATTTTCTAAAGAGATAGATATTTTGAAGGAAAAACAATCAAAACTTATACAAATGAAAGACACATTTAACGAACTATAAAATGCAGTGGAAAGTTTTCACAATAGGAAAAACAATCAAAACTTATAGAAATGAAGACACATTTAGCAAACTATAAAATGCAGTGGAAAGTTTTCACAATAGATTAGACCAAGAAAGAATTTTAGAGCTTGAAGACAAGGCTTTCAAATGAACCCAACCAGATAAAAATAATAATAATAAAAAGAGTTAAAGGAAATAACAGTTTCTAGAAATACGTGTTAGTGTAAAATGGCCAAACCCAAGGATTATAGTGGTTTCTGAAGGAGAAGAGAAAGCAAAAAGTTTGGAAAACCTATTTGAGGAAATAATTTTGGAAAACTTCCATGGCCTTGCTAGAGATTTAGATATTCAAATTCAAGAAGTTTAAGCAACTCTTGGGAGATGCACTGCATAAAGGGCACTGCCAAGGCATATAGTCATTAGGTTATCTAAAGTCAATCTGAGGAAAATAATTCTAAGAGCAGTGAGACAAAGGAATCCAGTAACCTATAAATGAAAATGTATCATAGTAACAGTAGACTTCTCAGCAGAAACCTTACAAGCCTGAAGGGAGCAGGGTCCTATCTTTAGTTTCCTTAAACAAAACAACTGCCAGCTAATAATTTTGTTTTCAGCAAAACTACTCTTCATAAATGAAGGATAAACAAAATCTATTTCAGACAAGCAAATGCTGAGGAAATTTGTCATTACCCATCAGCCCTACAAGAAATACAAAAGGAGTTCTAAATGTTGAAATAAAAGGTCATGGCATACTAGAATAGAAACTCCTGAAAGCATAAAATTCACAGGGCTTGCAAAACAATAACACAATGAATAAAACAAACTCACCAGGTAACATTCAACATGATGACTGGAATAGTACTTCACATCTCAATATCAATGTTGATTCTTCACCTAAAAGAAAATAGATTGGAAGAATGGATTTAAAAAATGCAAACCAAATACCTTATATCTCCAGGAGATACACCCAACTCATAAGGATTCTTGTAGACTCAAGGTAAAAGGGTAGAAAAAGGTATTTCACACAAATGGAAATCAAAAGCAAGGACAGGTAGCTATTCTTAGATAAGAAAGACTTTAACAGTAACAAAAAGACAAAGACGGTCATCATATAATGATAAAGGATAAATTTAACAAGAAGGTATAACAATCTTAAATATATATGCACCTAGTTCCAGAGTTCCCAGATTTGTAAAGCAATTACTACCAGACTTAAGAAAAGAAATAGATAGCAACACAATAATAGTGGGGGAATTCAACACTCTACTGACAGGACTTGACAAATTATCAAGGCAGAAAACCAACAAAGAAACACCAGACTTAAACATCACCCTAGAACAAATGTACCTAACAGATATTTATAGAACATTCTGCCCAAAAACTCCAGAATAGACATTCTTCTCATCAACACATAGAATGTTCTCCAAGATAGGCCATATGATAAGCCACAAAACAAGTCTCAATAAGTTAAAAAATTAAAAATATATGAAGTAATTTCTCAAACCACAGTGTAATACAACTAGAAATAAAATACAAAAGGAACCTCAAAACTATACAAATGCATGGAAATTACACAATCTGCTCCTGAAGGATTTTGGGGTTAACAATGAAATCAAAATAGTACTTGAAAAAAATTTCAAAATGAATAATAACTGTGACACAAGGTATCAAAACTTCTGGGACATGGAAAAAGCAATGCTAAGAGGAAAGTTTAGTGTCAAGTGCCTACATCAAAAAGTCTGAGATCACAAATTGAAAACCTAACATTATACCTCAAGGAACTTGTGAAACAAGAAGAAACCAAACCCAAAGCCGGCAGAAGAAAAGAAATAACAGAGGTCAGAACAGAACTACATGAAATTAATACAAGACATAAAAAAGATCAATAAAACAAAAAGTAGTTATTTGAATAGATAAACAAAATTGATACACTACTAGCTAGATTGACCAAGAAAAGTAGAAAGAAGATTCAAATAAACTCAATTAGAAATGAAAATGGAGACATTACACCTGGCACACAGAAGTTACACCTGACACACAGAAATATATGACACTACACCTGACACACAGAAATATGAAAGATCATTCCAGACTACTACTATGAATCCCTCTATGCACACAAACTAGAAAATCTAGAGAAAATAGGTAAATTTCTGGAAACATGCAACCCCCTAACTTGAATCAGGAAGAAACAGAAATCCTGAACACACTGATAACAAGCAGCAAGATTGAATCCATCATAGATAAACTTCCAACAAAAAATACCCAGGGCCAAATGGATTCTCAGTCACATTCTACCAGACATTCAAAGAAGAATGGGTACAAATTCTACTGAAAATATTCCCAAAGACTCAGAAGGAGAAACTCCTCTGTAACTCATTCTATGAAGCCAGTATTCCCTTGATATAAAGCCAGGAAAGAACATAACAACAATAAAAAAAGAAAAAGAAAAAGAAAACTACAGACCAATATTCCTGATGAATATAGATGCAAAAATACTCAACAAAATACTAGGAAACCAAATTCAACTGCATATCAAAATATAATTCACCATGATCAAGTGGGTTTATCCCATGGATGCTGGGATGTTTCAACATATAAAAGTCAATAAGTGTGATTCATCAGAAAACAAAATTAAAAACAAAAACCATATGATAATCTCAATACACAAAGAAAAACATTCAATACAATCTGGCATCCCTTTATGATAAAAATCTTCAACAAACTGGTCATAGAACAATATATCTCAACATTATAAAAGCCAGCTGGGCACAGTGGCTCACACCTGTAATCCTAGCACTTTGGGAGACTGAGGCGTGTGGAATACGAGGTCAGGAGTTTGAGACCCGAGTGACCAACATGGTGAAACGCCGTCTCTACTAAAAATACAAAAATTAGCTGGGCATAGTGGCATGTACCTGTAATCCCAGCTACTCGGGAGGCTGAGGCAGGAGAATCACTTTAACTCGGGAGGCAGATGTTGCAGTGAGCCAAGATCGTGCCACTGCACTCCAGGCTGGATGACAGAGCGAGACTCTGTCTCAAAATAAATAAGTAAAATAAATTATAAAAGCCATATATGACAAACTGGCAGCCAATAACATAGTTAATGGTGGAAAGTTAAAAGCATTCCCCCTAAGAATTGGAGCAAGACAATTATGTTGACTTTCTCCACTTTTATTCAATATAATACTGGAAGTCCCACTCAAAGTAACCAGGCAAGAAAAAGAAGTAAAGGGCATCCAAATTGGAAAAGAGGAAGTCAAACTACGTTTGCCAGTGATATAGTCTTATACCTAGCAAACCCTAAAGATTCCTACAAGAGACTCTTATGTCTTATAAATGAATTCAGTAAAGTCTCAGGTTACAAAGACAATGTACACAAACCAGTAGCGGTGCTATACACCACCAAAAACAAAGCTGCAAATCAAATCAATAACTCAATCCCCTTTTCAATAGCTAAAAAAATAAAATAAAATATCTAGGAATATACTTAACCAAGGAGGTGACGTTCTCTACAAAGAGAACTACAAAACACTGCTGAAAGCAATTACCAAGGTAGTTATGGGTAGTTCTCCATAACAAAGGAGCTGAAAAGAAATTACAGATGACACAAACGAATAGAAACACATGCTGTGTGCATGGATTGGAAGAATCAATATCAAGAAAATGACCATACTGCACAAGTCAATCTACAAATTCAATGCAATTCCTCAAAATGCCAACATAATTTTGCACAAAATTAGGAAAAAAGCATTCTCAAACTGCATATGGAACCATAAAATGGCCTGAATGGCCAAAGCAATTCCAAGCAAAAAGAAAAAAATCTGGAGGCATCACATTATCCAACTTCAAATTATACTACAAGTCGATAGTAACCAAAAGAGCATGGTTCTGGTGTAAAAGTAGATTAATGGACCAAAGGAATAGGATAGAGAACCCAGGAATAAAGCCGAATGCTTACAACCAACTGATCTTTGACAAAGCATACAAAACATAAATTGGGGAATACACCCTATTTAACAAATAATGCTGGGAAAATTCAATAGACATATGTAGAAGAATGAAATTGGTACCCTAAACTCATTATATACAAAAATTAAATCGTGATGGATCAAAGACTTAAATCTAAGACCTAAAACCTAAAAACTCTAGAAGAAAACCTAGGAAAAACTCTTCTGGACACTGTCCTAGGCAAATAATTTATGACAAAGACAAGAGCAAATGCAACAAAAGCAAAAATAAGTAAATGGGACCTAATTAAACTAAAATCCTTCTGCACAGCAAAAGAAATATTCATTAGAGTAAACAGACAACCCACAGAAAGGGAGAAAATATTTGCCAGTTATTATCTGATAAAGGACTAATATCCTGAGTCTACAAGCTCAATGAATCAGCAAGAATAAAACAAATAATCTTATTAAAAGTTTCCAAATAATGAGTAGACATTTCTCAAAAGAATACATACAAACGGCCAACGAACATATGAAAAAATGCTCCATATCACTAATCATCAGAAAAATGCAAATTGAAACTACAATGAGACAATACCTGAGCCAGAATGGCCATTATTAAAATGTCAAAAAGTAATAGGTGTTGGCCTGGATATGGTGAAAAAGGAACACTTATACACTGCTGGTGGAATGTAAATTAGTATAACCTCTGTGGAAAACAGTATGGAGATTTCTCAAAAAACTAAAAGTAGATCTACCATTTGATCAAGCAAGCCCACTACCAGTTATCTACCTCCTCCACAAAAAAAGTCATTATATGAAAAAGACACCTACAAGCATATGTTTATTACAGCACAATTCACTATTGCAAAGATATAGAATCAACTTGCATGCCCACCATACACGATGAAATACTACTCAGCCATAAAAAAGAATAAAATAATGTCTTTTTCAGCAACTTGGATGGAACCAGAGGCCTTATTCTAAGTGGAGCAACTCAGGAATGAAAATCCAATACCTCATGTTCTTATTTATAAGTGGGAACTAAGATATGGTATGAAAAATCATAGAGTGGTATAATGGAGACAGAAGACTCAGAAGTGGGGAGAGAGGCAGGATGATGAGGGATGAAAAACTACCTACTAGGTACAATGTACACTACACAGGTAAAGATGGGTGCACTAAAATCCCAGACTTCACCACTGTGCAATTCATCCCTGAAACCCAAAATCCCTTGTATCACTAATGCTATTGAAACAAAAACATTCTAAAAACAAATTAATGCCAAACCTTTAAACTCTTCCGAAATATTTAAGTGGAAATCATAGTTTCAAACTCATTTTATGAGACCAACATTACCAATATCAAAGCCAGACAAAGATACTACAGGACTGTATTGTATATTTCAAAGTGGCTAGAATTGAATTTTAATGTTCTCATCACAAAAAAACGAAAAATTAGTGAGGTGATGGATATATTAATTAGCTTGATTGGATCTTTCTATAATGTATACATACATCAAAACATCATATTTTACTTCATAAATACTAATTATCATTTGCCAATTATAAATAGAATTTTAAAAATTAAAAAATAGTTTCAGACCAATAACCCTGATGAATATTGATGCCAAAATCCTCAGCAAAATGTTATCAAATTAAATTCAACAGCATATTAAAAGGATTATATATTGTGACGAAATGAGATTTACCCCTGAGATACAAGGATGTTTTAACATACGAAAATCAATCAATGTAATACACCACTTTAACAGAATAAAGGAAAAATATGTGATCATCTCAAATGATGCAGAAAAAGCATTCAAAAAATTTGACACTTCTTCATGTTAAAAGAAAAACACAACAAGCTAGGAATAGAAAAATAATTACCTCAACATAATAAAAGTCATATACAAAAAGCCTACAGTTAACATTATACTCAATGGTGAAAAACTAAAAGCTTTTTCTCCAAGATGTGAAACAAGGCAATTATATTTTCTCTTACAACTTCCATTCAACATAATACTGGAACTCACAGCCAGAGTAATTATGAAGCAAAGAGAAATAAAAGGAATACAAATTGGAAAAGGAGAAATAAATTTATCTGTTTTTGCATATGACATGCTCTTATGTGCAGAAAACCTAAGTATTTCACAAAATACTCTGTTAGAGCTAATAAGCAAATTCAGCAAAGTCACAGGATACAATATCGACATTGAAAAATCCGTTGTGTTTCTCTATACTAACAATGAACAATACAAATGGAAAATTCAGCAATAATTCCATTTACAATGGCATCAAAAAAAAAACACCTGTATTTAGGAATAAACATAACCAACGAAGCGAAAGATGTGTACATCATAAACTACAAAACACTGCTAAACTAATTTAAAGAAGACACCAATAAATAAAAATACATACTATATTCATGGATTAGATGTCTTAATATTGTTAAAATATTCATCTTAACTAAAGCAATCTACAAATTTAGGCAATCTGCGTAAAATCACAAAGGTCTTTTTCTTTTGCAGAAATAGAAAAAAGTCATCCTAAAATGTGTATGCATTCTCTAATGATCCAAAATAACCAAAACAATCTTGAGAAAGAAGAACAAAGCTGGAGGTTTCACACTTCCTTATTTCAAAGTACATTACAAAGCTGCAGTAATTTGAGTGTGGTACTAGCATGAAGATAAACATAAAAATCAATACCATAAAATAGCGAGCTTAGAAATAAACTCAAATATATATGAGCAACTAATCTTCAACAAAGATGCCAAGAATACACAATGAGGAAAGGATAGTATCTTCAACAAATAGCACTGGGAAATCTATATCCACATACAAAAGAATGAAATTGACTGGATCCTTTCCTTACCCCTTATACGAAAATTAATTCAAGATGGATTAGAGACTTAAATGTTAGACCTAATACCATAAAAACCCTAGAAGAAAATCTAGGTAGTACCATTCAGGACATAGGCATGGGCAAGGACTTCATGTCTAAAACACCAAAAGCAACGGCAGCAAAAGCAAAAATTGACACATGGGATCTAATTAAACTAAAGAGCTTTTGCACAGCCAAAGAAACTACCATCAGAGTGAACAGGCAACTTACAGAATGGGAAAAAATTTTTGCAACCTACTCATCTGACAAAGGGCTAATATCCAGAATCTACCAAGAACTCAAACAAATATACAAGAAAAAAGCAAACAACCCCATCAAAAAGTGGGGAAAGGATATGAACAGACATTTCTCAAAAGAAGACATCCATACAGCCAACAGACACATGAAAAAATGCTCATCATCACTGGCCTCAGAGAATGCAAATCAAAACCACAATGAGATACCATCTCACACCAGTTAGAATGGCAATCATTAAGAGTCAGGAAACAACAGGTGTTGGAGAGGATGTGGAGAAATAGGAACACTTTTACACTGTTGGTGGGATTGTAAACTAGTTCAACCATTATGGAAAACAGTATGGCGATTCCTCAAGGATCTAGAACTAGATGTACCATATGACCCAGCCATCCCACTACTGGGTATATACCCAAAGGATTATAAATTACTCTACTACAAAGACACATGCACACGTTTGTTTATTGCGGCACTATTCACAATAGCAAAGACTTGGAATCAACCCAAATGTCCATCTGTGACAGACTGGATTAAGAAAATGTGGCACATATACACCATGGAATACTATGCAGCCATCAAAAAGGATGAGTTTGCGTCCTTTGTAGGGACATGGATGCAGCTGGAAGCCATCATTCTTAGCAAACTATCACAAGAAGAGAAAACCAAACACCGCATGTTCTCACTCATAGGTGGGAACTGAACAATGAGATCACTTGGACTCGGGAAGGGGAACATCACACACTGGGGCCTATCATGGGGAGGGGGGAGGAGGAGGGATTGCATTGGGGAGTTATACATGATATAAACGTCATGCACATGTACCCTAGAACTTAAAGTATAATAAAAAAAAAAAAAAAAGGAAAAAAAAAAAAAAGAATTATTCAGAATGAGAAGGTGGAGAAAAAATAACATAAAATAAAATAAAATATAAAGAATGAAAAAAAAAAAAAAACAAAAGAATGAAATTGAACCCTTTTCTTACATTATATAAAAACTAACTCAAAATAGATTAAGACCTAGGTATAAGTACCAAAACTATAATGCTAAAAACAAACAAACAAACAAACAAACAAAACATAAGGAAAACTTATGACTTATGACATTGGAATGGGCAATGACTTCTTCAATACGACAAAAAAATGCAGAGTAACAAAAGCAAAAATATACACAAGGGAATAACTCTAACTTAAAAACTTCAGTGCAGAAAAAGAAACAATCAAGTAAAAAGACAACCTGCAGAAAGGAAAATATTTGCAAACAGTGTATTGGATTAGGGGTTAATAATCAGAGTATATAAAGAACTCATAACTCAACAACAAAACCAACAACCCTTATTTAAAAATGGGCAAAAATTTGAGTGGACACTTTCTTAAAGATGAGATACAAATGGCCAATAAGTATATGAAAAGATGCTCAACCTCACTAATCATCGTGAAATAAAAATCAAAACCACAATGAGATATTATCTCACACCTGTTAAGATAGTATTAAAAAACAAATAAGGTCAGACACGATGGCTCACGCCTGTAATACCAACACTTTGGGAGGCTGAGGCAGGTGGATCACAAGATCAGGAGTTCGAGACCAGCCAGATAAATATGGTTCAATCCTGTCTCTACTAAAAATACAAAAATTAGCCAGGCATGGTGGCATGGGCCTGTAATCCCAGCTGTACTCAGGAGGCTGAGGCAGGAGAATCACTTGAACCCAGGAAGCCGAGGTTGCAGTGAGCCGAGATTGTGCCATGGCACTCCAGCCTGGGTGACAGAGCTAGACTCCATCTCAAATAAATAAATAAATTAATTAAATTAAATAAAATAAAACAAAATAAAAATAAAAATATAAAGCTTCTGCACAGCAAAAGAAATAATCAAGCAAATAAATAGACAATCCAAAAAAAATGGAAGAAAATACTTGCAAACTATACATCCGACAAAGAACTAATATTCAGAATATACAAGAACTCAGATGAATAAGCAAGAAAATAATAATTTTATTTAAAAATGAGGAAGTGACACAAACAGACATTTCTCAAAAGAACATATAAAATTGGCCTATATATATATATATATATATACACACACACACACATACAGCTCTTCATCACTAAGAATCAAAGCACTGCAAAGAACATATAAAATTGGTGCATATACATATATATACGTGTATATATATATATATATATATACACACGCACAGCTTTTCATCACTGAGAATCAAAGAACTGCAAATTAAAACCACAATGGGATACCTACCACCTTGCCCCACTCACAATGGCCATTATTAAAAAGTCAAAAAACATAAATGTTAGTGTGGATGCACTGAAAAGGGAATACTTAACACACTGTTGATGGGAATGTAAATTAGTATAACCTCTATGGAAAACAGTATGGGGATTTCTCAATGAACTAAATGTATATCTACCATTCAATCTAGCAATCCCATTACTGGATATATACCCAAAAGAAAATAAGTCATTATATCAAAAATATACCTGCACTCATGTGTTTACCACAGCATAATTCACAACTTGCAAAAATATGGAATCAATTTAAGTGTGGACCAACCAACAAGTGGGTAAAGAAAATATGGTACATATATACCATGGAATACTACTCAGACTGAAAAAAAAAATTGTCTTTTGCAGCATCTTGGGTGGAACTGGAGGCTATTATCTTAAGAGAAGTAATGCAGGAACAGAAATGAAATACTGCATATTCGCACTTATAAGTGGAAGTTAAGCTATGAGTATGCAAAGGCATTCAGAGGCATTAGAGACTCAGAAGAGAGGAAAGTGGGTGAGAAATTTAAAAATTCACCTATTGGGTACAATGTACAATATTCAGATGATGGGTACATTAAAAGCCCAGACAATACCACTATAAAATTAATCCACGTAATCTAAAACCACTTGTACCCATATTGAAATGATAAATAAATAAATACATACATACATACATACATACATACATACATACATGTCAGTAGCGGTGCTGCACACCACCAAAAACAAAGCTGCAAATCAAATCAATAAGTCAATCCCCTTTTCAATAGCTTAAAAAAAAAAAAAGAATAAAATACCTAGGAATATACTTAACCGAGGAGGTGAAGTTCTCCACAAAGAGAACTACAAAACACTGCTGAAAGCAATTACCAAGGAAGTATAGTTCTCCATAACAAAGGAGCTGAAGAAATTACAGATGACACAAACAAATAGAAACACATGCTGTGTGCATGGATTGGAAGAATCAATATCAAGAAAATGACCATACTGTACAAGCCAATCTACAAATTCAATGCAATTCCTCAAAATGCCAACATAATTTTGCACAAAATTAGAAAAAAAAATTCTCAAACTGCATATGGAACCATAAAATGGCCCGAATGACCAAAGCAATTCCAAGCAAAAAGAAAAAATCTGGAGGCATCACATTACCCAACTTCAAATTATACTGTAAGTCGATAGTAACCAAAAGAAGGAAGAGCAACTCTAAAATGTTAAAAGATAAAAAAGGCTGTCATCCTAGATCTTTATAAAATGAAAAATATCCTCCAAAATAAAGGTTGGGCAAGTACTTCAAAAGCCAGTCTGGAATATCTTCAAAGCAAGTTAAATACATAGTTATTACTTGACCTGGCAATTCTACTCCTAGGTACATACCCAGGAGAAATGGAAACATATGTCCACACAAAAACTTGTAAACAAATATTCTTAGAAGAATTATTTATAAAAGCCACAAGATGGGTACAGCACGAATGTTCATCCCTGATCAATGTATAAACACAATGTAGTATATCTATATAATGGAACATTATTTGGCCATAAAACGGAATGACGTATTGATATATACTAAAAAATAGATAAACCTTGGAAACATGTTTGGAAACATGTTAGTTGAAAGAAGTCAAACACAAAATATCACATTGTATAATTCCATTTATGTAAAATGTCTAGAATAGGCAAATCTATAAAGATAACAACAGATTAGTGGTTCCCAGTGCATGGGGCTATCAGAAAATAGAGACTAACTGGTAATGAGTAGGGGGCTTCTTTTTGGGGTGATAGAAATATTCTGGAATTCGAAGGTAGTGATGGCTGCATGAATCTGTGAGTATATTAAAACATGGAATGACACACTTTTAAATGAGAATTTTAGATATGTGAATGCTATCTCAATAAAGGCATAACCAAAATAATGACAATTAGTACTTCTGCTTTCATTTAGAGCATAAAAAACTGGATAGATTATTGTTCCCCATAATAATGATAAAAGCCAAATAAGCTTTGAATTTCTCAGTTTTCCTGAGCCCTTCAGAGACCTGGATTTACAAGGCAACCATCCATAAAAATAAAATTCCAAAGTGACAAGTCTCACCAAAGAGAGATGAAATACATGAACTGTCTCACTTTTGACAGAGTATGAGAAAAGAGGTAGCCATCGTAGAGGTAGACAATCAGGTATGGACTACCAAGTCACTTTGGAGTAGCTAGAGGTCACTAAACACAGAGTAGTTGTATAGTACAGACTTGAGTGAATTTTTCATGCTTTTCCATACAAACTTTTATGTTGTCTGAAACTTTCATAATAAACTTTTTTTTTTCTTTTTATAACTTATATTTTAGGTTCAGGGATACATGTGCAGGTTTGTTATGCAGGTAAATTTTGTGTCATGAGGGTTCGATGTACAGATTATTCCATCATCCAGGTGGAAAGCAGAGTACCAAATAGTTTTCCAATACTCCCCTCTTCCCTCCCTTCACCCTCAAGTAGGCCCCAGCATCTGCTGTTCTCTGCTTTGTGTCCATATGTACTCATGTTTAGTTCCCACTTGTAAGAACATGTGGTATTTGGTTTTCCGTTCCTGTGTTACTTCGCTTAGAATAATGGCCTGTAGCTCCACCCATGTTGCTGCAAAGGACATGATCTTATTCTTTGTCATGGTTGTATACTATTCCATGAAGTATATGTACCACATTTTCTTTATCCAGTCTACCATTGATGGACATTTAGGTTTATTCCATGCCTTTGATATTGTTAATACAGCTATGATGAATATATACATGCATGTGTCTTTATGGCAGAATGATCTATAGTACTTTGCAAATATACCCATTAATAAGATTGCTGGGTCAAACGTAATTCTGCTTTGAGTTCTTTGAAAAATTGCCACACTGCTTTCCGCAATGGCTGAAATAATTTACATTCCCACCAGCAGTGTATAAGTATTTTTTCCTCCACAACCTGGTCAGCATCTGTCATTATTTGACTTTTTAGTAATAGTAATTCTGACTGGTGTGAGATAGTATCTCCTTGTGGTTTTGATTTGCAGTTCTCTAATAATTAGTAATATTGAGCATTTTTTCATATTCTTGTTGGCTGCATGTATGTCTTCTTTGGAAAAGTGTCTGTTCATGTCCTTTGCCCCATTTTTGATGAGGTTGTTTCACCAGCACTTATTTATTTTCATTATAAAATAAGTACAATGGAGATGGTTAGTTTGTTGTAGGGAGAGAGAGAGAGAATAGGCAAACAGGTATGAACAGGTAATTCACAGAATAAGCTGTATGGCCTATAAACATACAAATAGTGGATAACTTCATTAATAGTAAAGAGAATGCAAATACAAGAGAATGAAATATTATTTCACATCCATAGCTTGGCAAAGTATTTTAATATACTCCCTGCACCATGACTTTGGTACAGGGATGTGAAGAAATAAGAAATGAGAATTTTCATACACTTTTCGTAAGAGTATATGTTATCACAATAATTTGTAAAAGTTGCATGAAGTTCATCATGATTTTACCTTAGGAATCTTCAATTACATGTATAGAAATATACCCTAAAGAAATTATTATACAGGTGTATATGGAGTATAAATAAGAATTTTCATTTTAGAAATAAGAACATCAATTTTATTGATTGATGTTCTTATTTCTAAAATTTTCATTCCATTTCAATTTTATTGATTGATGTTATTTCTAAAATGAAAAGTACATTAATGTAAATGTAATGTATCTCTACTGTAATGTGGTACATTAATGAAAATATAGTATATCTCCACTAAAATGAAAAATTAGTCATATATCAATAAAGATAAACTGAAAAAAAGTTGCTAAACTTACAAAATGATACAATATATAAAGTTATAAAAACGTATAAAACATTATATATTGTGTGTAGCTATTTAAGCATATAGTAATGTATGATACCATACATGTGAAAGATAAACATAAAATTTATATTAAGAAAATACATGGATGAAAATTAAGCTTAGGCAAGGGTAGGCATGGGACCTCAGCTGAACTCTAAGGTCATAGTTCTTAAACAAAATCTATTTGAAATAAAATGGAATAACAAGAAGATTTTATAAACCATTGTGTTTACTATTGTATTCTCTCTGTGACTGTCCACATATTTGAAATAGTTATAAATAAAAAACATAAATGAAAATGATTACTACAAACTTGTAAACTTATATTTGGCCCATAGCTACTCACAAATGAAAAATAAATAATTCTAAATGCCTTTATTATAAAATAAGAAAATCAAAATAAAGTACTTATTCAATCAATAAATTAGAAAATAGCGATATCACTTTTTGGGGAGTAGGAGAGAATAGTAATGAAATAATTAGAGATATTATTGTATTACAAACTAGAAAAATATGGCACCATAAATAAACTCGAGTATTTTTCTGTAAAAAGAGGCAATAAAATATGTAAACTTTTGTAAGTATAATAAAGGAACGAAGACAGAGATAATGCAGACCACAGCAAACGATAATAAGGAGTAGGGAGATTAAAAATATAGTAAACGTAGCCGGGCGCGGTGGCTCAAGCCTGTAATCCCAGCACTTTGGGAGCCGAGACGGGCGGATCACGAGGTCAGGAGATCGAGACCATCCTGGCTAACACAGTGAAACCCCGTCTCTACTAAAAATACAAAAACTAGCCGGCGAGGTGGCGGGCGCCTGTAGTCCCAGCTACTCGGGAGGCTGAGGCAGGAGAATGGCGTAAACCCGGGAGGCGGAGCTTGCAGTGAGCTGAGATCCGGCCACTGCACTCCAGTCCAGGCGACAGAGCGAGACTCCGCCTCAAAAAAAAAAAAAAAAAAAAAAAAAAAAATATATATATATATAGTAAACGTAAAAAAGCAATTGGTAATCTAGTAATTAAGATACTTATAAAATAGGTTATAGTCAAACAGAAATAACTGCATATGTAGTATTATGTCATATCTGTCCTTTTGTGTCTGGCTTATTTCACTTAGCATAATGCCTTTCAGGTTGAGCTATGGTTTTGCAAATGGCAGAATTTTTATTTATTATTATTTTTATTATTTTTTTTTTTTGAGATGGAATTTCGCTCTTGTTGCCCAGACTGGAGTGCAAAGGCGCCATCTCACCATAACCTCTGCCTCCAGCGTTCAAGCGATTCTCCTGCCCTAGCCTCCTGAGTAGCTGGGATTACAGGCATGTGCCACCATGGCCAGCTAATTTTTTTTTTTTTTTTTAGTAGAGATGCGGTTTCTCCGTGTTGGTCAGGCTGGTCCCGAACTCTTGACCTCAGGTGATCCACCTGCCTCGGCCTCCAAAAGTGCTGGGATTCCAGGCATGAGCCACTGCGCCCAGCCCCAGAATTTTCTTTTTTTAAAGACAGAATACCATTCCATTTTATGTATATACTACTTTAAAATATTTTATATGTTTTTAAATTGATACATAACACTTGTACATATTTATGAGGTACATAGTAATTTTTCAATACATACAAGTTATAGTGATCAGATCAGAGCAATTAGTGTACCCATCATTTCAAACTTTTATTATTTATTTTTGTTGGAAATATTTATACCTTCTTCCTAGCTATTTGAATTATAACATATTATTGTTAACTATAGTCATCCTACAGTGCTATAGAACACTGGAATTTCTTCCTATTATCGAGCTGTAGGATGTATTTTAAAAGGTTTATGTACTTTAACACATTTTTTAATTCATTCACGTTAACAGATATTTTACTTGCTTCTATGTCTTGACTATTGTGAATAATGCTGCAGTGAACATGGGAGTACCTATGTCTCTTTGACATACTAATTACAGTTTCTTTGGATATTTATCCAGAAGTGGGATTGCTGGATCATAGAGTGGTTATATTTCTCATTTTTTGAGGAAACTCCATACTGTTTTTCATAGTGGCTGTACCAGTTTAAATCCTCATTTACTGTGTACAAGTGTTCATTTTCCTTCATATCCTTGCCGACACTTATCTTTTATGTTTTTATTTTTTGGATAAAAGCCATCCTACAGATGTAAGGTGATATTTCATTGTGGTTTTGGTTTTCATTTCTCTGATAATTGACCATTCTGATGACCTTTTCATATACTTGCTGGCCATTTGTATGTCTTTTTAAAAGAAGTATTTATTCAAATCCTTTGTACATTTTTAAATCAGGTTATTTGTTTTATTGTTGTTAACTTGTAGAAGTTTTTTATGTATTTTGGATATTAACCCCTTAACAGATACATGGTTTGCAAATGTTCTCTCCCATTTCAAAGGTTACCTTTTCACTTTGTTGATCATATTCTTGGCTGTGCAGAAGATTTTTATTTTAATGTAGTTGCACTTGTTTATTTTTACTTCTTTTTCTTGTGCTTTGGTGTATACAAGATCATATCCAAAAAATCACTGATAAGGCCAATTACAATTGGCCTATGCTTTTTTCTTTTCCCTATGCTTACTTCTAAATGTTTTTTATTTATGGGTCTTACATTTAATTATATAATCTGTTTTGAGTTGATTTTTGTGTATGCTGTAAGATAAGGATCCAATTTCATTCCTTTGCATCTGGATATCTAGTTTTCCCAACACTATTTACTGTCAATATTACATTTTTCATATTGTGTATATTCCTGGCACCCTTGTCAAAAATTAGTTTATCATGTGAGTAGGCCTATTTCTAATATCTCTGTTTTTTTATTGATCTATATGTTTGCTTTGATGCTAGCCATACTTTTTTTTTTATCACTGTATCTGTGTATGATATTTCAAAATTGGGAAGTTTGATGCCTCCAGTTTTGTCCTTCTTCTTCAAGATGGTTTGGCAGTTCGGGATCTTTTATGTGGTCCATATGAATGATAAAATTGTTTTACTACATTAGGAAATTTGCTGTTTGGATTTTGATTGTGATTACATCGGCTCTGTACATTAGTTGGGTAGTATATATGCTTTTAAAGTATATATACATAGATGTATATGTATTTAAATATACAATGTGTAAGTTTGATATACATATACAAAGTAAAATGATTAAATATAGTCAATAAAATTATCTATCATCACACATAGTTACCATTTTTCTGTGTGGGGTAAAAACACAGCAAATTTATCAGCAAATTTCCAGGATACAATAAAATATTACTAACTATACTCCTCATGTTGCACATTATATCTCTAAATTTATTCATCTTACATAATATCAACTTTTTACCCTTTCATCTGCATCTCCATCCTATCTCCTATCCCTGGTAACCACTATTCTACTCTTTGTTTTAGATTCCAAATATAAGTTAGATCATGCAGCAATTTTATTTCTGTCTCCAGCTTATTTCACTTAGTATAATGTCCTCCAAGAGCATTGTTCTTAATGGTAGGATCTAATTCATTCTTAAAGCTGAAAAATATAACATTATATACATGTGTATACATATGAAGTGCTGACTTCATTTTCTTTTGATATATACCCAGAAGAGGGATTGCTGAATATGCTGAGTTATATAAACATTTTAACAGCATCAATTCTTCCAATCTATGAGCATGGTATATCTATTTAGTTGTGCTTGTTTTACTTCTTTCATTCATGTTTTATAGTTCTCAGTACAAAAGTCTTTCACCACCTTGGTTAGTTTTTTTCTAAGCATATTATTCTTATTAATGCTATTGCATAATAAATGGAATTGTTTTCTTAATTTTCTTTTTAGTTTGTTTTTAGTGTATTCAAATGCAAATGACTTTTATGTTGTGATTTTATATTCTGAAACTTAATCAAATTTATTAATTCTAATAATTTTTCCCCTCTGTGGGTTCTATAGGGTTTTCTACATATGAGATCATGTCATCTGTAAAGAAATAATTTAATTCTTTTCCTGTTTTGATATCTTTTATGTCTTTTTTCCTCTCTAATTGCTCTGGCTAGGATTTCCAGTCTTATAGAAGTGATGAGACTAGAAGTGATGAGAATGGGCATCTTTTCCTTCATCCAGATCTGAGGGAAAGTGTTCAGCTTTTCACTGATGAGTATTATATTAGCTGTTTGTTTTTTTATAAATAATTTGTATTGTGCTAAGTTCCATGCATACTTTGTTGACTCAGAGTTTTTCTCATAAAAATTGTTAAATTTTGTCAAATGCTTTTTCTGCACCTATTAATATGATCATGTAATTTTCTCATTCATTCTGTTGATGTGATATGTCACACTGATTAATTTGCAGGTGTTGAAGCACCCTTGCATCCCAGTGATAAATTCCACTTGGTCATACTGTGAGATTCTTTTAATGTGCTGTTGCATGTGGTGTGTTATTTTGTTAAGAATTTTGGCATCCATGCTTATCAGGTCTATTGGCCTATTTTTGGTTCATTTTGTTGTGATGTTTTTGTCTTAGTTTGGTATCGGGGTGATGCTGGCCTTGTTAAATGAGTTTGGAAGTGTTATGTATTCTATTTTTGTGAAGAGTTTAGGATTAGTATTAATTCTTCTTTAAATATTTGGTAGAATTCACCTGTTAAGCTATCTGCTCCTGGACTTTTCTTTATTGGGAGGATTCTCATTACTGTTTCTATCTCCTTGTTATTTGTTTGCTCAGACTTTCCATTATTCTTAATTCAATTCAATCTTCATGATGTGTATGCATCTAAGAACTTAAAGAATTGGTCGCTTGATTGGTAGGCATGTAATTGTTCAGAAAAGTCCTCTATGATCTTTGTTTTATCTGTGATATCATTAGCAATATCTCCTCTTTCATTTCTGGTTTTGTATATTTGAGTTTTCTCTCTTTATCTTACTAACCTACCTAGGGGTTTCTTGATTTTGCTTATCTTTTTATGAAAAGAACTCCTATTTTTGTTGATTTTTTTCATTATTTTTCCATTCTCAATTTATTTCTATGCTAATCTTAATTATTTTCTTCCTTCTATTGACTTTGGGCTTAGTTTTTACTTTTCTGGTTGCTTGAGGTTAAAATGTAAGCTGTTTATTTGGGATCTTTTTTCTTTTTTTTTTATGTGGGTGTTTGTTGCTATAAACTTCCCTGTTATTACTGCTTTTGTTGAATATCATAAGTTTAGGCATGTTGTGTTTTCATTTACATTTAGTTAAAGATATATATATTTTTTTTTCTTTTTTTTGTTTCTTACTAGGAAAGCGTCTCTCTCTGTCACCCAAGCTGGAGTGCAGTGGTGCTATCGCCGCTCACTGCAACATCTGCCTCCCAGGCTCAAGAGATCCTCCCACCTCACCCTTCTGAGTAAATGACACCACAGGCACCTGCCACCATGCCCGGCTAATATTTTTGTATTTTGGGGACAGATGTTGCCCAGGCTAGTCTGAAACTCCTGAGCTCAAGCGAGCCGCCTGCCTCAGCCTACCAAAATGCTGGGATAACAGGCATAAGCCACCACGCCCTGCCTATGATATTTTCTAATTTCTCTTTGATTTCTACTTTGACTCAATGCTTGTTCAAGAGTGTGCTGTTTATCTCTATGTAGTTGTGAACTATCTCATTTTTATTTTGTTATTGTTTCATTCCATTGTGACTGTAAAAAAACAGGGTATGATTTCAATTGTCATAAATTTTTAAGTGTTGTTTTGAGACCAAATATGATTTTTATCTGGGAGAAAGGTCTATGTGTGTTTAAGAAGAATGTACATTCTGCTGTTGTTTAGTGGAATGTTTTTTTATGTCTTTTAGGTTCATTTGGCCTATAGTGTTGTTCAAATATGCTGCTTTCTTACTGATTTTCTATCTATATGATCTATCCATTATTGAAAGTGAGGTATTGAAGTCTCCTACTATTATTATACTGCTATTTACACTCCTCAGATCTGTAAATTTTTGCTATATATATGTGTGTGTGTTCTTATGTTTGTACATATATATTTATAATTGCTTTTATCTTCCTGATGAATTGACCCTTGTATCATTAAGTAATGACTTTCTTGTATTTTGTGACAGTTTTTTATTCAAGACTAATTCTTTTCTCATAGAAATGTAGCCACTTATGCTCTCTTTCAGTTATAATTTGCATGGAATATCTTCCATATCTTCATTTTCATGATATGTGTCTTTATATCTAAAGTTAATCTCTTCTATACATCATATAGTTGAATAATTTTTATATATCCATCCAGCAACTCTATGCCTTTGATTAGCGAGTTTAGTTCATTTCATTTAAAGTAATTATTGATAGTAAGGACTTACATTGGCATTTTGTTATTTTATGTCTGCTTTGTCACCTTTGTTCCTTTCTTGCTGTCTTTCTCTGTGACTTGATGATATTCTGTAGTGATATACTTTTATTCCTTTCTCTTTATCTGATTTGTATCTTCTATAGTTTTTTTTTTTCTTCTTTGTGGTTTCCATGAGGCTTCCATAAAACTTCTTATAACAGTCTGTTTTAGGGTGATAACAACTTAACTTCAATTGCATACAAAACTCTACACTTTTACTTCTTCCCCCATAAAATCTGTTATTCATCTCAGAATTTGCTTATTTTTATAGTATATATCCATCCATAATTTTTTGTTTATAATATTCTTAATACTTTTGTCTTTTACTATGTACACTAAAACTAAATGTGATTTATGTACCACCAATACAGTATTACATTATTCTGCATTTGTCTATGTACAGTTGCCCTTTGTACACTTGGGTTCTGATTATTATGATTTGGTGCCAGTGCATAAAAATGTATTCTTTCTTATATTCAATTGTCTTCCAAATACAGTCTTTCTTATTAGGGAATCTCTCTGGGACACAGCATCTAAAGATACAACTATTTCCTAGAGAAAGCTTAATCAACACAGTGAATTTAAGGAGAGTTGAGGTACCCACACAGAGGGCCAACTTGAAGTCAGTATAAAGTTGTATTTCTCTAAAGTAAAGTATCCACGAGTTAGACATTACTGAATAAGCTCACTCTTGGAGATTCAGATAACAACACAAGCTCACAAGATTAACAGAGCAAACACTTGATAATAAGTCACAGTATTGGGGGTAGTTGTTGGTTATTCCTTTATCTTTACCTTGCCCTGTTCAAGATTAGATTTCAAGATGTAACCAAGGATGTCATTTTCATATTGAGGTGGCAATTGTTTCCTTGGAGTGGAACTGATATTTTTTTTTTTTTTTTTTTTTATTATACTTAAGTTCTAGGGTACATGTGCATAACGTTATATCATGTATAACTCCCCAATGCAATCCCTCCCTCCTCCCCCTCCCCATGATAGGCCCCAGTGTGTGATGTTCCCCTTCCCGAGTCCAAGTGATCTCATTGTTCAGTTCCACCTATGAGTGAGAACATGCGGTGTTTGGTTTTCTCTTCTTGTGATAGTTTGCTAAGAATGATGGTTTCCAGCTGCATCCATGTCCCTACAAAGGACGCAAACTCATCCTTTTTGATGGCTGCATAGTATTCCATGGTGTATATGTGCCACATTTTCTTAATCCAGTCTGTCACAGATGGACATTTGGGTTGATTCCAAGTCTTTGCTATTGTGAATAGTGCCGCAATAACATACGTGTGCATGTGTCTTTGTAGTAGAGTAATTTATAATCCTTTGGGTATATACCCAGTAGTGGGATGGCTGGGTCATATGGTACATCTAGTTCTAGATCCTTGAGGAATCGCCATACTGTTTTCCATAATGGTTGAACTAGTTACAATCCCACCAACAGTGTAAAAGTGTTCCTATTTCTCCACATCCTCTCCAACATCTATTGTTTCCTGACTTCTTAATGATTGCCATTCTAACTGGTGTGAGATGGTATCTCATTGTGGTTTTGATTTGCATTTCTCTGATGGCGAGTGATGATGAGCATTTTTCATGTGTCTGTTGGCTGTATGGATGTCTTCTTTTGAGAAATGTCTGTTCATATCCTTTCCCCACTTTTTGATGGGGTTGTTTGTTTTTTTCTTGTATATTGTTTGAGTTCTTTGTAGATTCTGGATATTAGCCCTTTGTCAGATGAGTAGGTTGCAAAAATTTTCTCCCATTCTGTAGGTTGCCTGTTCACTCTGATGGTAGTTTCTTTTGCTGTGCAAAAGCTCTTTAGTTAATGAGATCCCATTTGTCAATTTTGGCTTTTGCTGCCGTTGCTTTTGGTGTTTTAGACATGAAGTCCTTGCCCATGCCTATGTCCTGAATGGTACTACCTAGATTTTCTTCTAGGGTTTTTATGGTATTAGGTCTAACATTTAAGTCTCTAATCCATCTTGAATTAATTTCGTATAAGGGGTAAGGAAAGGATCCAGTTTCAGCTTTCTACTTATGGCTAGCCAATTTTCCCAGCACCATTTAAAATAGGGAATCCTTTCCCCATTTCTTGTTTTTGTCAGGTTTGTCAAAGATCAGATGGCTGTAGATGTGTGGTATTATTTCTGAGGACTCTGTTCTGTTCCATTGGTCTATATCTCTGTTGTGGTACCAGTACCATGCTGTTTTGGTTACTGTAGCCTTGTAGTATAGTTTGAAGTCAGGTAGCGTGACGCCTCCAGCTTTGTCCTTTTGACCTAGGATTGTCTTGGCAATGCGGGCTCTTTTTGGTTCCATATGAACTTTAAAGCAGTTTTTTCCAATTCTGTGAAGAAACTCATTGGTAGCTTGATGGGGATGGCATTGAATCTATAAATAACCTTGGGCAGTATGGCCATTTTCACGATATTGATTCTTCCTATCCATGAGCATGGTATGTTCTTCCATTTGTTTGTGTCCTCTTTGATTTCACTGAGCAGTGGTTTGTAGTTTCCTTGAAGAGGTCCTTTACATCCCTTGTAAGCTGGATTCCTAGGTATTTTATTCTCTTTGAAGCAATTGTGAATGGAAGTTCATTCCTGATTGGCTCTCTGCTTGTCTGTTACTGGTGTATAAGAATGCTTGTGATTTTTGCACATTAATTTGTATCCTGAGACTTTGCTGAAGTTGCTTATCAGCTTAAGGAGATTTTGGGCTGAGACGATGGGGTTTTCTAAATATACAATCATGTCATCTGCAAACAGGGACAATTTGACTTCTTCTTTTCCTAACTGGATACCCTTGATTTCTTTCTCTTGCCTGATTGCCCTAGCCAGAACTTCCAACACTATGTTGAATAGGAGTGGTGAGAGAGGGCATCCCTGTCTTGTGCCAGTTTTCAAAGGGAATTTTTCCAGTTTTTGCCCATTCAGTATGATATTAGCTGTGGGTTTGTCATAAATAGCTCTTATTATTTTGAGGTACGTTCCATCAATACCGAATTTATTGAGCGTTTTTAGCATAAAGGGCTGTTGAATTTTGTCAAAAGCCTTTTCTGCATCTATTGAGATAATCATGTGGTTCTTGTCTTTGGTTCTGTTTATATGCTGGATTACGTTATTGATTTGCGAATGTTGAACCAGCCTTGCATCCCAGGGATGAAGCCCACTTGATCATGGTGGATAAGCTTTTTGATGTGCTGCTGAATCCGGTTTGCCAGTATTTTATTGAGAATTTTTGCATCGATGTTCATCAGGGATATTGGTCTAAAATTCTCTTTTTGTGTTGTCTCTGCCAGGCTTTGGTATCAGGATGATGTTGGCCTCATAAAATGAGTTAGGGAGGATTCCCTCTTTTCTATTGATTGGAATAGTTCAGAAGGAATGGTACCAGCTCCTCCTTGTACCTCTGGTAGAATTCAGCTGTGAATCCATCTGGTCCTGGACTTTTTTGGTGGGTAGGCTATTAATTGTTGCCTCAATTTCAGAGCCTGTATTGGTCTATTCAGGGATTCAACTTCTTCCTGGTTCAGTCTTGGGAGAGTGTAAGTGTCCAGGAAATTATCCATTTCTTCTAGATTTTCTAGTTGATTTGCGTAGAGGCATTTATAGTATTCTCTGATGGTTGTTTGTATTTCTGTGGGGTCGGTGGTGATATCCCCTTTATCTTTTTTATTGCGTCTATTTGATTCTCTCTCTTTTCTTCTTTATTAGTCTTGCTAGCGGTCTGTCAATTTTGTTGATCTTTTCAAAAAACCAACTCCTGGATTCATTGATTTTTGGAGGGTTTTTTGTCTCTATCTCCTTCAGTTCTGCTCTGATCTTAGTTATTTCTTGCCTTCTGCTAGCTTTTGAATGTGTTTGCTCTTGCCTCTCTAGTTCTTTTAATTGTGATGTTAAAGTGTCAATTTTAGATCTTTCCTGCTTTCTCTTGTGGGCATTTAGTGCTATAATTTCCCTCTACACACTGCTTTAAATGTGTCCCAGAGATTCTGGTATGTTGTATCTTGTTCTCATTGGTTTCAAAGAACATCTTTATTTCTGCTTTCATTTCGTTATGTACCCAGTAGTCATTCAGGAGCAGGTTATTCAGTTTCCATGTAGTTGAGCGGTTTGATTGAGTTTCTTAGTCCTGAGTTCTAGTTTGATTGCACTGTGGTCTGAGAGACAGTTTGTTATAATTTCTGTTCTTGTACATTGCTGAGGAGTGCTTTACTTCCAATTATGTGGTCAATTTGGAATAAGTGCGATGTGGTGCTGAGAAGAATGTATATTCTGTTGATTTGGGGTGGAGAGTTCTATAGATGTCTATTAGGTCCGCTTGGTGCAGAGATGAGTTCAATTCCTGGATATCCTTGTTAACTTTCTGTCTCGTTGATCTGTCTAATGTTGACAGTGGAGTGTTAAATCTCCCATTATTATTGTATGGGAGTCTAAGTCTCTTTGTAGGTCTCTAAGGACTTGCTTTATGAATCTGGGTGCTCCTGTATTGGGTGCATATTATTTAGGAGAGTTAGCTCTTCCTGTTGAATTGATCCCTTTACCATTATGTAATGGCCTTCTTTGTCTCTTTTGATCTTTGATGGTTTAAAGTCTGTTTTATCAGAGACTAGGATTGCAACCCCTGTTTTTTTGTTCTCCATTTGCTTGGTAGATCTTCCTCCATCCTTTATTTTGAGCCTATGTATGTCTCTGCATGTGAGATGGGTCTCCTGAATACAGCAGACTGATGGGTCTTGACTCTTGATCCAGTTTGCCAGTCTGTGTCTTTTAATTGGAGCATTTAGTCATTTACATTTAAGGTTAATATTGTTATGTGTGAACTTGATCCTGTCATTATGATATTAACTGGTTATTTTGCTCATTAGTTGATGCAGTTTCTTCCTAGCCTCGATGGTCTTTACATTTTGGCATGTTTTTGCAATGGCTGGTACCGGTTGTTCCTTTCCATGTTTAGGGCTTCCTTCAGGGTCTCTTGTAAGGCAGGCCTGGTGGTGACAAAATCTCTAAGCATTTGCTTATCTGTAAAGGATTTTATTTCTCCTTCACTGATGAAACTTAGTTTGGCTGGATATGAAATTCTGGGTTGAAAATTCTTTTCTTAAGAACGTTGAATATTGGCCCCCACTCTCTTCTGGCTTGTAGAGTTTCTGCCGAGAGATCTGCTGTTAGTCTGATGGGCTTCCCTTTGTGGGTAACCCGACCTTTCTCTCTGGCTGCCCTTAAGATTTTTCCTTCATTTCAACTTTGGTGAATCTGGCAATTATGTGTCTTGGAGTTGCTCTTCTGGAGGAGTATCTTTGTGGCGTTCTCTGTATTTCCTGAATTTGAATGTTGGCCTGCCCTACTAGGTTGGGGAAGTTCTCCTGGATGATATCCTGAAGAGTGTTTTCCAACTTGGTTCCATTTTCCCCCTCACTTTCAGGCACCCCAATCAGACGTAGATTTGGTCTTTTTACATAATCCCATACTTCTTGCAGGCTTTGTTCATTTCTTTTTCTTTTTTCTTTGGTTTCTCTTCTCGCTTCATTTCATTCATTTGATCCTCAATCGCTGATACTCTTTCTTCCAGTTGATCGAGTCGGTTACTGAAGCTTGTGCATTTGTCACGTATTTCTCGTGTCATGGTTTTCATCTCTGTCATTTCGTTATGATCTTCTCTGCATTAATTAGTCTAGCTGTCAATTCTTCCACTTTTTTCAAGATTTTTAGTTTCTTTGCGCTGGGTACGTAATTCCTCCTTTAGCTCTGAGAAGTTTGATGGACTGAAGCCTTCTTCTCTCATCTCGTCAAAGTCATTCTCTGACCAGCTTTGATCCGTTGCTGGCGATGGGCTGCGCTCCTTTGCAGGGGGAGATGCGCTCTTATTTTTTGAATTTCCAGCTTTTCTGCCCTGCTTTTTCCCATCTTTGTGGTTTTATCTGTCTCTGGTCTTTGATGATGGTGACGTACTGATGGGTTTTGGTATAGGTGTCCTTCCTGTTTGATAGTTTTCCGTCTGACAGTCAGAAGGACTGTCTGTTGGTCTGTTGGAGATTGCTTGAGGTCACTCCAGACCCTGTTTGCCTGGGTATCAGCAGCAGAGGTTGCAAAGATAGAATATTGCTGAGCAGCGAGTGTACCTGTCTGATTCTTCCTTTGGAAGTTTCCTCTCAGGGATGACTCCACCCTGTGAGGTGTGGGGTGTCAGACTGCCCCTAGTGGGGGATGTCTCCCAGCTAGGCTACTCAGGGGTCAGGGACCCACCTGAGCAGGCAGTCTGTCCGTTCTCGGATCTCAACCTCCGCGTTGGGAGATCCACGGCTCTCCCCAAAGCTGTCAGACAGAGTCGTTCGCCTCTGCACCGCTCCCGCTGCTTCCCTATTGGACCTCAGCTGTGGGCTGTCCCCAGAGGTGGAGTCTACAGAGACAGGCAGGTTTCCTTGAGCTGCTGTGAGCTCCACCCAGTTCGAACTTCCCAGCGGCTTTGTTTACCTACTTAAGCCTCAGCAATGGCGGGCGCCCCTCCCCCAGCCTCGCTGCTGCCTTGCGGATAGATCGCCGCAGACTGCTGTGTTAGCAGTGAGGGAGGCTCCGTGGGCGTGGGACCCTCCCGGCCAGGTGTGGGATATATTCTCCTGGTGTGCCTGTTTCCTTAAAGCGCAGTATTGGGGTGGAGTTACCGATTTTCCAGGTGTTATGTGTCTCAGTTCCCCTGGCTAGGAAAACGGATTTCCTTCCCCCTTGCGCTTCCAGGTGAGGCGATGCCTCGCCCTGCTTCAGCTCACGCTGGTCAGGCTGCAGCAGCTGACCAGCACCGATTGTCCGGCACTCCCTAGAGAGATGACCCCAGTACCTCAGTTGAAAATGCAGAAATCACCGGTCTTCTGTGTTACTCGCGCTGGGAGTTGGAGACTGGAGCTGTTCCTATTCGGCCATCTTCGGAACTGATATTTAATAAGGCATGACAGAACACCGCCAGGTGAATATACTTTAATAATAAATATATAAAGCCAATTTACTAAACTTGGTTCTACATAGAAATTGTAACAATTCTAAACTTGTTACTTATGCATAGGATCTTGAATGTAGAATTCAATCCAGCTTTCTGTAAAAGGATTTTTTTTTATCAATCTGGCTCCTTGTGTCTATGTAATTGATTAAAATTTAAAGGAGTTAAGGGATGTGATTGTTACCTCCTTCCTCTACTACCCACTTCCAAAACACAAACAAACAACTCCACTCACTTAATGAAAAAAGCCATGCTTGTTGAAAGAATACAATGACTGGGTTTTATTCATCTAACCATAAATTGGTCAGTAGTTACCTTATATTCTATCTAATCGAGCAATATTAAAATCATGTTTATTTTAGCAATACTTATTGAACACTTATTGTTTGGATGAGCGGAGGCAAGATGGGCATTCCGGGTTTTCATCCCCCCCTCCAACTTTTCCGCTGCGAAGCTTGTGCGAAACATGCAGCCGACGCCCGGGAAGGTGCAGACAAACTGGGCATGCGCCAGGTGACGTCAATCTGAAGAGACCAAGATTTACCTGGTCGCACCTGCGGAACGCCCCCGGACACGCCCGTGCCCCGCCTATCGCCCTCCCACTCCCAGAAAAGCCGCTGCGGACCAGTGCCACGCGCGGACTTCCCAGCTTCCCCACTGCGGTGCGGTCGGGACTGCCGGAACTCCGTCCGAGAGCAGCACGGAGAACTCTGGGGGCCTCATTTGCCGGAGGCCAACAGACCTCTCCTTACCCACCTTCTTCCCCTGAAGCTAGGTGACCAAAATAAACTTGCAGTTTTGCTCCTACCTTGCCTAGTCGCTGGTTCCTTTGCGCCCGCTCTAGTGGTCTTAGAAAAAAACAGTCAGTTGGTGCCGAAACCGGGAGGAGACCCCTCCTCGGGGCCCCCAGGGTCTGGGAGCCTCCTCCTCCTCCTCGCTCCACGCCGCAGACGGACCAGGACCTGAGACCCGCTTCCCTCACTCTCACGGCCTCTCTGGGGTAAGTGCCCTTGTTCTCTTTACCTCCTCCTCGCCAGAAATCCTGCGCAGGTCCGGGGTCCATTTGGAGCCACCAAGTGGCTCGGGAGACCCGTTCAGGACGGAGACGTCCGCCTGAAGGTAATCTCCACTTAGGCTTCAAGAGCCTCTCGTCTGTCTCTGCTGGTTCCAAAGGACGCTTTGAAGCCAGGCAGGGATCCATTCCCATGTCCATTGGGTCCATTGTGTCGGTAAAGAGGAAACAAATGGGAAACCCCCAGTCCAAATTTCCAAAGAGCACCCCCTTGGGGTGCTCCTAGCCAATTTAAAAACCTTACAGCTTGAACAAGACCTTAGGAGGAAGCGGTTAATTTTCCTTTCCACTGTGGCGTGATCGACCTCAGCAATTTCTGCCAGTGGCTAGGCAAGTGGTCTGAAATTACGTACATACAAGGCTTTTGGGCCTTACGCTCTCGTCCCGACCTGTGTAGCCGGTGCTCTTCGGCCAAGTTATGCTAGCCAAGGACGCCGGCTCACAGGAACCCAAAAAAAGAGAGTCTTCATTCCTTTCTGTTCAGCCGGAGGATCTAGGGTTTCCCTCACTTCCGCCCTATACTTCTCCTCCCTCCGCCCGACTCCTCTTCCTCTTCCTTACCTACTAGTAATCCACTCAGTCCCGTGCTTCTTCGGGGCCCCCAACTGGCTGTCTTGAGTCTCCTGTCTCTGCAACACACCCGCTCTAAGTGCCCTGCTGATGCCTCCACTCCTGCCCCACACCCTCCTACAGTGTTAGCGCCTTTGCGAGAGGTGGCTGGGGCGGAGGGGGTAGTCAGAGTACATGTCCCTTTTTCATTGGCCGATCTTTCCAAAATTGAAAAGCGTTTAGGGGATTTCTCAGCTAATCCCACCGTGTACATAAAGGAATTTAGATATCTTTGTCAGGCTTATGACTTAACTTGGCATGACCTCCAGGTTATCCTAACCTCCACCCTAAACCCTGAGGAGCAAGAGCGCGCCTAGTGGCCGCCAGGCAAGCCCGCCACCAACATTTAACTGATGCCACCATCCCACTAGGGGAGCAAGCAGTCCCCTCGGCAGACCCAGACTGGAACTACCAAGCAAACCAGCCTGGGCGCCGTAGGCGAGACATAATGGTTCAGTGTTTGTTGGCTGGTATGCAAACAGCCTCAAACAAAACTGTGATTTTAACAAATTAAAAGAAATTATACAAAATCCAGAAGAAAATCCAGCAACTTTAAATAGGCTGACTGAGGTTCTAACCCAATATACCCGGTTAGATCCGGCCTCCCCCACGGGGGCCACCATTTTGGCGTCTTATTTCATTTCTCAATCAGCTCCTGACATTCGTAAGAAACTTCAAAAGGTAGAGGATGGTCCTCAGGCACCAATACAAGATCTGGTTAAATTAGCCTTTAAGGTCTATACTCCAGAGAGGAGACGGCTGAGGCAGTGCGACAGGCACGCCTCAAACAGAAGGCCCAGCCTAGCAGCGGCTTTACAGCCCAGTCGTAACCCCAGGCCAGAGAGTGCACACTCCGCAGACTCCAAGGCTACGAAAGGAGCCTGCTATAAGTGCGGCAAGGCAGGACACTATGCCAACAGGTGTCGCAAGGTCCCCGAGCCCCAACGCAGCCTTGCTATAAGTGCAAGGCGTCAGGACATTGGGCCAATGAATGTCCTAAGCCTCGTCCACCAGCAACCCCCTGCCCTGCTTGCCAGCAGGGAGGACCACTGGAAGTCTGATTGCCCCACCCTGAGAACAGGTGCTGCGTCTCCACGTGACCCCCTTTCCCAGGATCCTGGGAGCTCCTTCCAGCTCCTACATCTGGACGACAACGACGACTGAAGGTGCCGAGATCGGGGACCCCCATCACCCTCGCCGAGCCGCGGGTAACTCTCCTGGTAGCGGGTAAGACAATTAATTTTTTAATAGATAGCGGGGCTACCTATTCTGTTTTGCCGTCCTTCTCTGGACCTAGCCTTCCATCCGATATCTCTGTAGTAGGAGTAGACGGAAAGCCATCCACCCCACGAAAAACTCCACTCCTTAGTTGCTGCCTGGCCAACAACTACTTTGCGCACTCGTTCCTCATTATACCCTCATGCCCTACCCCCTTACTAGGCCGAGACATCCTAAGCACCTTAAAGGCCTCCATATACATTCCCACCAACTCATCCACTCCCCTTCAACCCCTCATGACCTGTTGCTCATGCTTTGTGCAAGTGCACAGGCTCCTCCTATGTCGCCCCCCCCCCACCTTCCCTATTTCTGTACACCCTCAAGTGTGGGACACTTCCACCCCGGTCATAGCTGCCCACCACCACCAGTTCTCGTCAAGCTCAAAGATCCCACTCGTTTCCCAAAACGCCCCCAATTCTCTCTCTCTCCGACACATCTACAAGGTTTAAAGCCAATTATCACGCGACTACTTAGCCAACATATTCTTGTCCGCACACATTCCCCTGTAACACTCCAATACTTCCAGTTAAAAAGGCAGACGGAACGTATAGGTTAGTACAGGATCTTAGGCTAGTCAATGAAGCCACCCGTCCCACGCACCCTGTAGTTCCCAACCCTTACACCCTTCTGTCCCAACCCCACCAATCTACTTATTTACTGTGCTAGACCTTAAGGATGCTTTCTTTACTATAACCCCTACACACAGACTGCCAGTTCCTTTTTGCTTTCACATGGGAGGACCCAGACACACATACCTCCACTCAATGACGTGGACAGTCCTCCACAAGGGTTCCGGGACAGCCCCCATTTCTTTGGTCAGGCCTTAGCGAAAGACCTTGCCTCTTGCCCTCTCACAAAGAGCAAAGTTCTGCAGTATGTAGATGATCTCCTAATCTGTAGCCCTACAAACAAGACTCTCTTCTAGACACTGCAACTCTCCTCAACCTTTAGGCTCATTAGGTTATAGAGTATCTGAACACAAGGCCCAAATTTCTTGCCAAACCGTCATATACTTAGGAATTGAAATCACCCCAACAACCCGGTCACTAACTTCATAGAAGACCCCACTGTTACTTTAGAAGTTTGCTCCTCTCTAAATCCAGCCACTTTACTGCCAGGCTCTCTTAAACCACTCCATACTAAACATTCTTGTCCTGAGGTTCTGGAGGCCCAGCCCCCCAGCCACCTACACTTGCATGACCAGCCCCTTCAGAATGCACAACTAACCCTATTTGTGGATGGCAGCTCCTTTATCAACCCTCAAGGAAACAGACAGGCAGGATATGCAGTAGTTACCTCTTCCACAGTTTTGGAGGCAAAACCCCTACCACAAGGGACCACATCACAGCAGGCAGAACTCACTGCACTAACCAAGGCACTCCTACTATCAAAGGAAAAACAGTAAACATATACACAGATTCTAAATATGCTTTTCTAATCGCACACACTCATTCAGTTATCTGGAGAGAGAGAGGGTTTTTAACCACCGGCGGTACCCCTATTATTAACAAAAACCAAATACTCAAACTACTAGATGCACTGTCGGCACCTTCCAAGGTAGCCATTATACATTGTAAAGGGCACCAAACTTCATCTAACCTGGTAGCAGCCGGCAACAATTTCGCTGACATCACTGCCAAGTCAGCCGCCGGATTTTCACCCCTAAGCCTCCTTCCGCCTGTTTTCTCTCCCCCCAGTATGCCCCTAATTACACTCAGGAAGAAAAGGCTAAGCTATTACAAAATCCAACAGCCAAACTAGCTACGGGTGACTGGATTTATATAATAACAAACTAGTTATTCCTGAAACACAACTCCATACCATTCTAACAGACATACATAATTCTTTACATATAGGACCCAAAGCCTTATATAATTTCCTAAATCCCCTCCTCCACTGTCCAACACTACAAAAAACTTACTTACAATCAACCAGCAGTGCTCTACCTGCCTAAAGGCAAATCCTCAAGGCGCATTGCGTAATCCCCATCCCAGCCATCAACTCAGAGGATACCAACCAGGTGAAGATTGGCAAATTGATTTCACACATATGCCAAAACATAAAAAATTCAAATACCTCTTAAACCTTGTGGACACCTTTTCCGGTGGATCGAGGCCTACCCTACCACAGGAGAAACCGCTAACATTGTTGCCTCTATACTCACTGAACATATTATTCCTAGGTTTGGCCTCCCGGTCACTCTTCAATCTGATAATGGTCCAGCATTCATCTCTAAGGTAGTCCAACAGGTGGCAGCCCTCCTACACATCACCTGGAAACTCCATATCCCTTATAGGCCCCAGTCTTCTGGTAAGGTAGAAAAGGCTAACGGACTCATCAAACAGCAGCTCACCAAACTCTCAATCGAAACCCGGCAGTCGTGGGTAACTCTCCTTCCCTTAGCCCTGACCCAGCTGCGGGCAGCACCTCGAAGCCCAACAGGTCTCAGTCCGTTCGAATTAGTCTACGGACGGCCCCTAACCCTCCAACAAATACCTTCCCTGCCAGCCCCTTTGGCGAACTACCTCCCATATCTCACTCTTCTCAGACAACTCCTAAGACAACACGCTGAGTTAGCACACCTCCTCCAACAGACGCTACAACCCACATCTCTCCCTCAGTCCTGGAGACCAAGTATACATAAAAGATATCCAAGCCAAAGACTTACAGCCCAGGTGGAAGGCCCATACATTGTCCTCCTGTCTACACATACAGCCGCAAAACTCCTAGGACACACGCATTGGATTCATATATCTCCCAGCTAAAGAGGGCCCCCACCGGGAACAATCAGTGGACATCAGTTCAACTTTCCCCCACTCGCCTCAAACTTACAAAACTTTCTTAACTAGTTCATGCTCCCTGACCCCTGGCGCTTAGCTCGCTTTCTCACCATCTTCTACATAAACCTATCAGACTTTCAATACATAACCCCAGACCCAGATCTACCTCCAGACAATAGTCCAGAGCAGTGGTTCTCCCATCTCCTAACCTTCATTGAACATCTCCAGTGGCAAGGGACACTCCGTGACTACACGGAAAATGAAGTCTCATTTTATACTTATATTGCTGTTTCACTCATTCACTCAGACCTTTGCTAGTCCGCCTACTGTATGGCAATTTTTTCTCTCATCACTGAAACTTGGCCACAAGACAGCCGAACACACTCAGTAGTACATAGCTCTGCCAGTTGCCTTCCTTAAGGCTATCAAACTTCTCTCCACACAATAGAGACCCCTTCTCATGGCTCGCACTTATCTGCCAAAGGCTAGACTTAACCTACACTGTGAATATAACAATCTCTCCCACTGCTTCCTCTGTGAGGCTTTAGAAGGCCCCCACCTAGTGGCAGCCCCCTGCCCATGGCCTTCAACACAACTGGTCAAACATCCCACAATTCACTTACACTCCAGGCGCCACTATACCAGAAATCCAAACTGCCCAATCCTTCCTTTCCGTTATTCAACTCCAAATTCATCCTGAGGTAATCATGCTCAGGCACCCAATGGAGGCCACACAGCCCCCATTGAAGGCTATTTCTCATCCAAACTGCCCAATCCTTCCTTCCGTTATTCAACTCCAAATTCATCCTGAGGTAATCATGCTCAGGCACCCAATGGAGGCCACACAGCCCCCATTGAAGGCTATTTCTCATCCAAACTGCCCAATCCTTCCTTTCCGTTATTCAACTCCAATTCATCCTGAGGTAATCATACTCAGGCACCCAATGGAGGCCACACAGCCCCCATTGAAGGCTATATCTCGTGCAACTGATCTCTCTCTAAAACTCTTAACCATACAGCCATTAACTGATCCCTCTATGTCCCCGTGTCCTTGGTCCTCAGTCTAACTTTATACAGCCAGGCAGAAGTAGCAGAGCTTTTCCAGCAACTTTCCATGCCACTACGCCACCCCCGTAAAAAAAAAAAAAACGGGCTGTTGTCCTCCCTCTAGTTATTGGAATCAGCTGAAAGCCTGGCCTCCCTGCAGCGCCGAACTACCTCAATAGCCTAAGTAGCTGCCCAAAACAGGCGAGCCCTAGACTTGCTTATAGCTGAAAAAGGAGGCACTTGTCTCTTCCTTGGAGAAGAGTGCTGCTATTATGTTAGCAAGTCAGGCCTAGTAGACACTAACATTCAAACCCTCAATAAAATAAAAAACTGAGATACAAAACCTTAACACCCCAACCTTGCCAGGACCTTCCTTCTGGGTTTTGCCCATATTCTGACAAATGCTTCCATACCTCGTTCCTATACTAATACTGTGCCTTATTTTATTCTTCATCCGTACGTCCAAATGCCAACCATGGGCCCCGACCTTAACGACGCCCCTTAACAGCAGGAAGTAGCCAGACAGACCACGGCGCCCTTTATCACTATTACCAATAAAAGGTTGGACTGTTTGGATGAGCGGAGGCAAGATGGTGCACTTCCGGGTTCTTCATCCCCCCCCCTCCAACTTTTCCGCGCGCGCGAAAATGCAGCCGACGCCCGGGAAGGTGCAGACCAACTGGGCATGCCAGGTGACGTCAATCTGAAGAGACCAAGATTTACCTGGTCGCACCTGCGGAACGCCCCCGGACACGCCCGTGCCCCGCCTATCGCCCTCCCACTCCCAGAAAAGCCGCTGCGGACCAGTGCCACGCGCGGACTTCCCAGCTTCCCCACTGCGGTCGGGACTGCCGGAACTCCGTCCGAGAGCAGCACGGAGAACTCTGGGGGCCTCATTTGCCGGAGGCCAACAGACCTCTCCTTACCCACCTTCTTCCCCTGAAGCTAGGTGACCAAAATAAACTTGCAGTTTTGCTCCTACCCTTGCCTAGTCGCTGGTTCCTTTGCGCCCGCTCTGGTGGTCTTAGAAAAAACAAGTCACTTATTAAGTGCCGGGTTCTATTCATATTGCTTACCACATATTACTCTTAGTCTTAAAGTGACCTGTGATGTGTGTTATTACCATTAGTACCACTTTAGAGACTAGTAGATGAGACATAACAAGGTTGAATCACTTACCATAGATCACACAGACAACTTCAAAGACTATATTCTGCTAGTAAATGGCCAAGGTAGAACTTAATCCCAGCTCTGCCTTACTCCAGAGCCCTAGGTTTATCCAATACTATATATTGGTTTATCCAATACTATATATTGCCCCTCTAGTGTTTTAGTTTGTCTGTAAAAGTGGTACTAAGCAATATGTTATGAAAACGTGGCAACAACCTTAAATATTAGTATCCTACTTCAAGTGCTCTAGTTTCTCCTTAGATATTAACATAAGATTTGACTGCTTACCTCAGAGTTTGCTTATTAACTAAGTTGAATGAATAAATAAATGTATGAGGCCTCTGTGAATGTATCTAAATCAGTTCTTCCCAAGCTTTATTTCATCATGGTACATGCAGACACTTATAGCCAGATTGTCACCAGTTTAGGGCCTTTGACTATCCCAGGCCCTATAAGACCACTATAAGGCTGAGAGGTTCAATATATCATTCTTATTATAACCCTTTCATAATACACTAGTTACCATGATCTTATATAAATTTTTACTTAAGCCTATTTATAACTTTGAGCTTCACTAGTACTTAGGTAATGTTGTTATAGTCTGATGTATTCTTAAAATAGCTGCTTAAAAGGTGAGGGAACTTTAGTGTGGAGAATGGGGAAATGACGAGTCTACTGAGGGTCAGTTCTTTCTACTTTAGTACACAAAATACTTTTCTCTGCAGGTACATGACAGTTCACTCGTTACTCTGCAGGACAAGAAATAAGGTTTATAAATCTAAAACATTAATGGATCCAAACTGTATTTTGAGAAGGAAGTAGAGGAAAATTCCTTTGTGGGACTGGTTTGGAAAATGACAGATCATACTCACCTTAGTGGCTTTCACATCACACAAAGAGAAATGCACAATGACTTGTCTTTCATGGCTGAAAAATGGTGTTATTAACTCACCATTAGGTAGTACCTGTTCCAAAAAAATGTTCTGTGTAGTTTATAAATAGAATCATAATTTAAATATACTAGTGGAAGTTACTTAAAGAATCTCTACTTTGAAACCATAGCAAATAAAAATATTCAATGCATAAAATTAATGATTAAAGTAAAATGATTTAAAAAGTGTTTAAAACACCAGCACTCAGCCTGATGTTTGGTTGAACTGCAAAAAATCAAATTAAATTAACTTTCAAGACTTTTAAACTATAATTTTCTAAATCAGCAATAATCAATCCATGGCTAATTGGACATTTAAAAGCAGCCCATGTAGTTCTAAAAGCAAGTGTGACAACACATATTATTTCTAAATTTTTCATTGATGATAAAACTGAAGAACCTAAGAGAGAAGTAAAGCATTATAACATATTTATAACAATGTTTGAGGAAGATAGATTCAGCTAAATTAAAAGGAGAGAAGCCTAGCCCTTCTGCTTATTTTGCAATATGATCTTGGGGAAGTTGTTGACCTTATGTTAGTCTCTGTTTCATCATCTATAAAATTGGACAATAGGGATTTATACTTCCAAAATAATTTTCCCCTAGTCCTCCCTAAGTTCAAGCGCTAAGTACAACAATCCTAGAAATTATATATAATACATACATATAATACATACATAAATACATACATGAGACATATAATATATATAACACACACACACACACACACACACCACACACACACACACACACACATCTATCTAGCAAACATAAGAAAACCCATAAGTGAAGAGAAGAAACCAGTTAGAAACTTCAGGACCCAAAGAACAATACAGCGAACACAGTGGTAAGTTATTTGGATTTTCTTTTTTTTTTAATTTTAATTGTGTATATTTATGGGACACAAATATAATGTTTTTAATGCATGAACTGCATAGTAGTAAAGTTAGGGCTTTTAGGGTTATCCATCACTCCATCACCCAAATCATGTACACTGTATCCATAAGGTAATTTCTCATCATGAACCGCCTCCTATCCCTGTACCCTTCTGAGTCTCTGTTGTTTGTCATTCCAAACTATGTCCATTTGGACCCATTATTTAGCTCCTACTTATAAGAGAGAACGATGCAATATTTGTCTTCTGTAACTGAGCTGTTTCACTGAAAACAAATGCCTCCGGTTTCAGCCATGTTGATGCAAAAGACATGATTTTACTCTTTGCTATGACTGAAGAGTGTACAATTGTGTGTGTGTGTGTGTATCACATTTTCTTTATGCAATCATCTCTTGATGAACACTTAAGTTGATTCTATATATTTGCTATTGTGAATAATGCTGTGATAAACATGTGAGTGCATGTATCTTTTTGATATAATGATTTATCTTCCTTTGGGAAGATATCTAGTAGTGTGATTGCTGGATCTGATGGTAGTTATATTTTTAGTTCTTTGGGAAGTCTCCATACTCTTTTCCATAGAAGTTGTACTTATTTACATTCCCTCTAATGGTGCATATGCATGCCATTTTTTCCTCATCCTCACCACATCAGTTTTTTTTTTTTTTTTTTTTTTGCTTTTAATAGCAGCCATTGTGACTGGCATAACACAATATTTCATCATGGCTTTATTTGCATTTCTCTGATGATTAGTAATGTTGAGCATTTTTTCATATGCCTGTTGGTCATTTCTATATCTTCTTTTGAAAAGTGTACATTCATGTCTTTTGTGTACTTTTTAATGGGATTATTTGAATTTTTTGTGTGTTGTTTGAGTTCTTTGTTAATTCTGGATATTAGTGGCCTGTCAGATACCTCCCATTCTGCAAGTTATCTATCCACTGTGTTGATTATTTATTTTGCTGCGCAAAAAGATTTTCAGTTGAATTAAGTTCTGCTTTTTTTTTTTTTTTTTTTTGGTTTTTGGTTTTTGCTGCCTGTGATTTTGAGGTCTCAGTCATGAATTATTTTGCCTAAACCAATGCCCAGAAGAGATTTCCTTAGGTTTTTCCTTTTTTACTTTTATAGTCTCAAGTCTTACATGTAAGTATTTAATCTATCTTTAGTTTACTTTTGTATATGGTGACAGATATAGGTCCAGTTTCATTCTTCTGTATACAGCAATTCAGTTTCGTCATGTATATTGTAGATGTGTAGTTGAAGAAGCCAGCAATCTGGACATGCCAATGAGTGCAGACAAAAAACAAAGATAAAACCCCACTCTCTGTGGTCAACAGGCTATGATAGAGGCAGCCCAGAAGGACCAGAAACTCTTTGGCCACAATGGCTCCACTTTAGCTAAACACCATGGAAGAAACTGTGACCTCAACATTATCCATGACAACAAACACCTAGTGGGGAAGCAAAAAGATTACCTTCACCAGGGTGTAACAAATCACCACAATCTTCCCACCATATCATGTCAGAGAAAACTGAGTACAGAACTAGGACTTTCAACCCCACTAGGGTATAACAAGTACTCCCTTACTGCACTGTTACACTCCCTTTCTCTGCTGGAGAGGTGTTAGTGAAAGCCAGGCAAGCAGAATATTTCAAAAAGCCCAGAGTCTCACAGTACAAAATTGTAAATGTCTGAAGATAAAATCATGCATCTGAAGAACAGAAGAATCTTGAAATAAATGAAAAAAATAAAACCAATATATGCCAATGAAGCAGGAGATGTAAAATAAAACAAGGAAGAAAACAAGTTTTCTATCCTGGGCTGACTCACTCCAAGGCAGGGCTCTGTTGGGGCTTTGATAGCACTATCAGCAGAGCTGGGGGCCGGAAGGAATGGGCTCCAGGAGTAGGGATGAGAAAAACAAGTTATTCTTATCAGTTTCCCCCTTTTGAATTATTTCCCCATACTATTATTCTTTGTTCTGCTCTCATAACTATTTTTGCAACGATTTCTACAAGTTTGTAAGGATTTTATAAGTTCCTGTTTTCCCATCTGTGCAGTATGGCAAAGGTCACAAGACATTCCTGAGTTGCAACACCTGTCACAGTTTGATAAACTGTCTTTGTTCTTCATATGTAAGTTTGCTTGCCTGCCCTGCAGGCTTTGTGCCACTAACTGGCTAACCCCCTTCAATTGCATTATAAAAGTCAGGCCCTGTCTTTGTTCAGGGCTTAGCCTTTGGATGTTAATCTGCTGAGCCAGTGGTCACCTAATAAAATCCTCCTGTCCCACCCATTGGTCTCTCCTGTCCTTTGATTCCCACAACACCAACACTGAGGTTACAGAGAGGTTAGCTATCTGATAAAGAAATTAAAGCAGCCATTGTAACCGTGCTTCAACAAGCAATAATTAATAACCTTAAATGAAAACAAGAAATTTTATCAAATAAGTAGAATTTATACAGAACCAAATGGAAACAAGTAAATACAATACACTTTTCTTCTTTTGAGTTTTCTAAATTATGATGAAATGTTGACGAAATTATAACATTGTATGGTGTGGCTCTAAATATATATACAGAAAATATTTAAGGCTATTGAATTATAAATGGGGAATAGTAAAAGGAGATGAAGTTTCTACACTTCATTCAAACTGGTAAAATTATGATACCAGCAGACTGAAAAGTTGTGTATATATAATGTATTATCTAGAGCAACCACTAAAAATATTACACAAAATGATTCATGTGGAAACAGTATAAGTAAGTTAAAATAAAATTGTTAAAAAAAAACAGTTACAGAAACTTACAGGAAATTGGAAAAAGGAAATGAAGAAGCCAAAAAGAGGAAAAAAAACTGAAAACAAAGAATAAATGGATCAATAAATGCTTTAAATGCTAATGGTTTGAATACACCAATTAAAACACAAAGATTGACATAAGGGTTTAAAAATTCTGACCCAACTACTGCATATACTGTCTACAAGAAACTCACTTCAAATATGATGATATTGTCAAGTTTCATGTGAAATAATGGAAAAATGTATATAATGCAAACATTAATCAAAAGAAAATAATGTGGATACATTAACATCATGTAAAGTAGATTTCAGAGCAAAGAAAATTACCAGAGATAGAGGGTAACACTATACAATGATAAAAGGATCAATCCCACAAGAAATAGCAAGCCTAAGTTTTTACTCTGAAAGGAAAATAAATCTTGGGGCCCCAAAATCATTAAACTAAGGGGAAAAGCCAAGCTGAGAACTGCTTTGGACAAACCTGCCTCCCGTTCTATTCAAAGTCACCCCTCTGCTCACTGAGATAAATGCATATCTGATTGCCTCATTTGGAGAGGCTAATCAGAAGCCCAAAAGAATGCAACCATTTGTCTCTTATCTAACTATGATCTGAAAGCCCCCTCCCCTGACTTTGAGTTGTCCCACCTTTCCAGACTGAACCAATGTTTATCTTATACATACTGATTGATGTCTCGTGTCTCAGTAAAATATGTAAAACCAAGCTGTGTCCCTACCACCTTTAGTACATGTCATCAGGACCTCCTGAGGCTGTGTCACCAGCGTGTCCTCAACCTTGGTAAAATAAACTTTCTAAATTAACTGAGACTTGTGTCAGATTTTAGGGGTTCACAGTACAAACCAAAAAACCAGAGCTCCAAACATCTGAAGAAAAACCTGATAGAACTGGAAGGAAAAATAGGCAACTACATAATTATAATTGGTGACTTAAAAACCCTCTCTCAACAGTTGATAGAACAATTAGACATAAGATTACCATTAATATAGAAAAATTGAATAGCATCATCACAAGATCTAATTGAAATTTACAGACCACTCCACCAAAAAACAGCAGAATACCCATTTTATTCAAGGGCCCACAGGATATGCACAAAGATAGATTATATTATGAGCCATAAAACAAATCTCAACAAATAAAAAGGAACTGATATCATACACTGCTATAAACTACTCAAAGTGTGGTCCATAGACCACCAGCATCAGCACTCCCAGAGCTTGTTAAAAATGCAGAATCTCAGGCCCTATTTCTGATCTACTGAATAGAAATCTGCATTTAAATAGATACTTAAGTAAGTCATTTGCATAATAAAGTTGAGAAACTCTGCTCTACACAACTAGCAATTGAAATGACCACTTCTGTGATAGCTTATTTGAAGTTAGAGAATAAAACATGCAGTTCTTTTTCTATGTTGTCAGTTAATTCTGGATCTTTTCCTTTGCCAAATTTGTCATTTCCATTCTGAAACTTCTGAAAAACAATATCTATCAGGCCATACTGCTTTTCCATAAACATAAAAAGAATATCTTGTTAACAGTGAACAAATGTGGATTAGGGAAGGAGACCAGGAGGAATGTGGAAGAAGCACACAATCTTGATTTAAGCAATTAATTCCACCTTTAATTTATATCTCAAATGTCACATCACCATAGCTACACATCACATAGCTCAGTTTATGATATTTATCTCCTGTGGAATATACAGTAATTGCTCAAGGGGCAAGAAGAAAATTAAACAAGAAAACTGTATCTAACTAATATGAAGAGATTGACTTCAAACCCTTGTCAGTATTATAGCTGAAAATATTTCATTGCTTCATTCCTTTTTGCTCACCTAATCTGATGTTGACCACAGCATTACTTAATACAATTGCTATTTCCATTTAATGCCAATACCTAAGCTCAGGAGTACAGCTATAATATATATTATACATTGCATCAAGATATAAATGGCAAATATATTAAACACACTTTGAAAGGGGACAGGCTTTCTTTACTATTGGCTTGAAAAAACAATTGCTCTTTTTATCTCAAAAGAAAGAAATTTCTCTAGTAAGAGCAGCTTGTCACCAAAGAAAAAACTACGAAATAAAGTAATTCAAGAGACTACAATCTGCATATTTATACACTGGACTATTGAGAAACACATTAATAATTTACTGTTCTCTGAAAGAAACTTTGACTCTTGCATAATTATTATTATAAAATAGACATCACATAGTAAGTGTTATCTGGCAAGTTGAATACTAAATTGGGGAATTAATCCTCAAAAGGCCAGTTCCGGAAACACAAACATTTTTGCATATATACATGTATTAATCAGGGTTCTCTAGAGGAGCAGAACAAATAGGAGATATGTCTATATGAAGGAGAATTTACTAAGGAGAATTGACTTATATGATCACAAGGTAAAGTCCCGCTATAGGCTGTCTGCAAGTTGAGGAGTAAGGAAGCCAGCGGTGGATCGGTCCCAATCCCAAAACCTCAAAATCAGGGAAGCCGACAGTGCAGCCTTCAGCCTTCAGTCTGTGGCCAAAGGCCTCAGAGCCCTTGACAAACCACTGGTGTAAGTCCAAGAGTGCAAAAGCTGAAGAAATTAGAGTCTGATGTTCAAAGCCAGGAAGCATTCAGCATGGGAGAAAGATGAAAGGCCAGAAGACTCAGTAAGTCTTCTCTTCCATCTTCTCCTGCCTGCTTTATTATAACTGTGGTGGCAGCTGATAAGATGGTGCTTACCCTTTAGCCAGTATAAGGGTGGGTCTGCCTCTCCCAGTCCACTGACACAAATGTTAATCTCCTTTGTCAACACCCACACAGACACACCCAGAAACAATATTTTGCATCCTTCAATCCAATCAAGTTGACATTCAATATTAACTATCACAATACATATACAAATGGAGTTAAGTGTAAAAATTTGGGGACTGGATGCACAATCTCAAATGACAGAACCTTAGACGTAGGTCAAATTTCAGTTGAGATCTCCCTGATTCTTGAAATCTATGTAAAATTGTCATAAACTTCTTTCTTCCATGGCTATTGACTGCAGTCTTGCACTTCTTTTGTGTATTATAATGTCTTGAATACAACAGATGCCTAGGATCCTGCTTCCTCTCTTACAATATCGACACTTGCACTCCACCACCAGTGGAGTTTCACTGACCCTTCAACTCATCCAGTCCAAAGTTCTATTTTCTCCGCCTTTGCTTTCTTTTTGCTTTCCTCTTTCCCTCTTACTTATCACTTATTCTCCCTAATGAGAGCAAATATAAAACATTCCTTGGCTACTTTCCTATAAAACATACATGTACATGCACACACACACACTCAAAAAAATATTGTCTTATGAGGTCTTGGGAACTGAAAGTGTATTAAGGTATTTCTCTAAGATAGACCCTTTTTATGAGGAACCTGGTGCTTGCTAATAAACTAAGTGCTTTAAAAGTTCATTGCATAGAGATTGTTGAAACTTAGAGTAGTTGGCAAAATATCTATTACTCGGATTCCATCTAGGACCATCTGAGATTACTGAAGACAAAGAATTTCTTACAAAATAGATCAAATACTTTTATTTCACTAGAGTATCAAAAACTCTAATGAAATAAAAATCCTTCTCTAAATACCATGCTTACAGTCATGCCTCTGTGCCTTTGTTCACATTATACACATTTCCAGATGTGTAATATCCTGCTTCTACCTATCACTGCCAAGTCCAAGCCTCATCTCTTCCGAAAAATACTATTTAATACTCAATTCCTACTTCGTCCTTCCCTCCTTACCATTCTATATCCCTTTTGTGCTATTTTCTTCTTAAGTCTTCTCCCCAACTAGATTATAATATTCTTAACTATAGGGAGTGTGTCATTACTTCTGAGTCCTCCACATTTTCACAAGAATACAAAAGCTAGACAAGTTAGTTAGGGGAGAGATAGAGATGGAGAACACATTGTTCGGAAGTTCCTACCTACCTAATGGATAGGCCCCATGAACTTGAAAACCTCCATCTGCTTACTACACTGCCTACTGGGAGTTCTTTCTTCTAGTTAGAGAATGTCTTCTCCTAAATTAATCATTTGTTGCTTTATCATGAAGATAAAACTTTGGAAAAAATAATTGTTTTCAAACAGTAGCCAGTGAAGATACAGGCTTTGAAGTAAGAGACAGATAACTGCCACAAATTAATTAGCTTTAGGATCTCCAGCAAGTTATTTAACTTCTCTGTGCCTGAATTTATTTCTATAAAATGAAGATTAAGATACCACCTATTCTACTTGATGGTTGTGAGATTAATTGAGATTACATATGTACAATGTCTTTCATAAAGCCTAGCAGAAAATAAGTGGTAGCTTACTACTCAATGTTAAGAAAAAAAGCCAAATTCTGTAAAATATTTGAAAAGATATATTCTGAGTCAAATGTAAGGACCATGACCTGTGACGCAGCCTCAGAAGGTCCTCAGAACATATGCCCAAGGTGGTTGAGTTACAGCTTGACTTTATACATTTTAGGGAGACAGAAATTGCAGGCAAAGACATATATCAGTACATGTAAATTTTACATTGGTTCAGCCTGGAAAGGCAGGACATCATGAAGTGGGGCTTCCAGGTCATAAGTGGATTCAAAGATTTCTTGATTGGTAATTGGTTGAACCCAATGGATAAATGCTTAAGGGGATGGATATCCAATTTTTCATGTTGTGATTATTATGCATAGCATACCTGTACCGAAATATTTCACATACTTCATAAATATATACACTGACCATGTACCCACAAAAATTAAAAAAATTTTTTTTTTTTTTTTGAGACGGAGTCTTGCTCTTTCGCCCGGGCTGGAGTGCAGTGGCCGGATCTCAGCTCACTGCAAGCTCCGCCTCCCGGGTTTTACGCCATTCTCCTGCTTCAGCCTCCGGAGTAGCTGGGACTACAGGCGCCCGCCACCTCGCCGGCTAGTTTTTTGTATTTTTAATAGAGACGGGGTTTCACCATGTTAGCCAGGATGGTCTCGATCTCCTGACCTCGTGATCCGCCCGTCTCGGCCTCCCAAAGTGCTGGGATTACAGGCTTGAGCCACCGCGCCCGGCCAAATTAAAAATTAAAAAAGAAAGTGGGCCAGGCGCTGTGGTTCATGCCTGTAATCCCAGCACTTTGAGAGGCCAAGGCAGGTGGTTCACTTGAGGTCAGGGGTTCAAGACGACCCTGGCCAACATGGTGAAATCCAGTCTCTACTAAAAATACAAAAATTAGCTGGACATAGTGGCAGGTGCCTGTAATCCCAGCTGCTTGGAAGCCTGAGGCAAGAGAATCACGGGGGTTGCAGTGAGCTGAGAAGTAAAAAGAAAGAAATGCTTGGGTTAAGATAAGGGGTTTATGGAAGCCAAGGTTCTTGTTATGTAGATGAAAGTAGCAGGCTTCAGGGAGAATAGATGGCCAATGTCTGTTTTCAGACCTTAAATGGTACCAGACTCTTAGTTAAATATTTGCAGGGCCATTTCAAAATATGTCAAATAAATATATTTTAGGGTAAAATACTTTCATTTCTTTCAGGGCCCGCCATCTGTCAGGTGACTCTACACTAGATTCAAGTTGGAATTTGGTATCTTATTGCTACAAAGAGTCTGTTTTGTTAATCTTAAGATTTATGTCTTAATGTTAATGTTGGTCAGTTGTGCCTGAATTCCAAAGGGAGAATAATATAATGAGGCATGTACAACTCCCTCATCCATCATGGCCTGAACTAGTTTTTTTAGGTTCCATTGAAATGCCCTTGGCAGAGAGGAGGGGTCCAGTCAGTCAGTTGGGGGTGTATTAATCCGTTCTCATGCTGCTAATAAATACATACCCAAGACTGGGTAATTTATAAAGGAAAGAGGTTTAATGGACTCACAGTTCCACATGGCTGGGGAGGCCACACAATCATGGTGGAAGGTGTAGGAAGAGCAAAGGCACTTCTTACATGGGAAGGCACATCTTACATGGTAGCAGGCAAGAGAGCTTGTGTAGGAAAATTCCCCTTTATAAAGCCATCATCTCTAGTGAGACTTATTCACTATCACGAGAACAGCATGAGAGAGACCTGCCCCCATGATTCATTTACCTCCCATTGGGACCTCTGCACGACATAAATCTAGCAGAGTCATGCTAAGCATCACAAGCCACCTTCTTCTTTTTCTTTATTTATAGCTGCCCCCACCAAACTATGTCAGTTTTGTTGGTGTGCTAGGTGCAGTGAGACAGAAAATGGCCCCTTGTGCAACACACTGTAAGGTTGGAGTTTGGAGGCATGCTCTACTCCTTTCCCTCTCTCCTGTGGGAGAAATCTCAGGTTCTGCACCTTCTCTAAATCTCATAGAGCCACACTGGCCACAGAAAGCTTCCCACCCCTTTTCCTTTGTTCATAACTGCTCCCTGGCATCTGAATTATGCAGTTTTGTCAACTGTCCATGTGAGACGAGACAAAAACAGGCCCCCTGGGCAGTGCACTGAAAAATCAGGATGTTGAATGCATGCTCCACTCTCTCTTCCTCATCATGGGAGAATTTGTAGACTAAAGTGATCTTCCTTGATGCTGAATTGTGTCAGCTTAGGGAAGGGGCTAATGTGCATAAAGTAAAACTCTTCTTATTCATTTCAATGCACCTATTCTCAGATTTGTACTCTTCTGGATTACCACAACCTCTTATCAGGATTCTGGCCTCTCATAAAGGTTTTTGGACTGTATATCATTGTTAAGTAGGAGTTTCAGTGGGAGAATGAAAACTGAAACTTTGTACTTCACCATCTTGTTGAAATCACTCTCAAGAAAAGAATTATTAGTTGCAGTTTATAAATAAGAAAACAATCTCAGAGAGGGCATGTGATTTACACAAGGCTACAAAATTAGTGAAGTATTATTAGTTCTGTATCCCCTGTGCCTAGCACACTATTTAATAGATTATGTGCTAATCATAAATAATTTTTGAATAATTACTCTCATAATTCTCCATTTCAAATAAAATTTTTTTCTCAACCTATTGGGTTGGAATTGCAAAGTATACTCTTAGACGATAATGATCCCAGATATTAGCAGCATCATTATTTGTGTAATGAAGTTACCTTTTGAAGAGTCTTTGAATGTTCTACTCTCATCTTCAGAAATGTCCGATGAATGCAGGCATTATTATTTTCAATCTATGTATGCATGTGGAAACTGAGACCCAAGACATTTTTCTTAAGTCTCATGCTTTACTTATGGCATGGCAAGGACTATTGGTTAACATTTGTGGGGCTGAGGGTTGCTGAATTAAAACACTTTGAAAAGTTAGAACTGTGTTAAGGCTTGCCTCAGACTTTGAAAATTGAAGACCAAACAGAACTAGTATTATGCTGCACATTAAGTCTCATATGATTCAGTAAATGCTGCATTTTTCTTTCTTATTCCTGGAAATTGTGAAGGACGCAAAGAAGTTCAAAGCCCACTTCCTAATCTAGAGCACTACAATATGAGATGGTTTAGCATGCATTAGTATTTTTTGAACCAATTATAGAGAAAATGCCAGAGACTAAGATGCCAAGTACCTCTTAAGAGCCAAGATTCTACCAGTCCTTCCTCTGAACACAACAGTTCTACTTCATTACAACAGACTTCTGTTCTGGATTACATTCACAAATTGTTCAATGATGGGATATATTTTAAGAAATGCCATTAGGTGATTTCACTGTTGTACAAACATCATAGAGAGTACTTACAGAAACCCAAATGGTATAGCCTACTGTCAACCTAGGCTATATGGTACAGCTCATTGCTCCTAATATACAAGTTTGAACAGTGTGTTAGTGTACTGAATCCTATAGAAAATTGTAACACAATGATAAGTATTTGTTCGTTTAAATATATTTAGACATAGAAAAGATACTGTAAAAATACAGTATTATAAACTTATGGGACCACCGTCATACATGTTGTCCATCATTGACCTTTGTTATGTGTCGCATATCAGTATTTTGTTTCTGATACCTCCTATTTAACTCAATAAGTATAAATTTGTTAACTATGAAAAAAAGTATGGGAGTTCTGTTTTCTGTATTCCATCTGACCAGAGTCAATAAAAAGTATTAAAATTAAATAGCAATAAAAATAACAATATTTACAGCGGGTATTTCTAATTTATACATTTTCAAGCCAAAATTCTCTTTGTGTGTCTGGCATGGAGAAGGTTAATATGCATTAATTCCCACAATACAACATCGATTTACTTCTATATGCAGGCCAATTATATATCAGTAAGTATACTTTTTCAGATCAACTTCTCTTATAAATAATTACAGAAGTTTGCTGACAATGCTTTTGTTTGGATGTTATCTGTTTTGCTTAATCTTTACTTTCAAAATAACTGTTTCAGTTTATAATGCCTAAGAATAATTTGGTTAAAACTGGCTTAATGGGATTTAACTTTTATAATGATTTGAGATGGATACTATTATCTTATAGTGAAATAACTCTGCTTTTTCACAAGCTCTTAAAAGTCAAGATTAGAATTACATTCTGTAGGTTATAAAATTCACAGCCATAATATTTTCAGGACTAGGGTCTTGGATTCTTCTTACAATAGTTAAATGTTTGTCCCTGGATTACTCACTGCAAACTATTAGTGAACCAGGACAATTTTCATATGATTCTAAATGTGGTTTAGAAAAATTTTAAAAGAAAAACTTCACATGTGGTATTTTATTCTATGGTTTGTATAATTGGATATTTTCTTCCATCAAACTGAAATTTCTACCATATGCACACAACATCTCCACTGCAATAAGGGACTTTAAGATTCTTGGCTGCTCTTGGCGAACTGTGCACTCACAGTTTTGTTCACAACTATTCACAGGTTATCTGTAACATAAATCCAAGACATATTCAAGCACTGCATAGACCAAGCTAAATATCTGCGGGTAAACCTCCTACCAGAGGATTTTAAAAAATATATCAAAAAGTGAAACTGAATTTTTGGAAGTGAATATAAGGAAACTAACATAGTCAAAAACATCAAATCTGAATCCATCTCTTGTTGGTCATACCCCTCTTCTTATCCTCCTGAGAAACCTCTTTCCACATGCTGAGCCACCATTGAACATATCTTGATGTTAAATAGACAAGCTGTTAAACTGAAAGCAGCATATCACAGTTAGTTGGCATTTTAGAAAATGTGAAGTCGTTTACAGATCTTTTCCTCCAGAACAAAAATTCTTTTATTACAAATATGTGTTCTAAACTCTGAGTGACATGTACACCAAGTCTATACTCAATGCCTTTTGAAAATTATATCAAAGTCTAATCTATGTCTTTGTTTGAAGTGCACTAAATTATCGTCTATTTGTAATTAGTACTTTTAATCCATTCAAACATTTATTTATTGATGCTTACTAGCATGATGACTTTTTTGATGTGTCAACTTAGCTAAGCAAAATCTCCAGTTGATAAAACACAAAGTGGATGTTATTGTAAAGGTATTATGGAGACATAATTAAAGTCCCTAATAGTTGACTTTAAGGGGAAATTTCCTAGATGATTTGGGTGGATCTTACTAAATGTTTTGGGAGGACTTGAAAGCAAGACTGAGGTTTCCCCAGTGGAGGATAAGATATTCCATCTGTGGACAAGAGCTTCACCCCATGAACATGGGTTCAAGCCTGTTCATAATTTTGTCTTTCTAAATGCCCTGACTTTCTTAGACAGTTCCCAGAATTATGTAAGACAATTCTTCGTAAAATATCTGTCTTGTTATCTACCTATCCATCTATCTATCTATCTATCTCTAGTAATAATGGTTATTTTTATGTGTCTACTTGGTTAAGTTATAGTACTCACTAAACTAGGTGTGGCTATGAATGTATTTTGTAGATGTGGTTAATATCTACAATAAGTTAAGTTTAAGTAAAGGAGATTACCTTCATAATGAGGGTATACCTCATGAAATCAGTTGCAGGCCTTAAGAACAAAACCTAAGGTTTCCTAGAAAAGAAGAGATGGAGAAGAAGGAGAAGAGATGGAGAAGCAGGAGAAGAAGAAAGAAAAGATAAAGAAGAAGATGAAATGTCATATTAGTTGTATACCTCTGGAGAATCTGATTACACAATACACAAATACACACCCACAAACGCACACACAAATTACTGGTCTTGTTTATTTAGTTGAATCCTGACTATTACCAATAGGTACAAGACATTGTTCTAGGTTCTCTGGGAGATACAGATACAGACAGGGAGTTCACCATCTAGTGGAAAAGGTAAGGCAAGGAGAAATAATAAATATGCATCAGGAAATATGCTTCTTGACACGGGTTTGGCAAATAATTTATGCCTAATTCACTAAAAGCAACAGCAACAAAAACAAAAATTGACAAGTGGGATCTAACTAAACTAAAGAGCTTCTACACAGCAAAAGAAATTACCAACAGAGTAAACAGACAGCATACAGATTGGTAAGAAATATTCACAAACTATGCAACTGACAAAGGTCTGATATCCAGACTCTACAAGGAACATAAACACATCAACAAGCAAAAATCAAAATGTCTGATTATAAAATGGGTGAAGGACATGAACAAGCACTTCTCAAAAGAAGACATACACATGCAGCCAACAAAAATATAAAAATTGTTCTGCATCACTAACCATCAGATAAATGCAAATCAAAACCACAATGAGATACAATTTCACACTGGTTAGATTATTGCTGGTGATTATTAGAAAGTTAAAAACAACAGATATTGACAAGGCTGCAGAGAAAGGGGAGTGCTGTTTATGGGAAGGCAAACAAGTTCACCCACTGTGAAAAGCAGTTTGGAGATTTCTCAAAGAACTTAAAATATAATACCATTTAACCCAGCAATCTCATTACTGATTATATATCCAAAGGAAAATAATTCATTCTATCAAAAAGACAAATGCACTCATATGTTCATTGTAGCACTATTCACAATACCAAAGACATGAAATCAACCTAAGTGCTCATCAAGAGTGGACTGGATAAAGAAAATGACCTACATATACACCATGGAATACTATGCAGTAATAAAAAAGAAGGAAATCATGCCCTTTGGAGCAACATCCTATGTGACCTAACTAAAGAACAGAAAAGCAAATATTTCATGTTCTCACTTACCAGTGGGAGTTAATCATTAAATACACATTAACAAAAAGATGGGAAGAATAAACACTGGGAATCACTAGACAAAGAAGGGAGAGAGTGGGGGTATGGGCTGAAGAGTCACCGGTTAGGTACAATGCTTACAGCCTGGGTAAGGGAATTGCTGGCATCTCAAGCCTCAGCACCACACGATCTACCCATGTAGCAAATCTGCATGTGTACCCTTTAATCTGTAACAAAATTGGAATTAAAAAAAGGTGACAGTAAAAGTATAAGAGAGATAACGATAAAGTTATTTGAAAGTTTACAGAAGGAAGTTATAGATAAGCTAGAAAAAAAGCCAGAGAGATAAAACCTAATGACTTGTCATTTACTTCTTATTTTATTTACTTATTAATAAAAGTCAGTTCATTCAGTTCTGAATTAGTCAGTGTTCTCCAAAATGACAGAACTAATAAGATATACATAGACATATAGAAAGAGATTTATTATGAGCAATTGTTTTGTGTGATTATGGAGGCCGGGAAGTCTCATGATCTGTTGTTTGCAACCTGGAGGCCTAGGAAAGCTGGTGGTACAATTTCAGTCCAAAACTGAATGCCTGAGAACCAAGGGAGGCAATGGTATAAGTCTCAGCTCAAGTCTGAAGCCCTCAAGATTCAGAGTCCAATGGTGTGAATTCAAAGGCCTGAGAACAATGAGTGCTGATGTCCAAGGGCAGAAGATGGGTGCTTCAGTTCAAGCAGACTATGAATTTTCCCTTTCTTTACCTTTTTATTCTATTCAGGCTCTCAGAAGATTAAATTATGCCTACCTGCTTTGGTAAGGGTGATTTTATTTACTCAGTCTACTGATTCAAATGCCAATATCTTCTGGAAACACGTTCACAGACACACTCAGAAATAATGTTTAGCCACCTATCTGGGCATCTATTAGCCAAGCCAAGGTGACAGATCAAGTTAACTATCACATATTCTAAACTTACACAAGGTATATGATTTGCATTTTAAAATCATTTTCACTGTGTATGCTTTAAAAGTTGACTGTGATTCCTGGTATCTATCTATCTATCTATCTATCTATCTATCTATCTATCTATCATCTATCAATCATCTATCTATCTGATATATGGATAGATGATTGATGATACATAGATTATTTAGAATTTATTTAATTAATATGACTTTTTTTTTATCATGTTCAATTCATGGTACAGTTTACTCCAATACTTGGCTTAGAAATCTGTTGTCAAGAGAGCACTACACACTTTCTAACACTTTGTCACTATCTAGACGCAATTCAGGGGAGAGGAATGATGATTAGAATGTCCCTAAAGGAAGGGATAGTCCTTTAATTTAATATTTTACCACACCACATGCAACTTATGTGCAACCAGACCCTTAATAAACACAAGTAAAATATGTCTGTGGCAATTACTCTTCATTCCTGGGTCGAATAAAAATCTAGCATTAACTCAGACTTCATATTGCCAATATGCTAGTCAAGGAACAATTAATAAATATCATAATAATTAGACAAATGTATAAGCTGCCCACTGTTTCCCATTTGTTTTTGCCTTTAGTACATTCAGCTCTCTATCTCATGATTTATCTGTTCTTGTTTATGTTCTTTCATTTTCACTTTAAATCTAGACAGCTGAAAAAGCAAGTTTTTTTTTTTAACTGATAAGGGAAAGAGATGTAAGGTCCAATTAACAATAAATCTCACAAGGTTTTTGAAAATGAGAAAAGCAGTACATTAATTTGATCAGAGAACACTTTCCACTGGTCAAAAATGTAATACCAGTTTCCTAGATAAACAAACAAAATTAGGATTTTAGCTAGGAAAGAAAAAGAGCTCTCCTTAGATGTCCTGAGCATAGGATTAATATTGGCTTTCTTGGTGTGAAAGAGCATATGGCAATAACACAGCATATACACATAATAAGTTTAGGTTGCATAAATTGCACCAAATATCTCTCTTGTTAATTTGTTAAGATCCATTTTAAAGTGTTTTACGCTACCTCCCTGATAAAATAAATACGAAGATCCAAACACAGTGCTATACAAAGTTCTCTTCTACCCTCTGCAAGGTTCTACCTGCAGGAAGCATTGTTCCTCAGGAATACATATCATGACATATTTTAATAAGGATTCTCCAAGTTAATATCCCTGGAATATTGCTAAGAGAAGTATTTCATCCTTTCATTAAATCCAAGTTCTTTCCATAAAAAAAAAAAAAAAAAACAGTAATTACCATATTCATTTGCAGGGAAGTGAGAGTTTACAAAGTTGGCTCCAAGTATGGTATTCAAGAAAAAAAAATTAAACTAAGCAAACAATTCAACACAATGTGATTTAAATGTTGAAGAGCTTGGAATTGACAAGTATAGAAGATTTCACTGTTTTCTAATAAATTCCACTTAAATGAAACTAGTTAATTGAAATGAGACAAGTCATTGAGTTAATAGTTTAATTGCATTACTATGAAGCTTAATAACATTATTTATTTTATCATAAATCAACAAGAAAAAGTGTAGAGACCAATATTCACTACCGTTGGTAACTAACACTATACCTGTATCCCACACATATACAGAATATGTGTGATTTATTGCCTTTCAATTAAAGACTAACTTTCAACGCAATTCACTTAATTATGATAAGCATCTAATTTTACAACAGGAAAAAAAACACACAGTTATGAGGAAATGCTACCTTATAAAGTACAAAAAGATAAGGTGAAAAGTATTCCAAACTGTGAGAATTATCCTATAGTAAAAAACAAGGAAGAATATCCCTATGCAAATCCCATCCCCAAGTTTGTCCAATAGAGATACTGTGACATGAATATTTTCTCTCAGTATTATTTCAGGTAATGAAACAATCCATCTACATAGACTGAACTGTAAACTCATTTGAATTCTGAGAAAAGCCTATATTCATAAAGTTTTAATATACCAACCCAATAATACACACCAAGGCTGAAACAACACCTCAGGGAAATGACTTGTGAAATGTAAAACAACATTAGTTCACTAAGAGAAAAATGGTGAAATCTATTGTTTGGTCTTTTGCAGATAAAACCTCTATACGTTATATTGTTATGGAGCCATTCAGACTGTTTACCTTACAAGAAACATGGTTAAGAGTTATACCATTTTAAATGCAAAGCAAAAAAAAAAAAAAAAGAACAATATGTACAGCAAATTGCAATTACCTAAAAATGTGTATGTCCAAGTGGATAAAGGTAAGAAAAGGATACACAGGATGAAAATAGCTGTTCCATTAGGATTATAGAATTTCTGCTATTCAAAAATGCCATTAATATTGTCGATATATCAACTTTCTCGCTAAAATCAAATACACAGAAAGTTCAAACAGAAAACCAATCTAGCCAACACAAATCTAGCTCATGTCTTAGTAAAAGTTTTATTTGTAGTACTATACATTAGTAGCACAAAAATGTACTGCATAATGCATAGGTCAAATTCAATGAGCAACGAGAACTAGCAGATAGTGTTGCCCATTAAAATAATTTTAATGATTTAATTTAAAACATTAAAATTGCTCCCTTGAACATCATCTTCCATGTCTCGTTGATCTTTATACTCTTAGCTTAGGTATAGCATATACTAGGTGCTCAATAAAAATTTGTGAAATTAATGAATAAATGAAAATTCATTATCTAACTTCAAACTTTTCTATTACAATCATCGTACAGTAACAAATATGACTATGTTTATCTGAGATTCCAGAATGATTATATAGTCTATTACTGAAAACATAATATTTAATAATTTGTATAAAATTAGCCTGCTGAATCAGAAGCCTTGGGCGATATATTTTATTACAGTTTCCAAATATCTAGTAAGTATATATAAATATATATCTATGTGTGTATATATAGAGAGAGAGAGAGAAAGAGAGATATTTTAATGTGTCATTTAGGTCAGTTGACTTTCAGGATTCTGATGTTAGTGAGAAAAAGCCAATAATATACATTCTATAAAGAACGTACTCCCAAGGTATTGGGTAATCTAGAACATCATGAGAGCAACATAAGTACTCTCTTTCATGCAGATCATTTTAGTTCTTTCATAAGTGCAAGTGTGTACCTGCACACACACGAACCAACTTTGGGGCTGCAATGTTATTATGCAGTTACCAGAGGCAATGAGTTGGAATAGCTAATAATAAGAGCTGTAAATGATGCAAAGAATAGGAAAGTCAAAAAAAAAACTTCTGGTATGAATTATAATGGGTTCCTATAATCTTCACCAAAAAGGAGGTTAAAATCATCTGAATTTCTCTCTGTCCAACATTTTCAGTTTAGTCTAAGTTCATTGGAGCATTTGTTTTCTCATTTATACGTATGTCCACTTTCAAGTTAACAGCAAAACATAATTGTTTTAAAGCTAATGTTGCCAGACTACATGCTTTATGTAAATAAGTAAGAACCTGTATTACATCTTTTCCACATGAAGTGGCCACACTGTAAAATTGATGAAGAGACACTGATCTGTACATGCAAAGTGATAGAGAGAGACAAAAGTATTCTCTGGATAATTCATGCCAAAACACTTATTTGCCACTGGAATCTGGCTTTTCAAGGTTAATATATTGAAAGGATTGAAATGCTTACAGATAAAAGTCACTTTAATTTTCTTCATTCATTTTACACATATAGGACAATCTTAATTATCTTACCTCAGAAGACTGAAAGCTTTAAATTTATAGACGTCATCTTTCCAAAGCAATTCAAACCATTTTCAGTAAGTGTTTGAGATAATCTAAGCTCCAGAGGTGATTGGATTATGCTGAATTGCTAGAGTGTGGGCAGAAAGGGAAAGGATGAATGAAACCAACAGCAGAGTTCAAAACACAGTTTTTAATTGCTTTGAAAAATATTTGTAGTGTTTTACGTAATCATAAATAAAAGGAAAAATACCTTTTAACAGAAGTTTTATTTGGTGATTTAGGAAACACTAGTATCTCTGGAGGAATACATTTCATTCTCTATTTATTTATGCAAATTTCACCTATGGGTATGTTTGCCTTTGTTATGCCAAATGGCATGGCATGTTTTTAGTGTCTTTTTTTCTCTCTCTCTCTCTCTTTCTATTTTTAGTTAAGAATACAAAGTAAAAAACAGTGTATTATTCTGTGGCAAAAGATATACCTAAACAAAGATATACCTAAGCAAAGCAGGAAGTAGCATTTAGGCATTGTTGCTGTGGATGAAAACTTGAGGCCAGTAATATTGTCTATTTCGAAGTTTTCTCTGAGTTATCCTTTTCAAGTCCATTTATTAAATACTGTTATTAAATACTAACATCATTAAATACTAAGCTGTGACTGGTTTTTCAAATATTGCTCTTGATAATGGCTGTTAGACAAAAATTTTGAACCTGAAATATTATATGAAACAGGATAGTAGAAAGAAACAAATAAATCTCTGCTGGGCATCTTTACCTGTTCACAGGCCACTCAAAATAAGCATAGTCTATATCGAATTCCATCATTCATACTACCAACACACTTTTTGTGTTCCCTATTCTGATTAATTGCTCCAAATTTTTTGCAGGTCCCAAATTAGAAATTTTAAATCATTGGTTCTCCACCCATGGCAGGACACAAAAATAATTCAGACAATTTGTTTTTAATTAATAGACTTTATAAAGAGTAGTTTAGATTTACAGAAAAATTGATAGGAAAGTCCAAAATTTTTATATAGCTTCACTCCTCCTGCAGTTTCTCTCATTATTTACATATTATTACACTAATTGCATAATTAGTATAATTACATAATTAGCATAATTAATAAAGAGTATTCATATACCTATTAGAGTATAATATATTAATATTACATATTAATACATTAGAGTATGTTTTCGAGTTTACATATGTATTAAAGTGGTACGTTTGTTATAATTGATAAACCAATATGGATATGTTATTATTGACTAAAGTCTATAGTCTACATTAGGACTCACCCTTTCTGTTTTACACTCTATAGATTTGGACAAATGTCAAAAACATGTAATGACATGTATCCATCATTACTGTATCATACAGAATAGTTGCAGTGACCTAAAAATTCCCTGGCTTTACCCACTCATCCCTCTTTCCCCACAACCCCTGGCAACCACTGATCTTTTCACTCTTTTCACAAGTTTGCCTTGTCCACATTTCATATAATTGAAATCATAAAGTATGTTTCTTTTTCAAGTTAGCATCTTTCATTTAACAATATGCTTTAAGTTTCCTCCATGACCTTCTATTGCTTGATAGCTCATTTAATTATTTCTCTGAATAATGATCCATTGTATAGATGTACCACAGTTTATTGATTCAACTATTGAAGGACATTTTGATTGCTTCCACATTTTGACAGTTATGAAAAAGCTCTTATAAACTTCTGCATGCAAGCTTTTGTGCAGACATTAACTAACCCAGGAGGGAAGTTGCTGAACTGTATGGTAAGAGTACATTTAGTTTGGTTAGAAACTGCCAAATTGTCTTCTTAAGTGGCTATAATATTTTGCATTCCCATCAGCAATGAATGAGAGTTTCTCCTGCTCTGTATCTACAACAGCATGTATTGTGAATGTTTTGAGGCTTAAATATTCTAATAGGTGTGTAGTGGTATCTCATTGTCATTTTAATTTGCAATTTCTTAACAACATATGATATTAGGCATTTTTTCACATGATTATTTGCCATCTACACTTCTTCTTTGGTGAAGTGTTTGTAAAGATCTTTTATGCATTTTAATTTGTTTGTTTTCTTACTCTTGAAGTTTTACAAGCTTTTTGCATATTTTGGATACTAATTTTAATCAGATATTTGTTTTACAAATATTTTCTCCCAGTTTGTGCTTGTCTATTTATTTTCATAAGTGTGCCCTTCACAGAATAGAAGTTTTTAATTTTCATGAAGTCTCACTTAGCAATTTTTTCTTTCATAGATCATACTTTTGGTATTATATCTAAAAGCTCACCACTTTACTCAAGGACCAGGTTTATTTTTAATGAGGACGCCCAGGTACCACATGAGATGAAATAAATCAGAATCTCTAGATGTGGTACATAGGCTATTTCAATGTTTTCTGTCTAAACAGGTTAATTTTTAATTTATTATTTATTATTATTTTTGTGGGTATATAGTAAGTATATATATTTGTGGGACATGAGATATTATGATGCAGGTATATAATGGTAATAATTACATCAGAGTAAATGGGATATCTATCACCTCAAGCATTTATCCTTTCTTTGTATTACAATAATCCAACTATACTGCTTTACTTATTTTAAAATGTAAAATAAAATAATTTATTGCTGACTGTAGTTATCCTGTGTGCTATCAAGTACTAGATCTTATTCATTCTATCTAACTATATATTTGTACCCATTAACCATCCCATTTACCTTTTTCCATGCCACTATGATTTTGAGCCTCTGGTAACCATCATTACACTCTCTATCTCTGTTAGTTCAATTGTTGTGATGTTTACCTCCCATAATAAATGAGAAAATGTAAAATTTGTCTTTCTACACCTGGCTTATTTCACTGAACATAATGTCCTCCAGGTCCATAATATTGTTGCAAATGACAGGATCTCATTCTCCTTTATGGCTCAATAGTTTTCCGTTGTGTATATATACCACATTTTCTTTATCCATTCATCTGTTCATGGATACTTAGGTTGCTTTCAAATCTGGCTATTATGAATAGTGCTGTAATAACATGGAAGTGCGAATATCTCTTTGATATATTGATTTTCTTTCTTTTGGGTATATACCTAGAAGTAGGATTGCTGGATCATAAGATAGTTCTATTTATAGTTTTTTGAATAATATCCAAACTGTTCTCCATAGTAGTTGTATTAACTTACATTCCCATCAACAATATAGGAGGATTCCGTTTTCTCCACATCCTCACCAGGACTTGTTATTGATTTTCTTTTGGATAGAAACCATTTTAACTGTGGCAATATAACGTATCATTGTACTTTTGATTTGCATTACTCTACTCACCAGTGATGCTGAGCACCTATCCATGTACATGTTGTCATTTGAATGTCATCTTTGGAGAAATGTCTATTCAAATCTTTTGCCCATTTTAAAATCACATTTGAGATTTTCCCATTGAGTTATTTGAGCTCCATAAATATTCTGATTATTAACACCATGCTAGATAGATAGTTTGCAAATATGTTTCCCCATTCTGTGGGTTTTTACATCACTTTGTTGATTACTTCATTTGCTGTGCAGAAGCTTTTCATTTTGAGGTGATCTCATTGGATCATTTTTACTTTGGTTGCCTGTGCTTGGAGGCTATTACTCAAGAAATCTTTGCCCAGCCCAGTGTCCTGGAGAATTTCCTCACTCTTTTGTTTTAGCAGTTTTATTGTTTGAAGTCCTAGATTTAAGTCTTTAATCCATTTTGACTTCATTTTTTTTATATGGCAAAATGTAGGGATGTAGTTTCATTCTTCTGTATATGGATATTCAGTTTTCCCAGACAATTTATAATAGACTGTTCTTTCCCCAATCTATGTTTTTGGTACCTTTGTTGAAACTGAGTTCACTGTATGTGTGTGGATTTGTTGCTGGGTTCTCTGTTCTGTCCCATTGCTGTCTGAGGCTGTTTTTATGCCAGTACCATGCTGTTTTGTTTACTACAACTCTGTAGTATAATTTTAAGTCAGGTAATTCCAGTTTTGTTTCTTCTGCTTATGATAGCTTTGGCTCTTTGGGGGTCTTTTGTGATTTCATATTAACTTAAGGATATTTTTTCTATTTCTGTGAAGAATGCCATTGCTATTTTGATAGGGATCATATTGAATCTGTAGATTACTTTGAGTAATATGGACATGTTAACAACATTGATTCTTTTAATACATGAACATTTAATATCTTTGAGTTTTTTTGGTGTCCTCCTCAAATTCTTACATCAATCTTTCACTTCTTTGATTGTTTATTCTTCAATTTTAATTTGATTTGTAGCTATTGTAAATGGAATTATTGCTTTTTTTTCAGATTTTTCACTGTTGTCATATATGAAGGCTACTGCTTTCCTACACAAATTTTGTATTCTGCCAATTTACCAAATTTGTTCATCACTTGTAACAGTTTTTTTGATTATTAGATTATTTTAAATATGATATACCATTTGCAAAGAAGGATAACTTGATTTCTTCCTGTCCAGGTTGGATGTCTTTTATTTCTTTCTTTTGTTTGATTGCCTAGCTAGCACTTCCAGTATTATGTTGAATAGCAGTAGTAAAACTGGGCATCCTTGTCTTGTTTTAGACCTCAGAGAAAAGGTTTTCATTTTTACCCCCTCATAATACTAGCTGTGGGTCTGTCACATATGGCTTTCATTATGTTGAGGTATGTTCCTTCTATACTCCATTTTTTTAGGATTTTTCTAATGAAGGAATGTTCAATTTTTATTAAATGCATTTTTTAGCATCAATTGAAATGATTGTATGGTTTTTTGTCCTTCATTTTTTTGGTATAATTAATTTCCATATGTTGAACCATCCATGAATTCCTGGGATACATCCTATTTGGTCAAATTGAATGATAATTTTCATTTGTGGTTGAATTCAGTTTGCTAGTGTCTTGTTGAGGATGTTTGCTCCAAGGTTCATCAGGGATATTGGTCTCTATTTTTTTATGTGTCTTTGTCCAGTTTTGATATCAGGGTAATATTGGTCTTGTAGAGTGAATTTGGAGGTATTACCTCCTCCTCTATTTTTCAGAATAGTTTCAGTAAGATTGGCATTAGTTCTTTAAATATTTGACAAAATTCAGCAAGAAGCCATTGCTTCCTGGGCTTTTCTTTATTGGGAGATTTTATTACAGCTTTGTACTTGCCTCTTCAGGTTTTAAATATTCATGGCTCAATCTTGGTAGTTTTTATGTGTCTAGGATTTTATCCATTTTTTTTAGGTTTTCCTTTTTTTTTTTTTTTTTTTTGGCATAGCCTCTAATCATCCTTTGAATTTCTGCAGTATCGTTTTAATGTCCCCTTTTTCTTGGCTGATTTTATTTACTTGGTCTTGTCCCTTTTTTTCCTTAGTCTGGCTAAAGGTTTGTTGATTTATCTTTTCAAATGCTCAACTTTGTTGTGTTGATGTTTTGTGTTGTGTTTTTGCATTTCAATTTAATTACTTCTTCTGACCTTTATGTGTTTTTCTCCCACTGATTTTGTGTTTCACTTGCTGCTGCTTTTCTATTTCTTTAAAGATACATCATTAGGTTGTTTATTTGAAATTATTGTATTCTTTTGATGTAGGTGCTTATTGCTATAAACTTTCCTCTTAATACTGCTTTCATTGTATCCCATATACTTTGGTATATAGTGTTTTCATTATTATTTGTTTTAAGAATTTTCAATTTTCTTTTTAACTTACTCATGGACCAACTGATAATTAAAGTACATGTAGTTCATTTCTATGTATTTGCAGATTTTGCAAAATTCCTCTTGTTATCGATTGCTAGATTGATTCCATTGTGGTCAAAGTAGTTTATATAATTTAAATTTTTAAGACTCATTTTGTGGCCTAACCTATGGGCAATCCTTGAGAACTATCCATTTCTTGAGGGGAAATACGTATAATCTGTAGTCATTGGATGAAATATTCAGCAAATATCTATTAGATGCATTTGGTCTATAGTGTCGATTAAGTTCTATGTTTCTTTGTTATTTTCTCACTGGTTATCTGTCCAATGCTGAAAATGTGATGTTGAAGCTCCAGCTATTATTGTATTAGGGTGTAACTCTGTCTTTAGCTCTAATAATGTTTGCTTTATATATCTAGGTGCTCTAGTGTTGGGTGCATACATATTAACAACTGTTACATCCTCTTGCTGCATTGATCATTTTATCATTATATAATAACTTTCTTTGTATCTTATAATTTTCATCTTGAAATCTATTTTGTCTCATACAAGTAGAGCTACCCTTATTCTTTTTTTCTTTTTTTCTCTATTTGTGTGGACTATCTTTTTCTATCCCTTTATTTTTAGTCTATGTGTCTCCTTATGGGTTAATAGTGTTTTTAATAGGCAACAGATTGTTGGGTCAGTGCCATTCAGTCACTCTGTGTCTTTTTAACTGGACAGTTTAGTCTATTTACATTCAATGTTATTATTGATAAGTAATGACTTACTCTTGTCATTTTATTTGTTTTATGGTTGTTTTGTGGTCTTCTCTTTCTTCTTTCTTTCCTTCCTATCTTCCTTTTAGTAAAGGTGATTCTCTCTGGTGATATAACTTGGTTTCTTTCTTTTTATATTTTTATGAATCCATTGTATGTTTTTTAGTTCAAGGTTACTATGAAGCTTGCAAAAAATATTTAATAATACCCATTTTTTAAATGATGACTTAAAACTGATTGTATAAAGAAGCAAATAAACTAATAAATAAGCAAAGACAAAACTATTAATATTTTATACTACAACTTCATCCCCTTGCTTTTTAATGTATTATTGTTTCTATTAATATCTTATTATTCTGTTTATATCTTGAAAAGTTTTATAGTAATTATTTTATAGTTTCATTTTTTCATTTTTCAACTGAAGATATGAGTAGTTTATATACCACAATACAGTGTTATACTATTCTATTATTCTATGTACTTACTATTACCAGTGAATTTTTGTATCTTCAAATGATTTCTTTTTATTGCTCATTATATCCTTTTATTTCACACTGAAGAACTCTCTTTAGCATTTCTTACAGGACAGGTCTGGTGTTGATGAAATTCCCCAGCTTTTGTTTATCTGAGAAAGTCACTATTTCTCCTTTATGTTTGAAAGATATTTTTGCTGGATAAATTGTTCCAACAAATTGTTATACAAAAATCCTTCAGCACTTAAATATGTCATGCCATTCTCTCCTGGCCAGTAAAGTTTCTACTGAGAAGCCTGCTGCAAGATGTGTTGGCACTCTTTGGATGCTATTGACTTCTTTTCCCTTGCTGCCTTTAGGATTCTTTCTTTCTCCTTGACCTTTGGGAATTTGACTACTAAATGCCTGAGGTGATCTTTGGGTTAAATCTGCTTAGTCTTCTATAACCTTCTTGTACTTGAATATCAATGTCTTTTATTATATTTGGGAAGCTTTCCCTCATTATCCCTTTGAACAAACTTTCTACACTGATCTCTGTCTACCTCCTCTTTAAGGCCAATACCTCTCAGATTTGCCCTTTTGAGGCTATTTTCTAGATATTGTAGGTGTGCTTTATTCTTTTTTCATTTTTCTTCTGTGACTGTATTTTAAAATAGCCTGTCTTCAAGCTCATTAATTCTTTCTTCTGCTTTATTATTTTTGCTGTTAGGAGACTCTGATGTATTATTTAGCATGTCAGTTTAATTTTTCAGCTCCAGAATTCTGCTCGACCTTTTTAATTATTTCAATGTCTTTGTTAAATCTATCTGATAGGATTCTGAATGTCTTCGTGTTGTCTAGAATTTTGTTGAGCCCCCTTAAAACAGCTATTTTGATTTCTCCATCTTAAAAGTCACGTATCTCGTTCTCTCTGGGATTATTACCCTGGTACTTATTTAGTTCATTTGGTTAAGTCATGTTTTCCTGGATGGTCTTGATGCTTGTTGACATTAGTCAGTGTCTGGTATTGAAGGGTTAAGTATTTATTTTAGTCTTCACAGTCTGGGCTTATTTGTATTCAACCTTCTTGGAAAGGCTTTCCAAATATTCAAATGGACTTGGGTGTTGTGATCTAAGTCTTTGATCACTACTGCTATATCTGTGTTAGGTGGCACCCCAAGTCCAGTAATGCTGTGTCTCTTGCAGATGCATAGAGGGACCACCTAGGTGGTCTTGGATAAGATCCAAAAGAATTACCTGGATTACTAGGTGGAGACTCTTGTTCTCTTCCCTTATTTCCTTGTGAACAAATGGAGTCTGTGTGTGCTGGGCTGCCTGGAACTACAGGAGGGGGTGACACAAGAAGCCCTGTGGCCACCACCACTAGGACTGTGCTGGCTCAGACCTGAAGCCAGCACAACACTGGGTCTTGCCCAAGAACTGTGGTGAGCTTCCTGGCTACTGCCTATATACATTCCAAGACCCAAGGGCTCTACAATTAGCAGGTGGCAACTCTAGCCAGGCTTGTATCCTTCTCTTCAGGGCTGCATATTCCCCCAGCCCTGGCCTGGTCTACAGATGTTGTCTGGAGGCCAGGGCCTGGAGTCAGGAACCTTAGGAATCTACTCTATTCTGCAGTGGCTGAGCTGATACCCAAGTTGCAAGGCAAAGTCTTTCCTACTGTTCCCTTGTTTTTCCTTAAGTAAAGGAGTCTCTCTCCATGAGTACCACCACACCAAGCCCATGGTGAGTACCGCCTGTCTACTGCCAATATTTCTCAAAGCCCAGGGGCTCTTCAGTCAGCTTGTGGTGAATGCTCTCAGGCCTGAGTCTCTCCTTCCAGGTTGTAGTCTCCCCTGAGGCCCAAGGCAGTTCCAAAAATGCCATCCAGGAGCCAAGGCCAATAACTGGGGACTCCCGGAGCCTGCCAGGTGCTCTACCGTACTGTGACCAAGCTGGTATACAAGCTGCAAGACAAATTCCTTCTACTCTTTTCTCTATCCCTCAAGTAGAAGGAGTTCTCCCTGTAGCCACCACAGCTGAGAATATGCTGGGCCACACCTGAGTCCAGTCTGACTCTGACTCTCACCCAAGGCCTGTGGCAAGTAGTGCCTCGATACCACTGTTGCTTATTCAGGGCCCAAGTGCTCTTTAGTCAGCTGGCAAGAATCCTGCCTGTACTGAGTCCTTTTCTTCAAGCTCCAGGTTTCATTCTGGCCTACCATGTGTTTAAAAATGTCATCTAGGAGCTGGGGCCTGGCATGGGGTCCTCAGGACTCTGCTTTTTGCCCTATTCTCTTTATTCTTCCCTCTCTTCTCCTTAAGAAGGAGGAAGGAACCTCTCCTGGAGCTGCGATCTTCACTGCCTGGGGTTGAGGGTGGGGTAATGCAAGCACTCACTTGGCCATCCCAGATGGTGTCTCATTAGGTCACATGCACCCCTAGTCCACTTGCTCTGACCCCAGAATAGCACAAGGACTTGCCCAGAAACTGTGGTTCTCATGATCTAGGCTGTCTTTTAAGTTTCTTTAGGACCCCAGAGAAGTTTAGCCAATGGTGGCAGGGCTTGCTGGAACTCAGGCTCTGACAGCTGGGTACAGAATTTGCCTCTGACTAGGGCAAATCTAAATGCTTCCTCCGTGGGTGCCAGCTAAATTCTGCCCCTTGTTGCTTTCCACTGTGACAGGGCAGCACTGAGTTCCAATGCAAATCCCCACAATCACTACACTCTCTCTTCCCCAAGCACTCCATGCCATGCAACCCATGCCAAGGGATCAGGTAGGGGTGGTATAGGCCATACAATTCTGTCTTTCATAACATTTTCAGTGCCTCTTTCCTTAATATGTTAAAACCAGATACAGTGATTGCTTATCTGATTTTTTGTTCTTATGAAGGTGCTTTTTTGTGTGGATAGTTGTTCAATTTGTTGTTCCTGCAGGGGTAATGATCACTGGAAGCTTCTGTTTGGTTCTCCAGCTCCTTTAAAGCCTGTCCCTGCCCATGTGATTCTCATGCACAGCTAGAGGGAGACACTACTACCAAGGCAGTAGCCTTAAAGTCATTTTAAGTTATCATGACCCTTAAAGTCCAAGAACTCCAGGTTATAGACATTTCTGAAACTGTCAGTGAAAACTGCCTGTTGTTCCTTTGTTCCAAAGTACTAAGTATGCCCAAGATACATAAATAAATGACTCATAAAGTCTTTGATGAGACCTCAGTGTAAGTATTTTTAATAGAACAAAGAACTATTTCAATGTAATAATTGTGTTGTCAAACTCTAACTACATCTAAATTGTCCCCATAGCCATATGAAGGATATCATTATTAAAGGGATTACACATTGACTTACTCCACTGAAATATTTAGGCTCATTGATACTTGTTTTCAAAAGCATTTCTATAGTTCCCTATTTGGTTTATTAAAAGCACCCTCTCATCACCATAGCTTATTACCACTATGCTCTATTTATTCTACCTTTCAATGATTTTCACATGTTTTTCTGTATCTTTAGTGCTTTTACCATCACTGCCATGATTCAGACCCTCATAACTTGCACAAAATATATTACCTACCTTCCTGAGACACTTTAGTTGGAGTCCACTGCATGTTGAATAAAAGCCAATGTACTTCGCAAAACATGTGAAGCCTCTGGGAGTAGGTCACATCTTTATTAGTCTAGAAATAAACCAAATATGTCTTAAAAGACTATTTATTCCACAAAATTTATAAGATTTGTGAAATTTAAATTACCATATCTTAGATCATTGTCCTATTTCTTTTATTCACCATTCCTTTCTAAACTAAAAGACAACCTCCTTCAACAACCATCTTGGCTCATCTTTAAGTACTCTTCAACTTCAGTAATCTCTTCACTCCCTGAAATTGAATTGTACTAACAGCCATTTTACCATAAAGTTTACTATATTGGTTTAAGAAATTTCAAAATATCAATTTATCCTCCTGAGCAAAACTTTATAGTACTTTAGAGCAGGAATCTTCTCATGTATTACTTGGCATCCATAAGATCACCTAGCATTAGTCTGGGTATAGAGCATGTGCTCATAAATTTTACTAATTTATTTGTTAAATTAATACATTCCCATGTACCTACACAAATTAAAAATAAAATAATAATAATAATATAAATTCCAGATCTCTACTACTCATCAGTCCATCAATATAGGTATTTTACCTATATGGTTGCATTAATATTTACACTTAAGTAAACACACATCGATTGTCCATGTGCCAGTAACTCTGTTATGTACCAAAGATCCAAGGATTTAGTAAGACAGGTCCTCACCATTATGTAAGACAGGATCTTACACTCTTGGTGAAATCATGCATGCAAACAAATTACATCACAGGTTGCTAAGTGCTCTCTTAGAAAGAAGGGCAGGCTTCTATGGCCACATAGAAGAAGATCAATTGTCCTAATTTGATTTGGGGACATATAAGCCTTTGTAGAGAAAATGATATCTAAATTGGATTGAGTCAAAAAAATAGGATTCACTCTTAGGTATTTACTGAAGAGAAATTGGTGCACATATATATTATGAGACATATATAAGAGTGCTTTTAACAGCTTAATTTTTAATGACATCAAACTAGAAACTAGAAACTACCAAAATACCCATAAATAGTAAAAATTCATACAATGTAATACTAAATAGTGATAATAATTTATGAACTACTGCTACAAGCAAACACATAGATAAATCTCACAAACCTAATGTAGAGTCAATGAAATAACATATAAAAGAATACATACATTCAAATAAAGTTCAACAATAGTAAAAATATCTTTAGTCATGTTGGTTAAGTGTGGGGAGAAGGAGATAGTTACTTTAAAGGATCATGTAGGATATTTTCCTGTCTCTGGAACTATATAAGTGCTTGTCTCCAATTCTCTCTGTGAGGCTGCTTTAGTATTCTCTCTCTCTCTGAAAACCCATTTTCTCATGTTATCTATGCATGGTTGATCCAAAATGACAACCTCAGTTCCTAAATCTAGCTTTTCTCAGTGTCCGTTGCTGAGTGTTAGTCACAAAAGAAATTAACTAGAATTGCAATGCCCCAGTTCCAAATTCCTAGTATGGAGAACACGAGTGGTTCTCTCTGCAACAGATGTATGCTCCTAGTTCAATCAACTGTGGCCAGAGGAGAAAGTCATCTAACCCACAGCTTCTTCAGTAGATTGTGTTAGTAGGCTCTACAGGAACTGAATATATGTCCTGTATTATATGACTATAGCAATGTAAGAGATTTCAGTCTTCTGAAGTACTACAAGCACACTATTCCAGTCAGTAATCTTTGCCCTCACAGATTTTGGGTATTTTTATCAGCATATGTCTACTTGTTTGTGTTATTCTTTCATGTTTTTCATATACTTATCATCATGTGTCTAATTCTTTGTTTAATTTGTTCCTCTTATTCATTTTCTGTCTTGTTTAGTTCTTTCTTCCTCTACTCTCTCCACTCCTCTCTCTCCCTCCTATTGTGTTTTCAGAATCCACTAATGCATTAATCCTTACAAAGTACATCTCTAACTATTATCAGGAATACTAATTTTATGGAATATGATGGTGAGAACAGATTGATATTGCCAAGGTTAATGGCCAAATCATCTATAACAAGATGCTTTTAAAGTCAAATTGGCTGTGTTATTCATGCTGTTTGAAAATGTGAATAGCATCAAGTCCATTTGTCTGAAGTATTTCACTGTTTCATTTTGGATAGATAATTCCCACAATATAAAAGTTGGATGGGCGGCCCTTTGGAAATCTCAGGGTTTTTTAAAAATTAAATTAAATTTAAGTTAAGTTCTGGGATACATGTGCAGGACGTGCAGGTTTGTTACATAGGTAAATGTGTGCCATGGTGGTTTGCTGCACCTATCCACCCATCACCTAGGTATTAAGCCCCATATGCATTAGGAAATCTCAGTTTTTAAATTCATTCCAAGATTGCTTCCCCTCTGAATAGTGAAAGTGGCAGGGGAAATTGTCATATAAAGAAAGAAAGAGAATGAACAATTGTAATGCATGAATAATGATGAGTATCCTGGGATTTTCATCCATAAAAACTGGGTGAGGTCACACAAAAGGCAAAACCATTGGCAGTTCAGTAATATATTACCCCACTCATTGGGAAGGCATTCAGTGGCCATTAGACTACTTTGAAAGTGCTAACTACAATGATTTCTTTTGAAAGACTGCTACCCACAGTGATGTACTTTGCCAACAGAATTTTCCAAAAGCCTGCACTTTGAAAATTTCAGAACTTTCAGAACAGTCTTAACCCCAGTACCTTGTTACCTTTGTGAAACATCAGTTATTCAGTAATTCCTTATGGTAATAATCATCTGAAAGGATCTACTGTTTGACGCAATTGAGCAAAACAATAACTATTATTTGATCAGTTCACTCAAATAAACAAAAGAGACAAATAAAATCTGAGTAAACCTGTAAACAAGACATAAAACTATTACCTTTCATCTTACTATAGAAAATATACATTCCTCAATCAAACAATTTCTGATATATTTTCCTCCATATAAAACAAAGGCCAATTTGCTCAAAGCAATGAAATTCTTTACTATGAAAAATTTTCTGGGTTCAGTTTATCTAAGCAAATATGTATACAGTTCTACTCCACACAGGCGTAGAGGTAGGCCCAACGGGGGAAAATATATGGTATGGCCCATATGATCTTAGAACTTAAAATCTCTCAGGAAAGAGCACAAATGTGGATAAGCATATATTGGAGCTAGTTAGATGTCATAGCATGTGTACAACCAAGAAAACAGGAGCAAAGAGAAAACAGCCTTCTACTAGGGCTTACTGAGGAGATGCATTTGAGTGGGTCCTTCAGGGAAGTTTAAAATATTTTTTAAAAAGCATATATATAGCCATTGCTGGGAATCGAATAGTTGAGAAAAAATGAGAACCAGTACTGGAACGATATAATTGGAACACGAAAGAGGAAATGGATAAAATATTGTTAAGGGAAAAATAGGCTGGACTTTGTGAATGATTGATTGTTTGAGGAAGGGAGAAAAAATGAAAAAATAATAATAAGGAGGGCTAAATCTGTAATGTGTGCTGACTGGGCAGATGGTGAAATCATAACAGAAAATAAGAGCATAAGAATACAGGTTTGGAGAAGTGGAGAGGGAAGTAATGATGTGTTTGATTTTATACATAGAATTTGAACTCTACAGATTTATTCATAAAAGTTGCAAAAATAAAATAAATATGAAGAAATGTTCAGAAATAAATAAAAGGGTAATATATAGAACTATATAGATATGTAACTAACCTTTAAGTAAATAAGAAATAAAACTATTAAATTTCAGTCATTGGAGTAGATATACATGAGAGTTATGAATTGAGAAGTGAGGAACACAAATGTTATGAAATATATGAAAAGTTGTCCTCAAAGAATATAAAAAGGAAAAATCAGAGCATTAAGAGAAGAATGTGTAGAATAATATACCAAACCAATATAAACGAGCTCTTAAAAGAAGAGAGTGGTTAACTGTCATCCCTATTTTCTCATAATTATTAGTAATAAAATACTTTCAAAATCCTGAACTTATATGCCATGAAAAGTTTGTTATCTGGCAGAGGATATATCAATCAATTAATCAACCTGATAATTTTACATCAGGCAGACAAATTAATTTCCCCTTTCACAATGGTTGTTACAATCTCATAATGCTATTGTGTACATGGCAACTGAGTAGATGAGGAATATATCTATATATAAATATATTATAAAGTATACACTATATAAAGTAGTTCTGCCTACATTAATCTAGGAGTAAATTACTAGAAGCATATATCCACTCAATCTCATTGTAGCTTTCTTACCTCTCAGGGTTAACATTGACTCTGCCTAATACCTGAGTATAATTATTTCCAACTGAGGTCCAGTCCTTCCTCTCTCTGTAAAATTCAGTGGCTAACAGCTTCACCAGAGGCAAAACAGCAACCTCCACATACTATTCTTATATCTTAGATTGTGTCACACTACTTAATTTACCTTGGAAGGACAGATACACTATTGCCAGTTTTTAAACGTTCATATTGGATAGTTTTAGCACAATCATTTAAACCACTCTAAATGGTTCATTATAGGGCAGTCTGTGAATGGATTTTTCATTGAGGCACTTGGCAAGACACTTCATAGTAGATCCTGGAAAAGCTCCTTTCTTGAAAAGGTTTCTGTTCAAAAAATAGCTTGGAAAGAAATCCCAACCTAGATATATTTCAGAATGCCATCATAGTTTATTTAAAGTATCACTAAAAATTGAAGACCTCCTTACCAGAACTTTTTGAATGGCATGAAAAGTGGATAACTATTACTGTCACAGCTTCTGTGTGGCATAGAAATCACAGCAGGAAAAAACAATTAGACAATGTTAAGTACCTTCTGCTTACCCCTTGAAATACACATATTTATTATGTAATCATTTAGCTTGCAGGTTGTTCCTTTTTAAAAAATATATTAGGGCCTTTAAAACAATAAAAACATATTTGAATCACACGAGCAGGTTTAAATTTCAAAACCACATTCACAGTTAACCCCAAGGAGCTAAGCTAGCTGTTTTCATAGAAAAGTCTTCCGATTAGGTTCAAAGGGTGATTTAAATTAATGTTGCTTTTGAAATTGAATTGTATATGAGAAATATTTGGACTTTCTACATGTTATTCCTTACTTCCAAAAATGATACCACATCCACCTTTAACAAATATAATTAGAAAAATATATGAGATAAACTAAGTACATTTCATAACAAAGTTGATATAAAAACAAGGTTTATCTAAATCCACTTTTGAAACATGTATGTACCTGGTTAAAGGGACTCTTGCTGCCAAAGACATTTGAAAAGTTGTTTTTTTCCTCCTAATATCACAAACTATAGCTCTTTTTCACTATATTCTAACTCAGCATTTCTATAGCCCTTATCACAAAGCAATGAAATTATAGCCAAGATTTTAAAATATGCAAAGACTTTTATCTGCAACAAGGCTAAGAGGAATAGTTTGGAAGAATTGTTGAGGGCATATATCCATGGAATGGTTTCAAACATTTATGTATTCACAGTACAACAACCCTTGTTTGAGTCCCGTGGTTGAAAGTAAGCAGTAAAATGACACTGATGTATTTTAGACTTTTGTCTTTCCTTGGCATAATCATTAGCAGACTAATCTAGCTTTTGACTCAAAAAAGTTTTTGACTTTTTATTCACTTATTAGAATGAAGTAAAAAAATCAAAATATAAAGAACTTATAAAATTTATGAGAAACTATACTGAAAATACATTCATGTATCTGAAAGATTATTTCTACTTTGAGTAGGTTAAGGCAACTGAATTGCTTTTTGAATAGAAATAACACTCTGGTGGAACTTCAAAACAGTTTTATTTATGGAACATACCTCTTAAGGCTGTAAGAGTTTTAACTTGTATGTCAACCAAGTTGGTACCTTCTCAAGTTAGGCTTACCCTACTCATATCACTCCTTTGCTTTTTGTGTACACACACTTAGTTTTAATGCTATATTCGTTTGCATTTACTTGATAGGTAGGAACTATGCCTTCTGCTTATTCACAGACATTCCACTTATTCTATAATACCTGGATAAATATTCCCTGTAGCTTACAGTGTAATCTGCACAGAGGAGACATTCAAATGTTTCTGCTTAATAACATAATCAATGTAAAGTGAGTATTCAATAAATACTGTTGACTGACTGGTGTTGTTATTCCAAACACTTTTCTAATATCATTTAGGAGAGCTATTTTCCAAATCAAAGTCATTTATTTAGTGTCATTCATCATGTTTAAGTAATGGAAAGAAAAATGGCATAATAATTTACTTTTGAAATAAGCCTCCCAGGCCGGGCGCGGTGGCTCAAGCCTGTAATCCCAGCACTTTGGGAGGCTGAGATGGGCGGATCACGAGGTCAGGAGATCGAGACCATCCTGGCTAATACAGTGAAACCCCGTCTCTACTAAAAAATACAAAAAACTAGGCGGGCGAGGTGGCGGGCGCCTGTAGTCCCAGCTACTCAGGAGGCTGAGGCAGGAGAATGGCGTGAACCTGGGAGGCGGAGCTTGCAGTGAGCCGAGATCGTGCCACTGCACTCCAGCCCGGGTGACAGAGCGAGACTCTGTCTCCAAAAAAAAAAGAAATAAGCCTCCCAGCTTATCATATTCAAGCATCTCTCCCAAATGATTGTTGCTGATATTAATATCAGCTAGCAAAATTTTTAGTGAAATCCTCCTTGTCTAAATTTCCTGAATACTCTCCTTTCAAACTTTATCATCTTCTAAGTTTTAACTTCACCTGTGTATGGACAATAGATGAATAGGAATTGTGCACAAAAGTATTTCATGTCCTGCATGACACAAGTTTAATATGATAAATGAGTTTCTGTGGAGAAGATTAAATTTCTATGTGATAAAGGCCAATTTTAATTTAAAGGGAATATATCTTTAAATTAGTTAAGTCAAGGAGTGTCGCCTGAGATAAACAATTTGCTATTGTTACATACAGCTATCAGTAGTTGACTATAATATTTTGAGTGAATAACTTAATGGAAAGTGTAACTGAAATGAATAAGTCATGCCTAATAGTATACATTTTACAAAATTTTAATAAAATACCATCTACTTACTTCTGAGATAGTCTCTTCTTAGAAATTGGTATCATCAATTTCTGACACCAACCTCAGCTATCACTATCCCATCAGAATATGGAATAGCTAAGTGTTTGTTGTGCACACAAACACCAAAGTAGTTCTCGCGGTTGATGCCGCTTTGATTTATTTTAATGTACACTCTCTCTAAATTAAGGTTAGCCTATCTTACCCAGGAATATTCTATTCCTCGCAGAAACTCTCATTTCTCTTACAAAGCCACTGTCAATCTTTTAATTGTTTCCACAGCCTCCCTCAGATTGCCCCCTGCAGCTCACAAAGTGGATAAGCATGATAAAATGTTAAGACCATCCAAGGGTTTTATTCATATTTTTCTTATCCTCATTTAAAAACAGCATAAAATAATGTATTTCAAAAACACATTAAAAATTCATAAGATGTTGAACAAATGTGGGTTCTGGAAACCATCCTTTATCACCAAGGTATTTATTTATAGAATATAAATCCCAAGATCTTCAAAAGCCTCCTTTAAAACTAGATTTACATTCTGAGGTAACTATGCTTCTAGTAAGCCTCATTCCAAGACAGAATTCAGATGGCATGTAATCTATCAATCGTAGGTCCACTAAAAAGCACCTGGTAATCAGTCTGCTCTAGGATAAGGTTCAGCAACCATACATGAATCTTTCCTTATGCATTTAAATTGCACTTCTAAAAGTGTTATCCTTTTGTGCCTCCAAATTTCCCTAATTATTTTAATTGCTTAAGCAATTATCATTTGTCAGTTCAGAAATTAAAGGAAAACAATGATAAATATCAGACTTTGGGTATTCATTCTTGGCACTAATAACTTTTTGCTTATTACTCCAATTTTCATAACAATATTACACTTTGGGTAAGAGTTATTTTTAATTCAACAAGTTGCTGAAGATCTTTCATGCTTTTCCTAAAATGATGCCTCTGAGGTGAGGTGACCTACATGTGGAAAAACCACATTGAAAGTTTTATTTTCATAGAAAAGCAAAGTCATAGAAGTACATTTCTTTTCAGAGTTTAAATTGTGGTGGGTGGGAGTGGAGGAAAAATACATGAAGTAAAAAACAAAATATTTAATGGGAAACTTATACTTTTGGTTGATTTAGAAAATCACAAGAGAATAACTTCTTCACCCTGAATATGAGAACAAGTTGTATAAGCTACAATAAGAATATTTTGACATATTAGGGAGACGATGATACAAGGAACCTGAAATGATCTGAATTATATAAAGCTATGAGCCCTTCTTAGGAAAAATAAAACACACATACCTGCTTTTTCTCTTGAGCAAGGTAGGAAGAACAGCAAACTCGTCATAGACTGGTGAAAGGATAATCCAGACCAATATGTAAACTAACTTTTATTCACCACATGTGGACTAGAATGTTGGAGTACAGTCCAACAAAGCCCTAGTCACACAGCAAGTCTGCACTGTCTTGCTGATCCTTTCCCATGGAACTTTCCCTAAGTACAAAGTGACTGTATACCAAAAGGTTGGTGACAGGACAGGAGAGCTAAGAGACACTTCAAAGGTGAACAAGGCCCTTGCTGACTACATGATATCAAAGTTTGGGACATTAAACCAAATATGAGATCCTGAAATATACCAGGCTTCACTAAGGTATATGGCTCACCAAAAAATCTTGGGGCACAGTAGCAGAGTGGAGATACGTAAACCTTGGCTTAGAAAACCAGAGGTAAAGCTATCGAGCAATGATAATTCCCCAGTGATCTAAGATGTTGGTTTCTGAAACATACAATATAAAGCTTCTTGGATTAATAAATCTGACAGGTAAATTCTAAGGCATACAGAGATCACCAGATTTTCAAATGTGCACTAGAAATAAACTCTGAATATCAAAATATTTGATACTAGCGATGAACTAATGAACTGCTACTAACTAAATCTGTAAAATGTCCAGGTCTATAAAGTCTTGCCTGAGATGAGGAGAATGAGATCCAAATTCAGGGAGACTGAGACATCCAAAAATTTGGGGGAGAATATCAGTTTGGAAGTAGAGCCCAGTAGAAACACTCTAGAAATCTGCATTGGAGTTCTCTTGTATCACTGGGCAAATGCTGAGCTTCAGGTTCATAGGACGAGACTTCACTAGGCCATGCGAAGAGCAAATACCAGGTAAGGACAACAGCCAGAGGAAAACAGTCAGCTGAACAACTACCAGAGCTCACACAAGATTGAGGATGTTTGATTTAGCAGCAACTAGAGTTGAGAGACATCAATGAACACCCAAGGTACACAATATGAACACCATGAAGGTCACAACACAGGAGAGAAACTAGAAGAGAAACTAAAAGAAAAATTAAATTGACACTAGTAAAGATGAATCTAGACCTACACTAAGAAAGCTTTAAATAGAGATTTAAAGGATACAAGTGATTCCGAATATCTTCACTCTTTATAGAGAGCAATGTAGAGCCAGACACACAACAAAGTAACATTCATAATGTCCAGGACAGAATAAAACTGAATAGGCATATAAAGAAGCAAGAAATTTTGTTTCATAAAACAGAAAAATCAGTAAATAGAAACATATTTTTAAAATGACAGAGATAATGGAATAATGGCCAAAAACTTCAAATTTGCAAAAAATATTCATCACCACATTGAAGAAGTTCAATTAATGAAAGTAGAATCAATGCAAAGAGATACACAGCCAGACGCAATATAGTCAAAATGGTGAAAGACAAAGAGAAAATACTGAAAGTAGAAGAAAAATGATTAATCACAAGTGAAATCCAATTAGATTTAACAGCTGATCTCTAATGAAAAACAATTGAGGTAAGAAGGCAGCAAAATGACATATTCAAACTCCTGATAGAAAACCAACATCATCAACCAGGAACCTTATATTAATCAAACTACCTTTAAAAAATGAAGGCAAAATAAATATTTTTTCTATTTTTTTCATCATAAATCTACTTTATTGAGAAATAGACACTGTGTCTATCTCTAATTTTAGGATAGTCCATCAAATGTAGGAATAAGGATACCAATTTTTCCGTGTACATATCCCTAAGTTTTTAAAAGAATTTTTACATGAACTTCATACTTTTTTTTTTTTTTTCTTTTAAGTTTGGGGTATTTGTGCAGGTTACATAGGTAAACTCGTGTCACAGGGGTTTGGTGTGCAGATTATTTCATCACCCAGATATTAACCTAGTAACCAATAGTTACTTTTTCTTCTCCTCTCCCTTCTCCCACTCTCCACTCTCAAGTAGACCCCAGTGTCTGCTGTTTCTTCATTGTGTTCATAAGTTCACATAATTCAGCTCACACCTATAAGTGACAACATGTGGTATTTTGTTTTCTGCTTCTGCAATAATTTGCTAAGGATAATAGCCTCCAGCTCCATCTATGTTCCTGCCAAAGACATGCTCTTATTCTCTCTCTCTGTTTTTTTTTTTTGTTTTGTTTTTTTTTTTTTTTTTTTTTTGAGACAGAGTCTCGCTCTTTCACCCAGGCTGGAGTGCAGTGGCGCGATCTCGGCTCACTGCAAGCTTCGCCTCCCGGGTTCACGCCATTCTCCTGCTTCAGCCTCCTGAGTAGCTGGGACTACAGACGCCCGCCACCGCGCCCGGCTATTTTTTTGTATTTTTAGTAGAGACGGGGTTTCACCGTGGTCTCGATCTCCTGACCTCCTGATCCGCCCGCCTCGGCCTCCCAAACTGCTGGGATTACAGGTTCTTATTTGTTTTTATAGCTGCATAGTATTACATGGTGTATATGTACCACATATATTTTATCCAATTTGTCATTAATGGGCATTTAGGTTGATTCCATGTCTTTGCTATTGCGAATAGTGCAGCAATAAACATTCACATGTGTGTGTCTTTATAGAAGAATGCTTTATATTCCACTGGGTATATAGACAATAATGAGATTGCTGGGCCAAATGGTAGTTCTGTTTTTAGCTCTTTGAGGAATCGCCATACTGCTTTCCACAATGGTTGAACTAATTTACACCCCCAACATCAGTCTATAAGTGTTCCCTTTCCTCCACAACCTCGCTAGCATCTGTTATTTTTTGGCTTTTTAAAAATAGCCATTCTGATTGGTGTGAGATATATCAATGTGGTTATTATTTGCATTTTTATTTTATTTGCATTTCTCTAATGCTCCATGATATTGAGCTTTTTTTTCATATGCTTGTATGCTGCATTTATGTCTTCTTTTGAAAAGTGACTGTTCATGTCCTTTGGTCACTTTTTAATGAATTTTTTTTTCTCTTGTAAATTTAAGTTCCTTAGAGATGCTGGATATTAGACCTTTGTTGAAAGCATAGTTTGCAAATATTTTCTCCCATTCTATCGATTGTCAGTTTACTCTGCTGATGGTTTCTTTTGTTGTGCTCTTGTTTAATTAGATCCCATTTGTCAATTTTTGCTTTTTGTGTCTTTCTCATGAAATTTTTGCCCATTCCCACCTCCAGGATGGTATTGCCTAGGTTGTCTTCTAGGTTTTTATCGTTTTGGGTTTTACATTTAAGTCTTTAATCCATCTCGAGTTGATTTTTGTATATGGTGTAAGGAAGGATTATCTGCATATGCCTAGCCAGTTGTCTCACCACTGTTTATTGAATAGGGAGTCTTTTCCCCATTGCTTTTTTTTTGTCAGCTTCATCAACGATCAGATGCTCATGGGTGTGTGGCCTTATTTCTGGACTCTCTATTCTGTTTCGTTTGTCTGTATACCTGTTTCTGTACCAGTTCCATGCTGTTTGGTTACTGTAGCCCTGTAGTATAGTTTGAAATTGGGTAGCATGATGTCAGATAACATGATGCCTCCAGTTTTGTTCTTTTTGCTTAGGATTGCTTTGGCTATTCAGGGTCACTTTGGTTCCATTTGAATTAAAAAGAAATCTAGTTCTGTGAAGATTGTCATTGGTAGTTTGATAAGAATAACATTGAATCTGTAAATTCTTTTGGGCAGTATGGTCATTTTAATGACATTGATTCTTCCTATCAATGAGCATAGGATTTGTTTTCCATTTGTTTGGGTCTTCTCTGATTTCTATGAGCAGTGTTTTGTAATTCTCATTGTAGAGATCATTCACCTCCCTGGTTAGCTGTATTCCTAGGTATTTAATTCTTTTTGTGGCAGTTGTGAATAGTATTGCCTTCTTGATTTGGCTCTTGGGTTGGCTGTTGGTATATAGAAATGCTAATCATTTTTGTACATTGATTTTATACACTAAAACTTTGCTGAAGTTACAAACTGAAGGAGCTTTTGGGCCAAGACTATTGGGCTTTCTAGATATAGAATCATGTTGTCTGTAAACAGGGATAGTTTGATTTCCTTTCTTCCTCTTTGGATGCTATTTATTTCTTTCTCTTGCCTGATTGCTCTGCCTAGGACTTCCAATACTATCTTGAATGGGAGTGTTGTGAGACAGCATACTTCTCTTGTGCTACTTTTAAAGGGAAATGCTTCCAACTTTTGCCCATTCAGTATAATGTTGGCTGTGGGTTTGTCATAGATGAGGCATGTATATTTTCCAAAATTCCTCTTGTAATTAATTTCTAGATTTATTCCATTGTGCTCAGAGAAGATGCTTCACATTATTTCAGTTTATTGGATGTTTTAAGACTTGTTTTGTAAGACCTAATGTACGGTCTATCCTTGACAATGATCAATGTACTGAGAAAAAGAACGTGTATTCTAGAGCCATTGGAGGAAATATTCCATAAATATCTGTTAGGTTCACTTGGTCTATAGTGCAGACTAAGTGCAATGTTTCTTTGTTAATTTTATTTCTAAAAGATCTGCTCAATGCTGAAAGTGGAGTATTGAAGTCTCCAGCGATTATTATTCTATCAGGGCCTATCTCTCCCTTGAGGTTTAAGCTTTATATATCAGGGTGCTTCAAAGTTGGGTGCATATATATTTGTAATAATTATATCCTCTTGCTGAACTGACCCATTTATCTTATATACTGACCCATTTATCATTATGTACTAAATTTCTTCTCATGTATAATACAAATACCCCCTTTGCAGCCCACAATAGTAATTTTCTCACATCTCTATTACCTTTCAGTGAGTTTCCTTACCACTCTTCCAGTTACTCAGTTCAAAACCATGACATATATTTTAAGTTTTTGTTGTAGACATACTCCACTTCTAGATGCCAATTCTGTTTCAGTTATCTATTACTCTGTAACAGACATTACAAAAGCCAGTAACTTAAAAAAACAATGATTTATTTCATACAGTTCTACAGACTGACTCAGCAGGTGTTCCGCTCCAAATGGCATCAGTTGGAATTATGCATATAATTTTACTGAACTGGGAGTTCAGTTGGGTCACCCTAGTTCTCCCTGTACTATATATTTTTTGCCAGAAGGCTTCTCATCCCCTGGGGTTTTTCTACATGTTCTCCCTAGTAGAAGAATGAGACAGATTCTCTTACAAAACAGCAGGTGGTTTCCAAGAGCAAAAGAAGAAGTACACAGGTTTTGATGATTCCTGGAAGTGGCAGCAGCACTACTTCCACTGTATAATATTGATTAAAAACTCACAAAGACAATTAAGATTCAAGGACGGTGATAATAGACTCTTACCTGTTTATGAGAAGAGCACCATACCATATTGGGATGGGGAGGGAAATTTTTGACAACCAATATTTCGAACATAGCAACCTACGGAAACAAGGACCTCAGCAACCCCTGATTAAGATACATATAAGAAAACCCCAGCTGAGTTCTTATAGTCAAATGGCTGCTAACTAATGAAAATGATAATCTTAAATGCTTCCAGAGAAAAACTAAATGCTACATAGATGGAAACAACAATAAGAATGGCAGCTGAATTATTATAAAAAGTAAGTTGGTGTAGAAGACCATGGAATTACATATATAAAGTGCTGAAAAAACATATTAAGTTATAATTCTATACATTGAAAAATATTTTCCATCAAATAGACTAAATGAGGTCATTTGCAGACATACAAAAGTCAAGGAAGTTGTTTCCAATAGGAGTATACCTCAGGAAATGCAAAAGAATGTTCTTCAGGAAAAAATGTAATCATACTAGATAGAATTGTAAATTGTCAGGAACAAAATGAAGAGCAGCAGAAAGGGTAAGTACATGGTTAAATATTTTTAAATATATTAAATAAAAATCAAAGATTACATATATGTTTACAGCAATAAATTGTGAGTTTCATAACGTATGTGTAAGTAAACTACATTACACCAGATTATATATTGGAAGGGAGATATGGAATTATACAATGTAAGGTTCTTATATGTATATAAACTCATGAGATATGTGAAATTAGACTGTAATTAGTTCAGGATTTATACTATCATATTTTATAAAAAGCACTAAAAATAACACAAAATATAGTTGAAATTCAATAAGGCAATAACATTAAGTGCCAAAATAACCTTAATTAACACAAAAGAGAGAAGAAAAGAAGAAACGGAAAAACAAAGAGACTACACAAATACAAAACAAATAGCAAGATGGTAAACTAAACCAAACCATAGGAAAAATTATACCAAATATATATGGGCAAAACACAACCATTGAAAAACAGATTATTAGATAAAAAAATAAAGCAAAGCCCAACTCTGTTTTGCAAGAAATACACTGTTAATATAGGAACATAAATGAAATTAAAAGAATGGAGAAAGACATACCATGGCAGTACTAATATTAATATCAGAAAATGTAGACTGTATGGAAAAGGGTAATGCCAGAGAGAGTGACAGAGTCTTTTCATATTAATAAAATGGTTACTTTATCAAGAAGACAAATGTGTATTCACCTAAGAAGAAAGCTTCAGAATATCAAAATAAAAACTGGAAAAAATTTAAAAAGAAATATATAAAGGCACAATCATAAACATATAGTTTAATGCTTCCCTCATTAAGATATGACAAGTAGATAAACCAGTAAAATATAGATTTGAACAATATTACTCATCTTGATCTAATGTACATAAGCAACTTCAGAAAAACACAATCTATTCAAATTTACATAGAATATTCACCAATGCAAAACAAATTCTGAGCTATAAAACAAGCTTCAGTAAATTTCAAATGACTGAAATCATATAGAGTATGCTCAGTGATTACATGGAATTACATTACAAATCAATAATAATCAATTATCTATAATATCCAGAAATACTTGATAGTTAGTTGATGTATCTATGATTCAAGAAATTACATGAAAAATTAGAAACTACTTTGACTAAATTATAAAGAATGCAGAGCACATTAAAAGTTGTGGGATGCCTGGGCAACAGGAGAAAACCCCATCTCTATGAAAAACACAAAAATTAGCTGGTTGTGGTGGCACACGCCCGTTAGTCCCAGTTATTTGGGAGGCTGAGGTTGGGGAATTGCTTAAATCCAGGAGGTGGAGGTTGCAATGAGCCGTGATCACAACACTGCACTTCAGCCTGGGTGACAGAGCAAGCCTTGTCTCAAAAAAAAAAAAAATTGTGGATGCAGCTAACATAGTGCTAAAAAGTAAACATATAGCTTGAAATGCTTAAATAAAAAAAAAGAACTTTTTTGAATTTATACATAACTGAGATTATACAGTATTTGTCTTTCTCTCTCTGGCTTACTTCATTTAGTGGAATGCTTTCCAGTTTCACCAATGTTGTTGCAAATGGGAAGATTTTCTTCTTATGACTTAACAATATTCCAATTATTATTATTACATAAGACACAAAGAGAGACACACAATTTTTTTATCCATCCATGTATTGATAAATACTTGGATTGTTTTCATGTCTTGGCTATTGTGACTAATGATGTGATGAGGAGATGTTGGTCAAAGGGTACTAACTTTCAATAATAAGATGAATAAGTTTGGAGATTTTAATATATATAGCATGGTTACTACAGTTAACAGTACTGTATTTTATATACAAAGAGAGTAGATCTTAAATGTTCTTGCCACACACACACACAAACACACAAACAATAACTATATATTGTGATAAATAGTTTCATTAGCTCATTTGTGATAACTATTTCACAATGTATACATATATCAAAATGTCATGTTGTACACAGTAAATAGCTTCAATGTTTATTTACCATTTATACCCTGGTAAATCTGGAAATAAGAAGAAACGTTTGAAACTAGTGATCTCAGCTTTAATCTTAAGAACCCAGAAAAGGAAGAGCAATTCAGCCCAAGATAAATAGAAAAGATAAATTTAATGATAACTAAAGTTACAACACTGCACTTCAGCCTGGGTGACAGAGTCAATGAAATAGGAATTGAATAAATGACACATAAAATCAACATAGCCAAGCATTTTCATTTAAAATTGAATAAAAATAATAAATTACTAGTAATACTGATAGAGGAAAGGAATAACATTATGATATGGTTTGCCTGAGTTCCCAACAAAATCTCATCTTGAATTTGTGTTGCGGGAGGGAACTGGTGGAATACTGTGGTGGAATAAACAGGAAATACTGTGATATTCTCATGATAGTGGATAAGTCTCATGAGATCTGATGGTTTTATAAGGGGGAGTTTCCCTGCACAAGTGCTTTCTTTTTGCCTGCCAACATCCATGGAAGACATGACTTGCTCCTCCTCACCTTCTGCCATGACTGTGAAGCCTCCCTAGCCATGTGGAACTGTAAGTCCATTAAACCCTTTTTCCTGTGTAAATTTCCCAATCTTGGGTATGTATTTATCAGCAGTGTAAAAACGGACTAATACAGTAAGTTGGTACTAGTAGAGTGGGGCACTGTTGAAAAGATACTCAAAAATGTGGAAGCGACTTTGGAACTGGGTAACAGGCAGGGATTGAAACAGTTTGGAGGGCTCAGAAAAAGACAGGAAAATGTGGGAAAGTGTGGAATTCCCTAGATACCTGTTGAATGGCTTTGACCAAAATTCGGATAATGATTTGGACAATGATATCCAGGCGGTCTCAGATGGAGATGAGGAACTTGTCAGGAACTTAAACAAAGATGACTCTTGTGATGACTTAGCAAAGAGACTGGCAGCATTTTGCCCCTGCCCTAGAGTTCTGTGGAACTTTGAACTTGAGAGAAATGATGTAGGGTCTCTGGTAGAAGAAATTTCTAAGCAGCAAAGCATTCAAGATGTGACTTGTGAGCTGTTAAAGGCATTCAGTTTTAAAAAGGAAACAGCATAAAAGTTTGGAAAACTTACAGCCTGACAATGTGATAGAAAAGAAAATCCCATTTTCTGAGGAGAAATTGAAGCTGGCTGCAGAGATTTGCATAAGTAACAAGAAGCCCAATGTTAATCGCCAAGATGATGGACAAATGTCTCCAGGGAATGTCAGGGGTCTTCACAGCAGCCCCTCCTGTAACAGGTCTGAAGGTCTAAAATGAAAAAATAGATTCCTGGGCCAGGCCCAGTGCCCCCCTGCTGTGTGCAGCCTAGGGACTTGGCACCCTGTGTCTCAGCTGCTCCAACCATGGCTAAAAGGGGCCAAGATACAGCTCGGGCCATGGCTTCAGAAGGTGGAAGCCCCAAGCCTTGGCAGCTTCCACGTGGTGTTGAGTCTGCAGGTGCACAGAAGTCAAGAATTGATGTTTTGGAACCTCCGCCTGGATTTCAGAGGATGTATGGAAATGCCTGGATGTCCAGGAAGAAGGGTGCTGCAGAGGCAGAGCACTCATGGAGAAGCTTTGCTAGGGCAGTGCAGAAGAAAAGATAGGGTTGAAGCCCCACACAGGACCCCAATGGGGCACTGCCTGGTGGAGCTGTGAGAAGAGGGCCATCATCCTCCAAAACACAGAATGGTAGATCCACCTACAGTCTGCACCAATGTGTGCCTGGAAACTCACAGACACTCAACACCAGGCCATGAAAGCAGCTGGGAGGGAGGCTGCACCCTGCAAAGCCACAGGGGCCGAGATGCCCAAGACCAAGGGAACCCACGTATTGCATCAGCCTGACCTGGATGTGAGACATAAAGTCAAAGGAGATTATCTGGGAGCTTTAAGATTTGACTGTCCCATTGGATTTTAGACTTGCGTGGGGCCTTTAGACCCTTTGTTTTGGCCAATTTCCCCCATTTGGAATCAGGGTATTTACCCAATGCCTGTATCCCCATTGTATCTAGGAAGTAATTAACTTGCTTTTGATTTTACAGGCTCATAGGTAGAAGGGACTTGCTTTGTCTCAGATGAGAAGTTGGACTGTAGACTTTTGAGTTAATGCTGAAATGAGTTAAAATTTGGGGGACTATTGAGAAGGCATGATTGGTTTCACAATGTGTCAACATGAGATGTGGGAGGGGCTGGCGCAAAATGATACGGTTTAGCTGTGTCCCCACCAAAATCTCATCTTGAATTCCCATATCTTGTGTGAGGGACCCGGTGGGAGGCAATTGAATAGTGGGGGCAGGTCTTTCCCATGCTGTTCTCATGATAGTGATTAAGTCTCATCAGATCTGATGGTTTTATAAAGGGGAGTTTCCCTGCACAAGTTTTCTGTTTTGGCCTGCTGCCATCCATGTAAGATGTTACTTGCTCCTCTTTGCCTTACACCGTGATTGTGAGGCCGCCCCAGCCACGTGGAACTGTAAGTCCGTTAAACCCTTTTTCCTGTGTAAATTACCGAGTCTCGGGTATGTCTTGCTCAGCAGCATGAAAATAGACTGATACACAGTGCAAATTACTTGCATGAAAAATGAGTGAGGGGATATCATTATAGCTTCTGCAGACATTAAAAACATAAAATCGTGGGGAGAGGCCAAGATGCCCAGTTGAAAGCAGCTGTAGTCTGTTGTCCTCACACAGAGAGATAAAAGGAGTGAGTGAATTCAGCACCTTTAACAGATATCCAGTTCTCGCATTGAAACTGACTAGGCAAACAGCTCGACCCACAGAGAGTGAAGAGAAGCAGAGTGGGGTGACAGCCCATCTGGGAGCATCAGGGAGCCTAAGGAACTCCCACCCCCAGACAAGAGAAGAGTGAGTGATTGTGTCACCCCACCTGGGAAATCATACTTCTCCCACAGATCTTTGCAACCCACCGATCACGAGATCCCCTTGTGAGCACACACTCCAGGGCCTTGAATGCAATACATGGAGCTATGTTGAATGTTGGCAGAGCAGCCACTCGGCACACACAAAGACACAGAGGTTTTGCATACTCCTACCCTGGGACCTGCAGCAAGGTGGGAAATCCATCTGTGCATGTCACTAGGAAGGGGGCTGAGTTCAGGGAGCCAAGTGGCATCATTAATTGGGACCATTTCCATGATGCCTCTTGGGTTGAGACCCACTGGCTTGGAATTCAAGCCATCCAGCAGCAGCAGGCTGGAGTCTGCCTGAGTCATGACTGAGTTCCCAAGGGGAGGGGCTGCTGCCATCTCTGAGATTTGGTAGACTCGGTTGTTTCAGCCTGTCAGCTTTGAAGAATACTGGTGATCTAGACAAGGAGGAGTCCTCCATAGCACAGCATAGCTGCCTTTCCAGATAGTGCCCAGACTGCTTCTTTAAGCAAAACTCCAAACCATTCCTCCTCCCTGGGTGAGAACTCTCTGCACGGGCCTCAGCCACTCAAGCAAGGGTTCTACAGACAGAGCCTTTTTCTCTCCCTGGGACGAAGTTCCCAGTGGGACTGGGGCTGTCATCTCTGAAATTTGGTAGACTCAGCTCTTCCAGCCTGCTGCTTTTGGAGAATACAAACAGTCTGGATGAGGAAGGGTGCCCCAAATACGGTGCACCTGCTCTACTAAAGGGCAGCCAGGCTGCTTCTTTGGGTGGGTTCCTGATCCTGTTTATCTTGACTGGGTGAGCCCTCCCTGCAGGGGTCTCCAGGCACCTCCTACAGGCATGTTCAGGATGGCAACAGGTCAGTGTCCCCTGGGACAGAGCTTCCAGAGGAAGGAGCAGGCTGCCATCTTTCCAGTTTTGTAGGTTTCACTGGTTATACTTTCAGGTACAGGAAAAACAGAGGCAACTAGGGTCTGGAGCCAGCTCCCAGCAAACTGCAGCAGCCCTATGGAAGAATGGCCTGACTGTTAAAAGAAAAACAAACAAACAGAAAACATTAGCAACAACATCACCAAAAAACACTCCACAAAAAAACCTCATTTTTAAAGGTCAGTAGCCTCAATATTGAAGGTAGATAATCCATAAAGATGAGAAAGAATCAACACAAAAATGCTGAAAACTAAAAAAACTAGAATACCTTTTCTCCTCCAAATGACTGCAAGACCTCTCCATCAAGGGCACAGAACTGGGCTGAGGCTCAGATGACTGAATTGACAGAAGTAGGTTTCAGAAGGTGTGTAATAACCAACTTTGCTGAGCTAAAGGAGCATGTTGTAACCCATGCAAATAAGCTAAGAATCCTGATAAAACAGTACAGGAGCTGATAGCCAGCATAGCCAGTTTGGAGAGGAACATAACTGACCAGATAGAGCTGAAAAACACAACACGAGATCTTCACAATGCAATCACAAGTATCAATAGAGGAATAGAGCAAGTGGAGGAAAGAATCTCAGAGCTTGAAGACTATCTTTCTGAAATTAAGCAGTCAGAGATGAATAGAAAACAAACAACGAACAGTAACAAACAAAAACTCCAAGAAATGTGTGATTATATAAAGAAACCAAACCTATGACTGATTGGAGTACCCAAAAGAGATGGCGGAGAATTTAACCAAATTGGAAATCATATTTCAAGATATCATCCAGGAGAACTTCCCAAACCTAGCAAGAGAGGCAAACATTTAAATTCAGGAAATGCAGAAAATTCCAGTAAGAAACTCCACAAAAAGATCAACCCCAAGACACATAATCATCATAATCTCCAAGGTCAAATGAAATAAAAAATGTAAAGGACAGCCATAGAGAAAGGCCAGAACACCTACCAATGGAAGCCCATCAAACTAACAGTGGACCTCTCAGTGGAAACCCTACAAGCCACAAGAGATTGAGGGCCAATATTCAACATTTTTAAAGAAAAGAATTTCCAACCCAGAATTTGATATCTGGCTCAACTAAGCTTCATAACTGAAGGAGAAATATGTTCCTTTTTAGACAAGTAAATGCTAAGGAAATTGTCACCATGTGGCTTGCCTTGCAAGAGCTCCTGAAGGAGACACTAAACATGGAAAGGAAAAACCATTACCTGCCACTACAAAAACACACTGAAGTACACAGACCAGTGAAACAATGCAACAAACACATAAACAAGTCTGCAAAATAACCTGCTAGCATCATGATGCCAGGATCAAATTCACACACAACAATACTAACCATAAATGTAAATGGGCTAAATTCCCCAATTAAAAGGCACAGAATGGCAAGCTGGATAAAAAGCCAAGGTTCACTGGTATGCTATCATCAAGAGACCCATCTCATATGCAAAGACACATAGGCTCAAAATAAAGGGATGGAGGAAAATTTGCCAAGCAAATGGAAAACAGAAAAAGGCAGAGATTGCAATCCTAGTTTCTGACAAAACAGACTAAATCAACAAAGATCATCAAAGACAAAGAAGGGCATTACATAATAGTAGAGGGTTCAATTCGTCCAGAAGAACTATCATAAAAATATACACCAATACAGGACCATCCATATTCATAAAGCAAGTTATTAGACAAATACAAATAGACTTAGACACCCACACAATAATACTGGGAGACTTCAACATCCCACTGTGAATATTAGACAGATCATCAAGACAGAAAATGAACAAAGACATTCAGTACCTGAACTCAGCTCTGGATCAAGGGGACCTGATAGATATCTATAGTACTCTCCACTCCAAAAAACAGAACATACATTCTTCTCATTGCCACATGGCACTAATTCTAAAATTGATCACATAATTGGAAGTAAACCACCCTCAGCAAATGCAAAAGAACTGAAATTATAACAAACAGTCTCTCAAACCACAGCACATCAAATTAGAACTAAAGATTAATACAACTCAAAACCACAAAACTACATGGAAATTGAACAACCTGCTCCTGAATGGCTCTTGGGTAAATAATGAAATTAAGACAGAAATCAAGAAGTTCTTTGAAACGAATGAGAACAAAGAGACAATGTACCAAAATCTCTGGGATGCAGCTAAAGCAGTGTTAAGAGGAAAATTTATAGCACTAAATATCCATATCAAAAAGCTAGAAAGGTCTCAAGTTAACAATCTAACATCTCAATGAAAAGAACTAGAGAAATGAGAGCAAATATACTCCAAAGCTAGCAGAAGACAAGAAAAAAACAAGATCAGAGCTTAACTAAAGGAGCTAAAGACACAAAATACCCTTCAAAAACATCAGATTCCAACCTCTTCAAGGAGAACTACAAACCACCGCTCAACGAAATAAAGAGGACACAAACAAATGGAAGAACATTCCATGCTCATGGATAGGAAGAATCAATATCGTTAAAATGGACATAGTGCCCAATGTAATTTATAGATTCGATGCCATCCCCATTAAGCTACCAATGACTTTCTTCACAGAATTGGAAAAAGCTACTTTAAAGTTCATATGGAACAAAAAAGAGCCCGCATTGCCAAGACAATCCTAAGCCAAAAGAACAAAACTGGAGGCATCACTCTACCTGACTTCAAACTATACTACAAGGCTACAGTAACCAAAACAGCATGGTGCTGGTAGCAAAACAGAGATATAGACCAATGGAACAGAACAGAGGCCTCAGAAATAACACCACACATCTATAACCATCTGATCTTTGACAAACCTGACAAAAACAAGAAACGGGGAAGGATTCCCTATTTAATAATGGTGCTGAGAAAACTGGCGCTTAGCCATATGTAGAAAGTTGAAACTGGATCCCTTCCTTACACCTTATACAAAAATTAATTCAAGATGGATTAAAGACTTAAATGTTATAACTGAAACCATATAAACCCTAGAAGAAAACCTAGGCAATACCATTCAGGGCATAGGCATGAGCAAGGACTTCATGACTAAAACACCAAAAGCAATGACAACAAAAGCCAAAATAGACAAATGGGATCTAATTAAACTAAGGAGCTTCTGCACAGCAAAAGAAACTACCACCAGAGTGAACAGGCAATCTACAGAATGGGAGAAAATTTTTGCAATCTACCCATCTGACAAAAGGCTAATGTCCAGAATCCACAAAGAACTTAAACAAATTTACAAGAAAAAAACAAACAACCCCATCAAAAAATGAGCAAAGGATATGAACAGACACTTCTCAAAAGAAGGCATTAATGCAGCCAACAGACACATGAAAAAATGCTCATCATCACTGGTCATCAAAGAAATGCAAATCAAAACCACAATAAGATATCGTCTCAAACTAGTTAGAATGGCAATCATTAAAAAGTCAGGAAACAACAGGTTTTAGAGAGGATGTGGAGAAATAGGAATGCTTTTACACTGTTGGTGGGAGTGTAAATTAGTTCAACCGTTGTGGAAGACAGTGTGATGATTCCTCAAGGATCTAGAACTAGAAATACCATTTGACCCTGCCATCCCATTACTGGGTATATACCCAAAGGATTATAAATCATGCTACTATAAAGACACATGCACACGTATGTTTACTGTGGCACTATTCACAATAGCAAAGACTTGGAACCAATCCAAATGTCTATCAATGATAGACTGGATTAAGAAAATGTGGCACATATACACCATGGAATACTATGCAGCCATAAAAAAGGATGAGTTCATGTCCTTTGCAAGAACATGGATGAAGCTTGAAACCATCATTCTGAGCAAACTATCACAAGGACAGAAAACCAAATACTGCATGTTCTCACTCATAGGTGGGAACTGAACAATGAGAACACTTGGACATGGGGAGGGGAACATCACACACTGGGGCCTATAATGGGGTATGGGGATGGGGGAGGGATAGCGTTAGGAGAAATATCCAATGTAAATGACGAGTTAATGAGTGCAGCAAACCAACATGGAACATGTATACCTATGTAACAAACCTGTACATTGTGCACATGTACCCTAGAACTTAAATATAATAATAATAAAAAAAATCAATGGTTCCAAGAGCTGGTTTTTGAAAGAATTATTAAAATAGATAGACTGCTGACTAGACTAATAATGAACAAAAGAGAGAAGAATCAAATCAACACAATTAGAAATGATAAGGGGGTTATCACCACTGACCCCCAGAAATACAAACAACCATCAGAAAATACTATAAACATTTATATGCACATAAACTAGAAAAGCTAAAAGAAATGGATAAATTCTTGGATGCATATGTCCTTCAAACACTGAATCAGGAAGAAATGTAATTCCTGAATAGATAAATAATGAGTTCTGAAATTGAGGCAGTAATAAATAGCCTACCAACCCCCACCTCCCAAAGAAAAAAAAAAAAAAACCTCAGGACCAGATAGATTTACAACAGAGTTCTACCAGAGGGACAAAGAAGAGCTGGTACCATTCCTACTGAAACTATTCCAAAAAACTGAAAAGGAGAATTCTACGAGGGAAGCATCATCCTGATACCAAAATCTGGCAGAGATACAACAAAAAAGAAAACTTCAGACCAATATCATTGATAAATATCCATGTAAAAATCCTCAGTGTAACACTGGCAAATCAATCCAGCAGCACATCAAAAGATTATCCGCCACAAGCAAGTAGGATTTATCTCCAGGATATAAGGTTTGTTCAACATTCACAAATCGATAAATGTGATTTATCATATAAATAGAACTAAAGATAGAAGCCACATGATTATCTCAATAGATGCAGAAAAGACCTTTGATAAAATTCAACATCGATTCATATTAACAATTCTCAATAAACTATGTACTGAAGGAACATACTTCAAAATAAGAGCCATATATGACAAACTCACAGCCAATATCACAGTAAATGGCCAAGAGTCAGAAATATTTCCCTTGAAAAGTGGCACAAGACAAGGATTCCCTCTCTCACCACTCCTATTCAAAATAGTATTGGAAGTGCTGGCCAGTGCAATCAGGCAAGAGAAGGAAATAAAAGGTATTCAAATAGGAAGAAAGGAAGTTTAATTATCTTTTTTTGAAGATGACATGATCCTATGTCTAGAAAACCCCATTGTCTCAGCTCAAAAGCTTCCTAAGCTGTTAAGCAACTTCAGCAAAGTCTCAGAATACCAAATCAATGTGCAAAAATTGATAGCCTTCTTATACAATAACAACAGGCAAGCAGAGAGTCAAATCATTAATGAAGTCACATTCAAAATTGCTACAAAAAGAATAAAATACCTAGGAATATAGCTAACAAGGTAAGTGAAGGACCTCATCAAGAAGAACTACAAAGCACTGCTCAAAGAAATCAGAGAGGACACAAACCAATGGAAAAAAACATTCCAAGCTCATGGATAGGAAGAATCAACATTATGAAAATCGCAATGCTACCAAAAGTAATTTATAGATTCATTCCTATTTCCATTAAATTACCACTGACATTCTTCACAGAATTAGAAAAATCTATTTTAAAATTCATATGGAACCAAAAAGGAGTCCAAATATCCAAGACAATATTAAGCAAAAGAATAAAGCTGCAGGCATCACATTACCTCACTTCAAACAATATTACAAGGCTACAGTAACCAAAACAGCATGGCACTGGTACAAAAACAGACACATAGACCAATAGAACAGAGTAGAGAACTCAGAAATAAGACCACACACCTGAAACCATCTGATCTTTGACAAACCTGATAAGAAACAAGCAATGGGGAAAGGATTTCCTATTTAATACATTGTGCGAGGGTAACAGGCTAGCCATATGCAGAAACTAGAAACTGGATCCCTTCCTTACACCATAAACAAAAATTTTTTTTTTTTTTTTTTTTTTTTTTTTTTTGAGACGGAGTCTCGCTCTAGCCCGGGCTGGAGTGCAATGGCCGGATCTCAGCTCACTGCAAGCTCCGCCTCCCGGGTTTACGCCATTCTCCTGCCTCAGCCTCCGGAGTAGCTGGGACTACAGGCGCCCGCCACCTCGCCCGGCTAGTTTTTTGTATTTTTTAGTAGAGACGGGGTTTCACCATGTTAGCCAGGATGGTCTCGATCTCCTGACCTCGTGATCCGCCCGTCTCGGCCTCCCAAATTAACTCAAGATGGATTAAAGATTTAAATATAAAACCAAAAACTATAAAAACTTGAGAAGAAAATCTAGGCAATACCATTTAGCACATAAGCATGGGCAAAGATTTCATGATGAAAACATTGAAAGTAATTGCAACAAAAAGAAAAGTGGCAAATGGGATGTAAATAAACTAAAGAGCTTCTGTGCTTCTGAGCTTTCTGTGCAGCAAAAGAAACTGGTATCTGAGTGCACAGATAACCTACAGAATGGGAGAATATTTTTGCAATCTATCCATCCAGAATCTACAAGGAACTTAAACAAATTTACAAGGAAAAAAAGCAAATGACCTCATTAAAAGATGAGCAAAGGACATGAACAGACACATTTTTTTTTAAAAAAAGACACATTTCAAAAAAAGGCATGCATGCGGCCAACAATCATATGAAGAAAAGCTCAACATCACTGAGCATTAGAGAAAAGCAAATCAAAACCACAATGAGATACCATCTCACATGAGTGAGAATGGCTATTATTAAAAAGACAGAAAACAACAGATGCTGGCAAGATTGCAGAGAAAAAGGAATGCTCTCACACTGTTGGTGGAGTGTATATTAATTCAAACATTGTATAAGACAATGTGGCAATTCCTCAAAGATCTAGTAGCAGAAATGCCATTTGACCCAGCAATCTTATCCCTAGTTATATATACAGAGGCAAATAAGTCATTTTATTATAAAGATGCATGCATGTGTATGTTTATTGCAGCACTATTTATAATAGCAAATACATGGAATTAACCTAAATGCCCATCAGCAATAGACTGGGTAAAGAAAATGTGGTAAATATACACCATGGAATACTATGCAGCCATAAAAAGAAATAAGATCATACCCTTTGCAGGGATATGGATGGAGTTCAAAGCCATTATTCTCAGAAAACTGAAGAACAGAAAAACTAAACACCACATGTTATCACTTATAAGTGGGTACTGAACGATGACTCATGGAAGGGAACAACACACACTGGGGCCTGTCGGAAGGGTTGCTGGAGGAGGTAGAGCATCAGGAAGAATATCTAGTGGATGCTGGGCATAATAAGTAGGTGATGAGATGATCTTTGCAGCAAAACATGATGGCACACGTTTATCTATTTAACAAACCTACACATCTGGCACATGTATCACTGAACTTAAAAGTTTAAGGAAAAAATTAAGTAAATAAAGAACAAAAAACATGAAGTGGAGATATTATGAACAGCTGCATGCTGAAAGATATGACAACTTGAAGGTAATGATAAGTACTTGGAAGACAAAAAATTAACAAAATTTATCTGAGAAAAAATATAAAATGTAAATATCCTTCTATCTATTGAAGAAAATAAATCCAAAATCAAAATCCTTCACACAAATAAATATCTAGGATCATATGGTTTCCCTAGCGAATTATATTAAACATTTAAGGAAGAAATACCATCAATACTACACAAACTCTTTCAAAAATTAGAAGAAGAGAGAACACTTCCCATCTCATTTTATGGGGCTAGCATAACACTGTCACCAAAATCTGACACAAAATTACAAGGAAAGAAAATTAGGATGGATATTATTCATGAACATAGAAGCAAAATTTCTTAATACAGCAGTAGCAAAGACTTACCACCAATGTATTAAAATGATATTGTATCATTACCAGGTAGAGTCTATTCTAGCAATACAAGTTTGATTTATCACTATGAACTAAATTTATGAAATTCAGCATAACAGTGAAACTGAAACCATATGATTATCTTGATAAATGCAGAACAAATATTTAATGTACTTCAACAGTGGCTTAATTAATATTAACACTTTCAGCATATTAAGAATAGAAGAAAACTTACTGAACCTGATAAAGGGTGTCTATGAAAAATTCACCATCTTGATTAGTCTAGATTTTTCAGGTAGAAATGTTTGGTTGGACCTGACTGGAACTGAAAGTAAAATCAAAAAGAAAAAAATAAAAACAAAAACAAAATAGTTATATAGCACAAACTAATTTCCCACTTGGATTTAAGCCATAGTCAGAACCTTATACAAGAAGGGTGTACACATAAACACACATACACACAACACACATGCACATACACACACATACACACACAACAGATTTATGTTTACAGATATTAAATAAAGATAGTTACTAGAAATTTTTAATTCTGCTTTTCAAAATATTGTAACTCTGATGCTGATGAAGACAGCAAGTCAGGTGTGCCATATATGGTTGAGTAGCTTGTGTACTGCACAACTAATGGGTCACCATTCACAAACAAAATGACATCTCCTGGAACAGTAAAATGTTGCAGCCCTTTACTATGATATTTGCCTCTGGTAAAAACATAAAGGGAATATGAATTACACCTACCACATTTCTTCTTACCAAACTTACACTCCAATACTAGATAAAGAACCCAGCTAACACTTAAAAATAAAGTAGACTTTCGTATATATTTCCAAATTTGTTTTCATTGTTCTGCAAACCTAGTTTTGCATTTGCATCCAAGGTACAAAAGGAAGCACCACCCTTGCCCTTCCAAAGTAGTTTTCTGATGCAATATACGTATCACATTTTCCTCCCTCAAAACAAAGTGTGTCTTGAGCTATATGTTCTCAAAAGGGAATCTGAAGAATTACTGTCAAGGGCTAATATTTGATAATTTTATATTCTCTTCTATTATTTACAGAGATTAACAGAGTCACAGTATCTTACAGAGTGTTTTTTTTTTTTTTTTTAGAAAAAATAGAAAAGGTGTATCAAACATCTGTTTCTCATACTGGCCCTTCATAAAACTCAAGGTCAAATCATTATGTTATAACTCAAGTGAAAGTATTTTCAATGGTAACTCAGTTAATAGAGCCAAGGTCTATTACACTCTGTAGATCTAACTTGATATAGAGATAGAACTACAACAATTTAGAAAAATTGGTAGATAATATAGCACAGGCATTGTCTCCCAGATAAGTTGTCTCAATTGCACTTTTGGCAGGATCTGCATAGCAGTCACTTGAAGGTTAAGCTCTCAAAAGTGTCTAGAATTCTGTTGCCCCTAGCTATTGACTAAAGTGAAGCCCATATGCTTTAGATATCTGATAGGCTAAAGATGAATCTGACATTATGTTATATGACAATTTAAAGACCTAACTTGTATTCTTGCTGAGGCAGAGAACCAGCCCACCCATACATAGAACTGACTGCAGGGGTGCCTTCAGGCATGGCCAAATGTTTTCTTAAAAAAGAAATTTTGGAGCCACATGGCAGAATAGGAGGCTCATGACTAGCTCTCATTTCACAGTCACACTGACTAAGCACCTACAAATGGATCAATTCTCTCCAGAGAAAACCAGAATGCAATGGAAGACTCCTACACACAGGATGACTAAAAAAAAATCCATATCAAAACGGGTACAAAAAGTGGAGATTCACTTACATACTAACACCACCCTGAGCACTGCATCTTAAATACGGGAAGGAAATCTCAACTCCTAGCTTCTTTCCAAGAGGTGAGGGGCTGGTACCACACATATAGTGTCCAATTTTTATTGTTCCTGCAGGAGGGATCTTAAATAGCCATACTTGAGGAATGGCAGCAACAGTTAATCACAGGATTCCCTCTAGCACCAAGAACAAAGGAAGGGTTTGACCATACAAGCACTCCCAACAGTCATAGTCTGAAAGATGAGTCCAGCTTTCAATTTCCTTCTGGAAAGGGTTTGGCTGCATGCTTCCCCAGTAACTCCCTGTGATTCTAGCCTCTAGCCTCTAGCAAACCAGTATATGGGAGTCTACATAGGAAATAATAAATATCTTCTAGACTAAAGGGGATGGAGGCAACTCCCCATGCCTTCTTTCCAGGGTTGCTCCAGTGACAATTTCACCCTTACAATCTCTCCTTGGAAAGAGGTTGGAGGCCTTGACCAGCAAGGAAAGGGGGCCAGCACTTCCCCCACTTTCTTTCATGACTTGCTCCTGAGATAAATGTCTTCAGTCTCTCATTAGAGGGAGGCTAGGGTACCTCCCTGTGCCTGAAAGGGAAAAGAGGGCCTCCCTGTGCCTTTTTCCCTGGAATGCATCAGCAATAATTCTAGACCAGAAGGCTATCCTCACAAAGATGGTATGAAACTGCTTGCTTGAATAGAGAAGAGGCATTCCCAGCACCTTCTTCCTTGACTTACTGATATCATAATTCCAGGCCTACAATCTCTCTGTGTAAAGACATTGGAGGCCTTTGCCAGCAAGAACAGGAAAGTGGTACTATCCACACATTCTTCCCTGGTGTGCTCCTGAGATAAATTTCTGTGGTCTCTTATTAGAGGAATGCTAAGGGACTTCACAGTGCCTGAAAGGAAAAGAGTGTACTCCCTGCACCTTCTTCACTGGTGTACTTCAGATTTAACCACAGATTAGAAGGTTCTTTCTGCAAAGAGGGTGTGAAAATACTGCTTGTTTGATCAGGATAATAGGTGTTTCCTTTACCTTTCACTCTGCCTTGCCCTAGTGATAATCCAAGCCCTAAAATCTCTTCATACAAAGGGTGTGGAGGCTTCTGCCAGGAAAATGGGAGAAATGGCACTCCCTGCACCCTCTTCCTTGACTTGCTCTAGAGATAAGCATCTCTAATCTCTCTTTGAAAGCAGCCCAGGAAACCTCTGTGTCTGAAAAAGAAAATGGGCACTCCCTGCGACTTCTGCTCTAGCTTGTTTTAGTGACAAGTTCAAACTAGAAATCCATCCCTGCTAGAAAAGCGTGAGACTTCTGCTTGCTCAAATAGAAGAGTAGGCACTCACCTCCCATACCTTCTTCACTGGCTTGCTCCAGCAATAAATCCATATTGGCAGACTCCCTAGAAGTAGTTTTTGCATGAATTGAGTGTCCCTACTTTTACAGCTTTTACCTGAGTAACTGGATCCTAAATCATCTAGCTATGAGAGTTTATGGAGCTGTGCTCTGCTGAGTCTCCCAGACCACAGAAATCAAAAGATGACTTTTAAACTTGCAAATATTCAGTAGATATTTCCCCAGGTTCAAAGTAAGCAGTCTGATCAAGAGTATGGTAAACTGCCACAGACTTTCCCATTGGTGTAGGGCAGAACAAGTGGATTATAATCACTGGCTCTGAGATTCTTTGCAAGGAAAGAAAGAATTAGAGTACATATCTAAGATTCTAACCCCTCCAACTGCATCTCCAAAAAAACTGAGTTCTATTCCAAAGTATTCATTTGACAAGGAACTAATAACTAGAATATATATAAGGAGCTCAAACAACTAAATAGGAGAAAACAAATAATCTGATTTTAAAATGGGCAAAATATTTGAATAGAAATTTCCTGAAAGAAGACATAGAAACAACCAACAAGTATATGCAAAATGCTCAACATCATAACCATCAGGGAAATGCAATTAAAACTACAATGAGTTACCATGTCACCCCAGATAAAATGACTTTTATCCAAAAGACAGCCAATAATGAATGCTGGTGAGGATCTGGTAAAGGGAAAATTCTTGTATGCTGTTGGTGGGAATGTAAATTAGTACAATCAGTATTAGAAATAATATAGAAGTTCCTTAGGAATCTAAAAATAGAACTACCATATGATTCAACAATACCACTTCTGAGTATATGTCCACAGAAATGGAAATCATAACTTCAAAGAGACATCTGCACTCATGTTTATTGCAGCACTGTTTGCAATAGCCAAAATAAGGAATCAACATAAGTGTCTATCAGTGGATGAACAGATAAAGAAAATGTGGTACATATACACAATAGAATATTATTTGGCCATAAAAATGAATGCAATCCTGTCATTTGCAACAACATATGGTATTAGGGAACATTTTGTTAAGTAAAATAAGCCAGGCACAGAAATAAAAATATTGCATGTTCTCACTAATATGTGCGTGCTAAAAAAAAAAAAAAAAAAAAAAAAAAAAAAAAAAAAAAAAAAAGGAACTTATGGAGATATGGAGAAGAATGATGGCTACTAGAAGTTGGGAATAGTAATGGGATGGGGGCCGGATAAAGAGGGGATACTTATGGGTACAAAAATACAGTTAGGTAGAAGGAATAAAATTCAGTGTTTGGTAGCACAATAGCACAACTATGGTTAACAATAGTTTATTTCAGAATAACTAAAAAATAGAATTGTAACGTTTCTAGCACAGGTAATAATAAATGCTTCAGATATTGGATACCCCAATTAGCTTAATTTGATATTTACAAAGTGTATGCTTGTATCAAAATATCTCATATACCCCATAAATATGTACAACTATTTTATTTCTAAAATTAACTAACTACAAATTTTTTACAAGAAGAAAAATAGAGATATTCAAATAAGCAACAATAGAAATGAAAGGAGACATCACAACTGATACCAAAGAAATACAACAACTCATAAGAGACTACTACAAACAACTATAACCAGCAAATTGAGTAACATAGAAGAAACGAATGAATTCCTAGAAACATACAACCTGCCAAAACTGAATCAGGAAGAAATAGAAAATCTGAACAGGCCAATAATGAGTAAGGAGATTCATCAGTAATAAAAAGTTTCCCATCACAGAAAAGCCTGGGCTTCCTGAACCACATGATGGCTTCCCTGATGAATTCTACCAAACATTTAAAGAAGAGCTAATATGAATCCTTCTCACACTCTAGAAGAGGACTACTTCAACACTCATGTTATGAGGCCTACATTATTCTGATCCCAATGCAAGACAAGGACTCTACAATATAAGAAAAGAAAACTAGAGTCCAATATTCCTGATGAACATAGACACAAAAATTATTTACATCATACTAACAAACAGAATTTAACAGCAAATTAGAAAGATAATACACAATGATGAAGTAAGATTTTTCCCAGAGATGCAAGAATGGTTCAATGTACATAAAACAATAAATGTGATATACCACATTAACAAAATGAAGGAAAAATCATATGAACATCTCAAAGCATTTAACAAAATTGAATATTATTTTGTGATAAAAACTCAACAAATTAGGTATGGAAGAAATATACCTCAACACTATAAAGGCCATATATGGAAAACACATTGCTAATATAATACTCAGTGGTGAAAAGTAAAAATCTTCCCTTAATATCAGGAAGAAGACAAGAATGCTTACTCTCACCAGCTCTATTCAACATAGGAGTTGGAAGTCCTAGCCAGAGCAATTAGACAAAAGAAAAATTAAAGGTATCCAAATTGCAAAGGAAAAAGTAAAGTTGTCCCTGTTTGCAGATGACATGATCTCACATATAGAGAAGCCTAAGGCTCCACCAAACAACTGTTAGAACTAATAAAAGAACTTAGTAAAGTTGGAGGATACAAAAATCAACATACAAAAGTGAGTAGTGTTTTTACACTGTAACATCTAACTATCTGAAAAACAAATTTTAAAAATCTCATCATAGGAGCTACCAAAACATAAAATACTTAGGAATAAATTTAACCACGTGAAGAACCTATACACTGAAAAATATAAATCATAGATGAAATAAATCAATGAAATAAATCATTGATGGAAGATGATGCAAATAAATAGAAAGATATCCATATTCATGGATTGAAAGAATGACTGTTGTTAAAATATCCTCACCACTCAAAGCAATCTACAAATTCAATTGAATTTCTATAAAAATTCCAATGACAATTTTTCACAAAAAAAAATGTAAGTCTAAAATTCATAGGGAAGCACAAAATACCACTAATGACCAAGGCAATCTTGAGAAAAAAAAAAAAAAAGCTAGAGGCATCTCACTACCGAATTTCAAAATCTACTAAAATGCTATAGTAATTGAAACAGCATGGTCCTGGAACAAACATCACCACATAGACCAATGGAATAGAATAGAAAGGCCAGAAATAAATCCACATATTTATGGTCAATTCATTTTCTACAAAAGTGCCAAGAACACATGATAGGAAAAGAACAATTTCTTCAATAAATGATATTGGAAAAACTGGATATCCATATGCAGAATGAAATTAGATCCTTATTTTAGACCAAAATCATACCAACATAGATTAAATATTAAAAGGTAAAAACTGAAAAATGTAAGACTACTAGAAGAAAACATGAGGTAAATGTTCCCTGACATTGTTCTGGGTAATCATTTTTTTTTAATGTGACCTCCAAATCACTGGCAATATAAGCATTTTTAAAAATGGAATTATATGAAACCAAAAAGCTTCTGCACAACAAAGGAAATAATCAATGGAGTAAAAGAGACAACCTAGATGGAAGAAAATATTTACAAACTATGTATCTGATGAGAAGTTAGTACCCCCAAATATAGGAACTCAAACAACTCAATACCTAGAAAACAACACAATTAAAAAATGAGCAATTATCTGAATAGACATTTTTCAAAAAACGGCAGATAAATGGCCAACAGGTATATGAAAAAATGATTTTTTGGCTTGCAATACCTTTCTTATTTCCTACATCATAAAAGATAAATTCACTCAGCAATAATTATAAATCAATGTCGGTGGCATACAATATATACAACAGATGTAATACATGACAATATCAACATAAAAGAAAGGCAAAGCAGCACTGTATAAGAGCAGAATTTGTTATTACCATTGAAGCTAAGTTGATTAATTCAAACATTTTTTTTTTAAATTTAAAATATCTGTTGTGGTCCTTATAGTAACTACTAAGAATACAACTAAAATATATAGAAAAGAAAATGAGAAGTAAATAAAAAATGGCACACTAATAAAAATCAATCAAACACACAAAAAAACAGTAAATAGAGGCATCAAGGCACAAAAATATATGGTATAGAAATACAAATAGAAAATGGCAGGAGTTAATTATTTCTTATCAGTGATTATTTAGAGAAAATGGCTTAAACTTGTCAATCAAAAGACAGAGTGACAGAATGAATTAAAAATACTCCAACTATATGTGATATACAACAAATGCAATTTAGATCTAAAGACACAAATAGGCTGAAGTGAAAAATAAAAAAGATATTCCATGAAAACAGTAACAAAAAGAGAGCTAAGGTAGCTATACTAATATCAAATAAAAAATCACTTTACGCAAAAATTATTACATAAGATAATAAAGATATTATATATTGATAAAAGTGTTAATTCATGATGAAGATATAACAATTTTAACATATAGTACCTAATAACTGAGCTCCAAAATATATGGAAGTGGAGAAAGGAGAAACAGATGGTTCTACAGTATTAGTTTGAGCTTTCATGCACCACATACACTAATGGAACAACTAAATAGAGGGTCAATAAAGAAGGAAACAGAGACTTGAACAACATTATAAACCCAGAAGACCTGAAAGATATGCAGAAAAATCCACACAACAACAGATAAGTATACATTCTTCTACAATGGAAATAAAACATTCTCAACAGACATATGTTAGGTGACAAAACAAGCCTCAATAATTGTATTGAGATTAATTAAATACTGAAACCACCCAAAATATTTTTTTTTACCACAATGGAGTGAAACCAGAAATTCATAATAGAAAGGAAATTGAAAATTTACAAATATTATAGATTCAATGCCATCCCCATCAAGCTACCAATGAGTTTCTTCACAGAATTGGAAAAAAACGGCTTTAAAGTTCATATGGAACCAAAAAAGAGCCCGCATTGCCAAGACAATCCTAAGTCAAAAGGACAAAGCTGGAGGCGTCACGCTACCTGACTTCAAACTATACTACAGGGCTACAGTAACCAAAACAGCATGGTACTGGTACCACAACAGAGATATAGACCAATGGAACAGAACAGAGTCCTCAGAAATAATACCACACATCTACAGCCATCTGATCTTTGACAAACCTGACAAAAACAAGAAATGGGGAAAGGATTCCCTATTTAATAAATGGTGCTGGGAAAATTGGCTAGCCATAAGTAGAAAGCTGAAACGGATCCTTTCCTTACCCCTTATACGAAGATTAATTCAAGATGGATTAGAGACTTAAATGTTAGACCTAATACCATAAAAACCCTAGAAGAAAATCTAGGTAGTACCATTCAGGACATAGGCATGGCAAGGACTTCATGTCTAAAACACCAAAAGCAACGGCAGCAAAAGCCAAAATTGACAAATGGGATCTCATTAAACTAAAGAGCTTTTGCACAGCTAAAGAAACTACCATCAGAGTGAACAGGCAACCTACAGAATGGGAGAAAATTTTTGCAACCTACTCATCTGACAAAGGGCTAATATCCAGAATCTACAAAGAACTCAAACAAATATACAAGGAAAAAACAAACAACCCCATCAAAAAGTGGGCAAAGGATATGAACAGACATTTCTCAAAAGAAGACATCCATACAGCCAACAGACACATGAAAAAAATGCTCATCATCACTCGCCATCAGAGAAATGCAAATCAAAACCACAATGAGATACCATCTCACACCAGTTAGAATGGCAATCATTAAGAAGTCAGGAAACAACAGGTGTTGGAGAGGATGTGGAGAAATAGGAACACTTTTACACTGTGGTGGGATTGTAAACTAGTTCAACCATTATGGAAAACAGTATGGCGATTCCTCAAGGATCTAGAACTAGATGTACCATATGACCCAGCCATCCCACTACTGGGTATATACCCAAAGGATTATAAATTACTCTACTACAAAGACACATGCACACGTATGTTTATTGCGGCACTATTCACAATAGCAAAGACTTGGAATCAACCCAATGTCCATCTGTGACAGACTGGATTAAGAAAAATGGGCATATATACACCATGGAATACTATGCAGCCATCAAAAAGGATGAGTTTGCGTCCTTTGTAGGGACATGGATGCAGCTGAAAACCATCATTCTTAGCAAACTATCACAAGAAGAAAGAAAACCAAACACCGCATGTTCTCACTCATAGGTGGGAAGTGAACAATGAGATCACTTGGACTCGGGAAGGGGAACATCACACATTGGGGCCTATCATGGGGAGGGGGGAGGAGGGAGGGATTGCATTGGGGAGTTATACATGATATAAATGATGAATTGATGGGTGCTGACGAGTTGATGGGTGCAGCACACCAACATGGCATAAGTATACATATGTAACAAACCTGCACGTTATGCACATGTACCCTAGAACTTAAGTATAATAAAAAAAAAAAAGAAAATTTACAAATATGGGAAATGAAACAATGCAGCCTTAAGTAACAAAAGGATGAAAGAAGAAATTTTAAGGGGAATTAGAAAATACATAAAGATGAATGAAAATGAAAATATATACTAAAACTTATGTGAACACCAAAAGTAGTATTCAAAGGGTTACTCATAGTGAAAAGTGCCTCACTGAAAAATAAGATTTAAAATATTAACCCAAGTTCTTGCCTTAATGAAAGTAGAAAAAGGAGAGCAAGTGAAACTCAAAGGTATCAGAGGAAAGGAAATAACTTATAGTAGAGATAAACCAAATAGAGTACAGAAAAATAATACAGTGAATGAAACCAAATAGAGATATTTTGAAAAGATCAATAAAATTGACAAAACTTAACTAGATGGACTTAGAAAAAGAGAGAAGCACAATTTACTAATAGCAGGAATGAAAGAGGGGACATTCTCATTGACATTACATAAATGGAAAGGATTACAAGAGAATACTATGAATAATTGTATGCCAACAATTAGATAAACTAGATGAAATGAGCACATTTCTAGAAACACACAAACTGTCAAAACTGATTTAAGAAATAGAAAACCTAAATAGTTCTGTAACAAGTATAGAGATTAAATTAGTAATTGAAAACTTCCCCAAAATTAAAAATCTCAGGACCAAGTGGCCTCATCAGTGTCACTGAATTCTGTCAAATATTTAAAGAAGAAATAATCCAAATTCTTCTAAAACTTTTCAAAAAACAGAATAGGAGAGAACACTTGCTAACACATAACATGAGGTCATCATTACCCTGATACTGAAGCAAAACAAAGATATAATACAAAAACTATACACCAATAGTCTTTAAGAAGATAGATTCAAAAACTCTCAACAAAATATTAGCATGCTGAATCAAGCAGCATATTAAAATGATTATAAACCATAACAAAATTGACTTTATCCCAGAAATTAAAGGGCTATTCAATTAATGAAAATGTAATATACCAGATTAATAAAGGGGAAAAAAAGGACTTGATCATTTTTATTGATTCATAAAAAGCATTTGACCAAACCTAACAGCCTTTTATGATAAAACACTCCAAAGCCTAGGAATAAAAGGAAGTATCCTCAACCCAATAAAAGTCATTTATAAAAAACTGGCACCCAACATCATACTCAATGGTGAAAGACTAAAACCTTTCTCCAAAGATCAGGAACAAGACAATGATATCTTCTTTTACTACTTCTGCACAACATTGTACTGAAAGTTCTACAAAGAGCTATTATGAAAAAAAGAAAGAAAAACTATCCAAATTAGAAAAGAAGAAGATAGCTTTAATCTCTATTTTCAGAGAACATGAGCTAGATAGCCATAGATATATACCTTCATAAGAAGGAATATAAAACAAATAGATTGAAATTAGGATCTCAAAGAGATTTTTGCACTCCCAAGTTCACTGCATTATTCACAATACCTAAGATATGAAAATAACCTAAATGTTCATTGACAGATGAATGGATACAGAAAATGTGGTCTATGCATACAATGGAATAGTATTCAACCACTGAAAGAAGGAAATTCTGCCATATGCAACAATATGGATGAATTGTGTGGATATTATGTTAAATGAAATAAGCCAGCCACAGGAAAATTTAACATGATTCTACATACGTAAGATAACTAAAGTAGTCAAACACATGAAAGCAGAAAGTACAATGGTGTTTGTAAAGAGCTGGGGAGAGGAGGAAATGGTGAGTTGCTGTTCAATGGATATAAAGTTTCAGCCATGTAAGATAAAAATGTTCTAGAGATCTGCTGTAAAATTTGCTGTAAAAAATTGTCCTTATAGTTAACAATATTATACTGTACACTTTAAAACTTGTTAATAGAGCTTATTAACAAAGTAAGAAAAGTTTCAGGATACAAACTCTACATGCAAAAGTAAGTTCCATTTTGACATACTAGCAATTCTTAAATCTGAACAAGAATTTTTTTAAATTCCTTTTGCAACAGCTTAAATGGGAAAATCTTTAACCAAAGAAGTACAAGATTTGTATAGTGAAAACTACCAAAGATTGGTGTAATAAATTACAGAAGACCTGAATAAATGGAAGAACATAATATATTCATGGATTTAAAGAATTTATATTATTGAATTGTCAATACTCTCCAAAGCATCTACAGACTCAATGCAATCCTTAAAAAAATCTCAATGACCTTTTCTCAGAAATACAAAACACAATTCTAAAATTCATACAGAATCTCAAGGGAACTTGAACAACCACTTCCCAATTTCAACTTACTCCAAAGCTCTGTAATCAAAATACAATGGTAATGCATAAAAACAGACATATTAATCAAATGGATACAATTGAAATAAACTACAAATAGAACTACCATATGATCCAGCAGTCTCACTAGTGGGTATAAATCAAAAGAAAGGGAAATCAGTACATGAAAAAGTCATCTTTCTTCCCATATTCACTACAGCTCTATTAATGATAGCCAAGATATAGAAAAAAACTAAGTGTTCATCAACAAATAAATGTATAAAGAAAATGTGGTATATGTACATAACAAAATATTATTCAGCCATATTGTTTCTTAGCGTTTTAGCTAAGATGGAGTTGAATACCATTCAGCCATAAAAAAGAATAAACTATCATTTTTGGCAACATGTATGAACCTGGAGGACATTATGTTAAGCAAAATAAGCCAGGAATATAAGAATAAACACCAAACGTTCTCACTGATGTGTGGAAGATTAAAAAGGAGCACTCTCATAGGAGTAGTGCATAAAATAGTCGTTATTAGAGGTTGGGAAGGGTAGGGAGAAGGTGTAAGATATATATATGTATATATCTTACACAAAAAAAACAAAAGTCCCATGCATTGGGAGTTATACCTGATGTAAATGACGAGTTGATGGGTGCTGACGAGTTGATGGGTGCAGCACACCAACATGGCACAAGTATACATATGTAACAAACCTGCACGTTATGCACATGTACCATAGAACTTAAAGTATAATAATAAAAAAAAGTCATACAGTTCAATTAATAAAGTGGAAAAATGACTTGAAGACACTTCTGCAAAGATAAAAAATTGCCAACAAGCACCTTAAAAGATATTCAACATCCTTAGATGTTAGGCATCATTAGACATGCAAACAAACACAACAATGAGGCATCACTTCATGCTTGCTAGGATAGCTATATGAATTTAAAAATGAAAACAGGAAATAACAAGTGTTGTTAGGATATTTAAAAATTCTTACTCTCATAGATTGCTGGTCGAAATGTTCAATGGTGCAGCTTCTGTGAGAATCAGTTAGGTGGTTCCACAATAAGTTAAAATAGAATCATGTAAGAGCCATCACTTCTACTCAGGAGTGAATAGCCAAAATAATGGGTTTTCAAAAAGAGTTCAAACAAAAACTTGCACACAGATAATCCATAGTACCACTGTTTATGATAGCCAAAAAGTGGAACCAACTTAAAAGACTATCAATTGATGAATGGATAAACAAAATATGATATGTCCACACAATGGAATATTATTCAGCCATAAAAATAAATGAAACCCTAATGATGGCTACATAATTGATGAACTTTGAAAGCAGTATGTAAGTGAAAGAAGCCAGACACAGAAAAAGTTGCATATTGTATGATTCTATTTACATGAAATGTCCAGAAAAAGCAAATCCAAAAGGATAAAAATATTATAGATTAGTAGTTATGGGAGGATGTGAGAAAAGGGACAACGGGGAATGATTTCTGAGTAGATACAGGGTTTCCTTTCAGGGTGATGAAATTGTTCTGGAACTAGATAGTGGTGATTGTTTCACAACATTGGGAATGTACTAAATGCCACTGAATTGAACAGTTTAAAATAGTTAAGATGGTAAATTTATGTCATGTGTATTTTACCACAATATAAATGGGCAAAGTTTCTGAATAAATATTTCTCCAAAAAAGATATACAAATGGCCAATAAGCACATGAAAAGATGCTCAAACAACATTAGTCATTAGGGAAATGCAAATCAAAACCATGTGATACCACTTTACACCCACTAGGATGGCAATAACCAAAAAGACAGATGTCTTTTGGAGCCCTCATATGTAGCTGGTGGGAATACAAAATGTTGCAGCCACTTTTAAAAAGAGTTTGGCAGTTCCTCAAAAAGTTAAACATAGAGTTCCCATATGACCCAACAATTTGCTTTAAAATCAAGAGATATAAAAACATGTATCCACACAAAAATCTGTACATGGATATTCATAGCAGCATTATTCATAATAGCAAAAAAGTAGAAACCATCCAAACGTCCATCAACTGATGACTGGATAAAAATGGCATATATCTATATGGAAGAATATTATTCAAACATAGAAAGGAATGAATTACTAATGCATGTTACAATATGGATGAACCTTGAAAGCATGATGCTATGTAAAAGCAGACAGACACAAAAGGCCACATGTGATTCCCTTTACATGAAATGTCCGGAATAGGCAAATTGATGGAAATAGAAAGTAGATTAATCATTGGCAGGAACTTGGAGTATGGTAGTTGTTGTAGGGCGGGGGATGGTATGAATGAGTAGTAACCGCTATAACTACTACTGTATGTTGGGTTCTTTTTGGATGATGAAAATATTTTGAATTTAGATAGTGATGACAGTTGATAACCTTGTGATTCTACTAAAATTCCACTGAATTGTAGAATTCAACAGAGTGAAATGTATAGTATGTAAATTATATCTCAATAAAGTTGATTTTTAAATGTTATTTGATTCTTTGAGAAGAATGGTTTTATATAAGCTGAGTTTCTAAAATACGATGACTTGCAATGCACAGATCTAAACATTATCTTTTAATGATTCTACCTACTATGAAGCGGACACCATGCTCTATGTGCATTTTCTCATTTAGTCCTTACCAAAAAAAAAAAAAAAAAGACACACTGAAAGCTCCATTTGATAAATAAACTTAAGTTCAGTCTGCTGAAATAGCTTGCCCCAAGTCACAGAAGAAAGCAGACAAGTTTTGGTTAAAACCCATGGTGTTTTAAGTACATAGGTAAAACTTCTGACTACTGTGCAATCCTGCCTTAATTTCTTCAGTGAATGAATTGTCCCGTAGAACATCCTAATAAACTGCTGGCAGCTATTTCTCCCATAATCCTGATTTTTAAGTCAATTATATGCAGTTATTACATTAATGTGTGGTATGACATGGAGAAAAAATGGTTATAATAGATGCTGCACTGCTTAACCCATATATTCCTTCATGATTGAAGGAGTTATTCTTTAAGTGGCCAGGATGTTGGCTGTTGACTTAGCTTTTAGTTCTATCCAGGAACTGACCTTTACTGTAGAGATGCACCATACCTAAAATCACATCTCCTTCCTTGGGCAGCCCATATCCAATCGTTGGTGAACTCCAGAGAACAAAGGGCCAGTGTCCCTTGTAGAACTTGGGACAATTATCAAGAGCCAGACCAGTTTACGATTTCCCCACAGAATCAATTGAGGCCATCTTATATCTGCACTTCAGACAAATTTCTTCCTCTGCCCAACCCTGTTCTTTTCCATTCTCTTTCCCACAAGTGTTGATCCCAGTAAACTTTTTGAATTCTCACCTCTATCTCAGAGTCTGCTATTTTGGGGAATGTAACTCGCAGAAATAGGGATACAACATTTTCTGTCCCTATGAAATTTAATGTTCTTTAAATTCTCAACAATGTACAAGAAAGATAAAGCAGTGTGAACTTTGTAATTCCAAATAACAGTTATATTACAATTTCTAGAACATAGAAAACAAAGTAGATTGCAGTGACTGTCACATTCAGCTTCCTTGCACATTTCATAACAATTCCCTTGAAAAATAAACTATAGCACATCTGTCCTGTCATGATCTGCTTAAGCCACTGTTAGGCAGCGGATTACTCACAAAAAATGAACAAGAGCATGAATTTATAATAAAAAGGAGGATTTATGTTAACGTTTGAAATAACAATAAACACCTGAGAAGTGAAATACTTAAATTTTCTAGATCATTCATTTGGGGAAACCCAAAGTGCAAGGAAGAATTACATTTTTATCCCCACATACTCTAAGTGACAATGAGAATCAATAATCCTGGGGTAGTTCTATCTCAAATTTCCTGTCTACCAATGAGAATAATGATACAAATGTCAAAGACTGGCATTTATGAAGTTTCATGAAAATGAATGATGTAAAATAGCATGTATACTATATTATAGTTATGTAAAAATTATGTGTAAATATGTTGTACATTCCTATGGCATTATATGCTTCTCTTTAATGTTTTTCTCACTTATTTCTAATTATTTATTTAAAGTCAATATTTTCCCTTACTTGAATATAATTCCATTAAGGCAGTATTCATGTTTGTCATATTCATTGTATCCCCAAAGTGTCTGGCACTTAGTAGGCATCAATAAATATTTGTTGTATAAATGAATAAATGCATTAGGAAACAAGTGAGTGAATTAATTTAAGAAGGAAGAAACAAAAGAAGGAAGGAGGGAGGAAGGGAGTTATGGAGAAAGGAAGGAAGAAAATGTATAGTCATACTTAAAAAGCATAAACATGGGAGTCTTAAAACTAAATATATATCAGAATCAGAATCTGGATAAAATTATATTCCTAGGATACATCCCCAGATACCTTGATTCAGTGGATGTAGAGTGAGGTCCATGAATCTGTACTTAATAATGGTTTGCCAACCACGAATATACTGAGCTATACAATATAGCTTGCTTATTATTACTCAGCAATAATGATAAAGTAATGGGGTTCCTAGTTGAGTCTGAATCTTCCACTTATTCTATCTGGAAAACTGCCATTTTAGTGGCAGTTTTAGTGGCATTTTAGAGCTGATGGCTCTGAGATGTGATATATAAATGGAAATTTATCCTTGAAATAAACTGTCTTTTTAATTTGGGGAAAAACATCTGAGTGCCTCCTTTTAGTGCATAGAAGTAAGTTTCATATCTAATACTCATGGATGCTAAGGACATAGTTGAACATTATAGGCTTTGCAAGGGCCCTGAGTTGCAATGTTTTTGGTGGCTGAAGCTAGACCCCTATCACAAATATCTGTTTTTATTTACAGGTTTTCATAGGCCTTAGGAAGCTCCTAGGAGAAGAATTGGTAAATACCCAATTTTTTCCCAGGTAATATCCAGGTTAGTAAACCATGTCTGATAGACTGAAATGACCCCAGCTAATACAACTTGGCAGAAAGTATTTTGAGCCTGGAAGACAAGAAGAAGCCTTAATTGTAATACCAAACTTAATATATGGGGTTAAATCATTGAAAGGAAGATCTGATTCTGGACATAGTGCACGACTATTTTAGACTTGTTCCTGACACTGCTATGCTGGTACCACAAACACTGCCTCATAAATGGTTGTATGTATTCTTTAGAAAATATAATTAAAATATTTTCTAATACAGAGTAAGCAATTTTACAGATGGGTTATCTCTGAATAAGCACAATAGTTTAAAAATAGATCTTTCTCCCTTCAAATTTAAAGAGAGAAATGGTGAATGGGGCATTTAGATTTCTTAGATTCTGAGGTGATGATATTTATAGCTAGTGGTGAGCAGGGGCTTTATTTTAATTATGCCAGGATTTTCCAGGCTTTAGGGACGACCTCCATACTCTCCAACTAGAAGCGAGGTAACACTCAAGACAACTATGACTAGCAGAATGAGTTGTAGAGATGTCAGCGTTGGTGAAGGTTGGGCTCCAACAATTTTGGAAGACGGATAGTGTTAAGAAAACCAATGTACAGACTAGGATAAGTGAATCTAGGAGGTCTTTGAGAACATCCATGGAGAAGAATAATGGAAAATTTCCTCCTAATGTGGACCATTGGTTTCTGTGAGTTATGGTATTTTGGTTAAATCAAATTATTCACCTCTTCAGTGCCTGTAACCATGAAGCTGAACATGCCTGGAGAAGAACACATATCCACAAATACAAGGCCACAAATTTTGAGTAGGCCTTAATGCTGCCCTACAATTTTATCTTGTTTTTCTAGTTCATTCACTCAGACATCTTCCTAAATTATTATTTCACGTTTTTTTCTTCTCACACTTTTAGCACCTCATTCTACATCCTCACTCTCAGCTGATGCTCTTTCTTGCTACTTCTCTGAAAAGACTTAAGAAATCAGAAGTTTTCAAAACATCCACCACCTCCTCCTGCTTATCTGCATCTAAAATCATATACTCTTCTTTCTCTTCTAGTATAAGTGACTTCCCTGTGTTCATAACTAATGTCAATCCATTCCCTTATGCATTAGATCCCATCCCATCTTACCCACTCAAAGACTATTTCAGCAGTGTCCTCTTTCTACTGTATCACCCATTTTTTCTGTCTATTGAATCATTCATAATTTTTCTTTTATAGGAGAAAAAAAATCCTTCTCTGGACCCCACTATCCCCGCCAGCTACTGCCTCATTTCTCTTCTTCCCTCTAATAGTAATACTCCTTAAAAGAATTGTCTATACCAACTGTCACCAACTTCTCTTTAGTCATTCCCTCCTGAATCTACTCCAAGCTAACCTTTAGATGTAAGATTATTAACTATGGTAATTCCCACAGTCAGTTCTCAGTCCTAATGTTTCTTGAACATATCAGTAACATTATGCACTCTATATCACTACTTTCCCCTGGAAACACTTATTTTCAGGATAACATACTGTCTTGATTTTCCTCTTACATTATTAACTTTTCAAGTTACTTTTTCTAGTTTTTTCTCTTCTCTACATTTATTTACTATGGACTATTCCAGGGCTCACTCCTTGAACTGCTTCTTTTGCTACAATCACTTCATAGGTGATCTCATCTATTTTATGTTTTTATATCCAATCTGTACATTGTTGACTCAAATTTTTATCCTCTTCTTAGACATCTCCCCTGAAATACAGACTCCCATATCCAGCGTCTTCACCCGTATGTCTAACAGGCAACTCAAAGTTCATATGGAACCAAAAAAGAGCCCGCATTGCCAAGACAATCCTAGGTCAAAAGGACAAAGCTGGAGGCATCACGCTACCTGACTTCAAACTATACTACAAGGCTACAGTAACCAAAACAGCATGGTACTGGTACCACAACAGAGAAATAGACCAATGGAACAGAACAGAGTCCTCAGAAATAATACCACACATCTACAGCCATCTGATCTTTGACAAACCTGACAAAAACAAGAAATGGGGAAAGGATTCCCTATTTAATAAATGGTGCTGGGAAAATTGGCTAGCCATAAGTAGAAAGCTGAAACTGGATCCTTTCCTTACCCCTTATACGAAAATTAATTCAAGATGGATTAGAGACTTAAATGTTAGACCTAATACCATAAAAACCCTAGAAGAAAATCTAGGTAGTACCATTCAGGACATAGGCATGGGCAAGGACTTCATGTCTAAAACACCAAAAGCAACGGCAGCAAAAGCCAAAATTGACAAATGGGATCTCATTAAACTAAAGAGCTTTTGCACAGCAAAAGAAACTACCATCAGAGTGAACAGGCAACCTACAGAATGGGAGAAAATTTTTGCAACCTACTCATCTGACAAAGGGCTAATATCCAGAATCTACAAAGAACTCAAACAAATATACAAGAAAAAACAAACAACCCCATCAAAAAGTGGGGAAAGGATATGAACAGACATTTCTCAAAAGAAGACATCCATACAGCCAACAGACACATGAAAAAATGCTCATCATCACTCGCCATCAGAGAAATGCAAATCAAAACCACAATGAGATACCATCTCACACCAGTTAGAATGGCAATCATTAAGAAGTCAGGAAACAATAGATGTTGGAGAGGATGTGGAGAAATAGGAACACTTTTACACTGTTGGTGGGATTGTAAACTAGTTCAACCATTATGGAAAACAGTATGGCGATTCCTCAAGGATCTAGAACTAGATGTACCATATGACCCAGCCATCCCACTACTGGGTATATACCCAAAGGATTATAAATTACTCTACTACAAAGACACATGCACACGTATGTTTATTGCGGCACTATTCACAATAGCAAAGACTTGGAATCAACCCAAATGTCCATCTATGACAGACTGGATTAAGAAAATGTGGCACATATACACCATGGAATACTATGCAGCCATCAAAAAGGATGAGTTTGCGTCCTTTGTAGGGACATGGATGCAGCTGGAAACCATCATTCTTAGCAAACTATCACAAGAAGAGAAAACCAAACACCGCATGTTCTCACTCATAGGTGGGAACTGAACAATGAGATCACTTGGACTCGGGAAGGGGAACATCACACACTGGGGCCTATCATGGGGAGGGGGGAGGAGGGAGGGATTGCATTGGGGAGTTATACATGATATAAACGTTATGCACATGTACCCTAGAACTTAAAGTATAATAAAAAATAAAAAAAAAAGAAAAATGAAAAAAAAAAAAACGCTTTATATGTTCAACATGTAGTTCATGAACTTCGCTTCTACAAATTTGTTTCCTTTCTTAATTAGTAGTCTATTGCTGCATAAAAAATTACAAGACATTTAGTTGCTTAGCACAACACAAATTTATTATTTTATAGTTTCTGTGGATCAGGAAAGAGCTTTGCTGAGTTTTCTGCTTTCAGTGCCTTTCACAAGGCTGCAATCAGGGTATCAGCAAGGCTTCGGGTCTAATCTAAAAGGTTAACATGAGAAGGATCCACTTCCAAGTTCACATTGTTTCTGATAGGATTCAGAGCCTTGCTGGCTACCTGCCAGAAGCGACTCTGCTTTTTTTTCTTTTTTTGTCACATGGACCTCTCTAATACATCTACTTGTCTCATCAAAGCCAGCAAGGTAGAGAGTCTGTTAGCAGGATGGAAGTGACTATCATATCTGTAATGTAATCCTAAAAGTTAGTATCATCATTTTTTTAAAAATTCTATTGGTTAGGAGGAAGTCACTGGTTCCTCTCACACTCAAGAGAAGGCAATTATAAGAAAATATAGGGCCGTGAACACGAGCTGTAAGGGGATTCACTTGTGTGCGGAACTCCTCGGAACTATGGCGTCCCTTTCCCTTGCACCTGTTAACATCTTCAAGGCAGGAGCTGATGAAGAGAGAGCAGAGACAGCTCGCCTGACTTCTTTTATTGGTGCCATCGCCATTGGAGACTTGGTAAAGAGCACCTTGGGACCCAAAGGCATGGACAAAATTCTTCTAAGCAGCGGACGAGATGCCTCTCTTATGGTAACCAATGATGGTGCCACTATTCTAAAAAACATTGGTGTTGACAATCCAGCAGCTAAAGTTTTAGTTGATATGTCAAGGGTTCAAGATGATGAAGTTGGTGATGGCACTACCTCTGTTACCGTTTTAGCAGCAGAATTATTAAGGGAAGCAGAATCTTTAATTGCAAAAATGATTCATCCACAGACCATCATAGCAGGTTGGAGAGAAGCCACAAAGGCTGCAAGAGAGGCGCTGTTGAGTTCTGCAGTCGATCATGGTTCTGATGAAGTAAAATTCCGTCAAGATTTAATGAATATTGTGGGCACGACATTATCCTCAAAACTTCTTACTCATCACAAAGACCACTTTACAAAGTTAGCTGTAGAAGCAGTTCTCAGACTGAAAGGCTCTGGCAACCTCGAGGCAATTCATATTACCAAGAAGCTAGGAGGAAGTTTGGCAGATTCCTATTTAGATGAAGGCTTTCTGTTGGATAAAAAAAAATTGGAGTAAATCAACCAAAACGAATTGAAAATGCTAAAATTCTTATTGCAAATACTGGTATGGATACAGACAAAATAAAGATATTTGGTTCCCGGGTAAGAGTTGATTCTACAGCAAAGGTTGCAGAAATAGAACATGCAGAAAAAAAAAAATGAAGGAAAAAGTTGAACGTATTCTTAAGCATGGAATAAATTGCTTTATTAACAGGCAATTAATTTATAATTATCCTGAACAGCTCTTTGGTGCTGCTGGTGTCATGGCTATTGAGCATGCAGATTTTGCAGGTGTAGAACGCCTAGCTCTTGTCACAGGTGGTGAAATTGCCTCTACCTTTGATCACCCAGAACTGGTGAAGCTTGGAAGTTGCAAACTTATTGAGGAAGTCATGATTGGAGAAGACAAACTCATTCACTTTTCTGGGGTTGCCCTTGGTGAGGCTTGTACCATTGTTTTGCGTGGTGCCACTCAACAAATTTTAGATGAAGCAGAAAGATCTTTGCATGACACTCTTTGTGTTCTTGCGCAAACTGTAAAGGACTCTAGAACAGTTTATGGAGGAGGCTGTTCTGAGATGTTGATGGTTCATGCTGTGACACAGCTTGCCAATAGAACACCAGGCAAAGAAGCTGTTGCAATGGAGTCTTATGCTAAAGCACTGAGAATGTTGCCAACCATCATAGCTGACAATGCAGGCTATGACAGTGCAGACCTGGTGGCACAGCTCAGGGCTGCTCACAGTGAAGGCAATACCACTGCTGGACTGGATATGAGGGAAGGCACCATTGGAGATATGGCTATCCTGGGTATAACAGAAAGTTTTCAAGTGAAGCGACAGGTTCTTCTGAGTGCAGCTGAAGCAGCAGAGGTGATTCTGTGTGTGGACAACATCATCAAAGCAGCACCCAGGAAACGTGTCCCTGATCACCACCCCTGTTAAGCATTCCCACATGCCGTTGATCTTTGGACCAGTTTCTAGCAAAGTTGTGTTTGAAAGGTAGTCTCTTAAAGAAGACTGTGGAATCTGTTTATTGGTGCCCATTGTATCCTTAAGTTTGGCTATTTAGCTGACCTTCTCTTTAACATAGGTCTAATTTATTTGCCGTGTCATTTTCCATACAAATCAGTTGATTTAAAAGTTCATTTCTCATACTGTGCATTAAAATAAACATTTGAACAATTAAAAAAAAAAAAAAGAAAATATAAAGAGCCATAGGCCTGAATCACATGGTGCCATCTTAAAGTCTGTCCACTACACTCAGTTAATGGCGATTCCATTTAAGCCAAAAATCCTTGACATTGTTCACGGTTTCCCTTTCTTGTATACTCCATATATCTGATCAGTAAGTAAACCCTGTCAGTTCTACTTTCAAACTATCCAAAATTCAACCAGATCTCACCACTTCCATTTGTACCACTCTAGCACAAGTGTACATCATTTCTTTTGGATTTTTTAAATAGCTCTCTTACTGGTTACCATGCTTCCATGCTCATCATCCCTTCATGGTCTAAGTTCCATATAGCAGCCGTAGTGATCTATTTGAAAGATTAAATCAACTCACATCTCTTCTTTGCTCAAATCCCTCCAACAGCTTCTGGTCTCACTCAAAGTAAAAGCCAAATTTCATACATTGATATACAGGCCACATACAATCTGTGCACCTGAACTTCTTTAACAGCATCTCCTACATTCCTTTTCCATAATTCCAATTTAAGCATACTAAAAATTTGTTAGTTTAACATACTAGATTTACTATTACATCAGGTTTTTCCTGGATGTTAGCGCTACCAGGAACACTTTTTCTAGGTAGTTACATGGCTCTCTTCCTCTACTCTTTAAAATTTTTGCTCAAATGATATTTTTTCAGAGAGGCTTACCCTCATTGCATAATGAATTTTGTAACCACTTATTCCTTTTTATTCTAGCACTCCCAATCTCTTACCCTACTCATTTTTTATCCCACAGGACTTAATGTCTTCTAATACACTACATAATGTACTTATTTATTGGGTTTAGCATTCTTGCCTCAAAAAATAAAAGTACAAAAAGATTAGTAATATTCAGTTTTATTTGTTGATGTATCTATGGTCAGAATAGTGTCTGGTACAAAGTAGGTGCTTAATAAATGATAATAAAATAAATGAAAACCTTTATTTTGAAACCATAGGATAGTGATTTCTGGGGTCAAGTGAGTAATGGAAATAACCACTAACATTTTTTCAGCAATTGCTATAGTACCAGAATGTTAAAATTGAAATTTCACCTACATTATATTATTTAATTTTAAAACTATACATGGTAGGGGCTATCCCTATGCATATTTGATATTCAAGAAAACTGAGATACAGAGATTTTCACTGATGTTTTTCAAGACTGCACAGGTATATAAGTGATGAAACCAGTTTTAACCACTTCTTACGTGGTGAAAAATATGTAGCATGTTAATTATATGTATCTAGCCTGCTTATAATGATAGTAACAGTGACAGCTATCATTTAATAAATGCTTCCTATAGGCCAAGCACTGTATGATGCGCTTTACTTGCATTTTTAAATTTACCCCTTACTATAACCCTGTGGAATACTACTAGTATTAGTACACCCATTTCACAAATAAAGAGCAGAGACATAGCCAGGGAAACATAGGTAATGTAGCAGAATAAGTTATCACACTCAAATCTGTCCAACTTCAAAGTTTATTTTCAATTTTTTTTGGTTGCTACAAATATTTGTTTATTTATTTAATATATATAATTATTATTTGTGAATTAAAAATATTTTTTTGATTTGCATGTCCCTGATGATTAGGGAGGTTGAGCATTTTTCATATATTTGTTGGTCATTTTTTTGTCTTCTTTCGAGAAATGTCTGTTCAGATCATTTGCCCATTTTAAAATGAGATTGTTTGGGTTTTTGTGCTGAAATGTTCGAGTTTCTTGTATATTCTGGATATCAATCCCCTGTCTTATTAGTAGTTTTCAAATATTTTCTCCCATTCTATACATTATCTTTTTACTCTGTTGTTTCCTTTGCTGTGCAGAAGCTCTTTAGTTTGATATAATCCCATTTTTAAAAATGGTTTTGTTGCTTGTGCTTTTGAGGTCTTACCCATAAAATACTTTCCCAGACCAATGTCTTGAAGCATGTTTTCTTCTGTTAGTTTCATAATTTCGGGTCTTACATTTAGATCTTTAATACATTTTAAGTTAATTTTTGTAAAGGGACATAAGCGGGGGCTTGTTTCATTCTTCTGCAAACCACGATGAAATATCATCTCAAGCCAGTTATGATGGCTATTATCAAAAAGACAAAAAATAAATGCCAGCAAAGATGCAGAGAAAAGGAAATTCTTATACACTGTTGGTGGAGTGTAAAATGTCTCAGGCACTATGGACAACAAAATGGAAGTTCCTTAAAAAACTATAAACAGAACTACCACATGATCCAGCAATCCCACTACTGGGTATATATTTTAAAAAGTATATTGAAAAGACATCTACAGCCCCATGTTCTTTGCAGCACTATTCACAATATCCAAGATATGGAACCAACCTAAGAGTCCATCCATGGTTGACTGCATAAAGAAAATGTAGCATATACACACAATGGAATACTGGTTAGCCATAAAAAAGAATAAAATCCTGTCATTCACAGCAATATGAATTGAACAAGAAGACGTTATGTTAAGTGAAATAAGCCAGGAACATAAAATTAAATACTACATGTTCTCATTCATATGTGGGAGCTTAAAAAAAAGGTTGATTTTATGGAAGCAAAAAGTAGAACAGAGGATATTAGAGGCTGGGGAGGTTAAGGAGAAGAGAGGCATAAGGAGAAATTTGTTAAGGAACAACAAACTGCAACCTGATAGGGAGCATAAGTTCTAGTATTTTATGACACTTTTGAATTACTATAGTTAACAGTAATATATAGTTTCAAATAGCTAGAAAGAAGATATTAAATGTTGTCAATGCAAAAAAAAAATGATAAATGTTTGAGACTGGTATGTTAATTACCCTGATCCAACCACTACGTATTATATGTATCAAAAATCACTATGCACCCATAAATATGTACAATTATTAGTTGTCAATTTAAAAAGAAAAAAGAAAAAATTAAAAATCTATCTTCTGAATCATTAGATTTGAGTTCTTCAGAAGTTTTATTCTAATACGTGAAATCTTAGCAAGGACAAACTTCTTTAAAGTAATCTGGTCTAACTTTTCTCATTTCCCTCCTTCTTTTCTCTCCCAGTACTTATTGTTCTGTTCCTCAAGTGTTGACTCTAAAAATTAATGTATAAGTTTTGTAAACTCTACCCTCTCCTTGGTTTATATATTATAATCCATTCAGATGCATAGTATATTTCCCCCCATTTTCCTTCAAAGAAATCAGAGACTGGATAACATGATGAGCTGAAGTAGACAGAAATATGCAATTCTTTCTAACAATTATACCAGATAAACAGAAAGCACATAATTAGAAACATATTTGAAATTGATTCCCATGGAAAGCTAGTCTCATTTCAAAGTAAGACTAGCAGATACAGGGAAAATTAATACTTTAGTCAACATTCTCTGCATTTATGATCTTTGCAAAAATCAAAGGAAAGAAACAACTCAAACTCCTCATTTACCATGGAGGGCATTTGTATCAGAGACCTCTTGGGGTTCTAGAGAAGCTGCTTAAGCAAGAACTAGTTGAAGCAATAATTTACAAAGGAAGCCTGGAGAAACCTATTAGCTAAAAGAAGGATCTGTGCAGCAAATTGGGACTGTTTAATTTATGAAGGCCACAAACTCCTGGAAAAAGAGAAGTATTTTTTTTAATGACTGAACTCATAGAGGAGAAGTATGGGGTATCTGAACACCTACAAACACCAAGAGCTGAGAAACAGCAATAGCAGAAGCAGCTCCAGGTTAATTAAATAGCATCACGTAGCCTCTCGATACATGGCAGAGGTGGTGGCAGGGCTGGAAGACTGAAATTTGCTGCAATGTGTTTGGGGGCACTGGGTTACTGGAACTAAGGTGAGCTCCACCATTGTAAAATCAATTTACATCTCTTTCTTTTTTATTTTTTTACAATTTCCACATAGACAAGCAATAAGCCTCTCTGTGGTTTCTGGATTCTAATAAGAGAGATACATCTGACAGAGATTTTTTAAAAACTTGCTGATTCAAGCCATACATTTGAAGAACACAAATGGAAGATATCCTAGTGGATTTTTTTTTTTTTTAATTTCATGGAGTACTGAGAGAAAGGGTAAGCATGTAGAATTCATCAATTTGTCAACCTCAGGCACAGAGAGTCTCCAGGCAAATACATTAATTTACTTCCTCAAAGGAGTTTGGTTCACAGCCTGTGTTCCCACTCTGAACACGTGTTCCTTTAAACTGTCAACCTTTTGTTTTCAGAGTCCTACAGATCCCATTTACTAACCTAAAAAAAATGCACTGCTTAATTTCCTTACTATAGCTAGAATAAGTGATGGTGTTAACAGTTTCAGTATTTTGAAAGAATTACAAGCCCACAAGCAGGATATTTCCACACTACAGTATTTACATCACACAGGACTTGAAGCAGGAAAGAAGAAAAGAAATCAAGGTGACCTGTTTATGTTGTTTTCTAAACTCCGAGTATTTTTAAAAAATTCTCCCCCTACCCAGGTTACATTTGCATCTGAGGAGAAATGAGAAGGGAAAAATGAGTTCTAGTGGAGGAAGGAAAATAAAGAGTAGAAGAGGTAGCATAAGTGGCACATTAAAATGGTTTGTAGCTATGTTGCTTTTGGGAAATAGAAAGTTTTAAAAAAAAAAAAGTTAAATCTCACTCCCCCATTACCCTCAAAACTCCATAAAATGCTACCATACTGTCTATTGCATAATGACCACAATGAGGGGGCATCACACTAAAAGATATAGACATTAAACTGGTTAATCAATAAATAAAATTATAATTACAAATTGTGATAAGTAATGTAAAAATAAACAGAATAATACTATAAAACATAATGAAAATGGTCTAGTTTGGACTCTTTAGGGAAATGTTTTCTGGAGAAATGACATGAAGGAAAAATAGGAATAAGCAATGGTGGTGGTAGGAGTAGTGCTGGAGTAGCTATGTGGTGTAGGTGAAATTAACCATGCATTACATTCATCTTTCCTTGCAATGTAATGATATAATTTTCCACTATCTTATTGCCTGACTAACTACAACCCTACCAGGCAGTAAGGGATGGTTCAATACCATTTTATAAATGAGATGAATGCTTACTCAGAGAGGCTGTTTACTCAGTAACATAGCTAGAAAGGGATATATAGGCCATTAATCCAGGGTACATTCTAGAACATCATTATACCTGAATGAAGTGGAAAGGGAAAACAGAGAAAGGGAAGGTGTGTCATTTCTACTGGGTCAAACCATTTCTTGTCACACTGTATACTGAATTCATGACAGAAGCTTTGTGCTTTCAATATAAATCAGTGATATAGTTGTATACAGAAACTAGTTTGTTTGCACATATTGACCCAATAAAGAAGAGATTCTTAATCATAAATACTACAAGAGGAGAGCTGACCATAGTAGGGCAGTTCATAATGCCAATCCACAAGGGGCCTCAGGATGGAAGTGCTTAAGTATCCTTTCTTTAAAAATTTTCAATATTGATAATAGCTAATGCACACTTATTATATGCCAGGCACATTTACAGGTGCTTTATGTATAACTCATTTAATCCTTCCAATTATATGAGGTATATATTATCAGGACCCCTATTTTACAGATGGCATAGAAAAGTTTTTTTTTTTTTTTTTTTTTTGAGACAGAGTCTCGCTCTGTCGCCCAGGCTGGAGTGCTGTGGCCGGATCTCAGCTCACTGCAAGCTCCGCCTCCGGGTTTAGGCCATTCTCCTGCCTCAGCCTCCCGAGTAGCTGGGACTACAGGTGCCCGCCACCTCACCGGCTAATTTTTTGTATTTTTAGTAGAGACGGGGTTTCACCGTGTTAGCCAGGATGGTCTCGATCTCCTGACCTCGTGATCCGCTGTCTCGGCCTCCCAAAGTGCTGGGATTACAGGCTTGAGCCACGCGCCCGGCCAAGAAAAGTTATTTAACCTACCCAAGGTTATGCAGCCAGTACATAGAAAAGTACAGATTTGAACACAACTGAATTTTCTCTGGAATCCCTACCCTTAAAATTATGGTTTGTTCCTTCTATTACTAAATGGAGACTGGCTCAAATGCCCTCCTAATGTATGAGGATGAAAACATAATTGGTGATGTTACTTGAGGTTATTCTACTGTACAATAAAAAGTAACCCTTCCACCACAACTACTCCCCCCTAGCCGCAAGAACAACTCTTTAATTGATTGATCTAGGGGGGAAAAAATATAGAGGTTTCACATACCGATGGGCCAATGTCCACGGTTCTCTAGATAACTCCTACAAGTGATTGGATTGATGTCTAATTTGAGGTATAGAGTGGCGTTAAACCCTGGAGGAACAAGATATAGGAATTACCCTTAATTATTAATAATCTGAATCTCATGAATGAGAGAGACTTCTTCATAGATGGTATTAAGGCCCAGAGCAGAGCAAAGATCTAATCTGGTATCTCCTTCAGTGGGAAACCCCTCAATCTACACCTAGGAGGACTTTTGGAATGATATAACTCTCTGGTTCAAATGTTAGAGAATTCACTTTAATTAGACTAAATAAGTGTTAAATCATCCCCACCCCCAGGACTCACAGGTAAACATATAACAGTTTTAGCTTCTCTGTCTCTGTTTCAGTCTGGGATTGGTGTCAATTGTAGACTAATAATCACCCTATGGATACAAATAACATTAGTGGTATTCAGAATAGCTAAGAATATTCAAGAGACTGAAATAGTAAGCTATAGCCTTTCCTCCCCTCACAGGGACAATGGGTTAACAACAACATATGTGCCAGAATACCTCTGTGAGAACTGTAGAAACCTGGTGAGAAGCTGAAGTACTCAGGCAACTGTAAAAACAAGAATGGATTCCAACAAAAGGGATAGGCAAATTTATAACATTTGGCACAACCTTTTGTGTCTCTCTCCCATATAGCACAATGTGGAGCAACTGGGAAGAAATTTGCCATAATTAGGTTTCTCCCTTAGGACAAAAAAACAAAAGAGTGGACCATAGGCCCAACAATGTACTGGCTTCTGTGGCTGCTACCTAAGGGAGGGATTGTTTTCTGTTTCACCTGGCACGGACTGCTGATAGGACTGATACCAATTTGGAAACTGCTGAGAACAGGGCAAAGAGCACATTAGAGCTGCAGCTCCAGGGGCAGATGCAAGGGGAAGTAAGACAAGAGAGAATGTCAGAGAGGTCCTAGAATTTCCAGTAGGGAAGATTGGTGAAGGTCTTCCCCTGTACAACGACTGGGAGTGACGATTGTTATTTCAAATGCTGAAATTGCAGCAAAAATTAATGAGCCACACAAAGGAACAAGCAACTTGGCCCAATTAAAGGAATAAGATAAAATTCCAGAAATCAAACCTAAATAAATGCAGATCTATGAGCTGCCCAAAGAAGAACTTGAAATAACTGTTATAAAAATGATCAATAACTTAAAAGAAAACAGATAGACAGAAAAATCAGGAAAACAATGAATGAACAAAATAAGAATATCAATAAAGAGATAATTACTTAGAAAGAATCAAAATAAATTTTGGAGTTGGAAAATAACTGAACTAAAAAATTCATTAGAGAGGTTCAACAGTAGATTTTACTAGTAAAAAGAATCAGCAAACTTGTAGACAGATTATTTGAAATCATTGAGTCAAAGGAGAAAAAAACAAGAATGACTGAAGTCAACATCAATAGATGAATGGATAAAGAAAACAGGGCATATATGCACAATGGATTACCTTCGGTTATAAAAAAGAATGAGATTCTGTCATTAGCAACAACATGGATGGAACTGGAGGAAAGTATGTTAAGTAAAACAACCAGGCACAGAAAGACAAACTCCACATGTACTCACCAATCTGTGGGAAGTAAGTATTAAAACAATTAAACTCATGGAGATAGACAGTAGAATGATGGTTACCAGAGGCTGCAAGGTAGTGGGGATGCAGGTGGGGAAAGTGGGATGGTTAATTGGTACAAAAGTATTGTTAGATAGAATGAACAATATTTAGTATTGGATAGCACAACAGGGCAACTACAGTCAACAATAATCCATTATACATTTTTAAATAACTAAAGAGTATAATTACAGTGTTGGTAACAAAAAGAAATGATAAATGCTTCAGGTAATGAATACCTCATATACCTTGATGTGATTATTACATATTGTATGCCTGCGTCAAAATATCTCATGTATTCCATATATATGTATATATATACACCTACTATGTACCCACAAAACTTAAAAATAAAAATACTTTTTTTATATAAAATAAGAATAAACTAAAGCAAAGACGGCCTAAGGGACTTATGGTCAACTTCAAAGGAGACTAATATTTGCATTATGGGAATCAGAGAAGGATAAAAAGCAGAGAAAGAAGCAGAGATCTTATATAAAGAAATAATGACTGAATAAAAAGGAAAAAAGGAAAATAAATAATAATAAAATGGTTAGTTTTTAAAATGAAACTTATAAAATCTGACAAAACTGAACTCACATCTCTGCATAGAAGTTATTTTATTTCTGAGTTTTTATTTCCTCATCTGCAAAAGGAAGACAATGATATCTAATCCAGATAATTGTTATTATGATTAAATGAGATAATATACCAAGAGAGCCTTGTACATATTAACATTTGATAAATAATAATAATCATCTGTCATTGATCAGGGACTGCCCTCTGTAGACAGGGCATGTACACTCTGATTTGGTGCCAATCTTTTCACACCAGATTTTTCTCCCAATACTGACAATGAACATTAGTTACCACTTTATCAGTACATTTGCACTGCCATGTTCCTTATAACAACAATACTTCTATTTTTCTAAACAAATTATAAACTGAAAGGGATTTTTATTTCAAGAAAAATAGGGAATAAAAAACACTAAAACACAAAATGATCTACAGGTATTTCAAACACTGATTTCTAAGCAAGGTGGATCTCACTCTGAAAAGTGCTACTTTAGTTCTTCTACCCATTCAGAAGAATTGCTGTCCTCACACTGTGTGTTTCAAACTGGTTGTTTTCAGTCTCTAAGTTTTTGGATTTCAAAGATCCCAAGATACCTGACTAGTGCATTAAAATAGAAGGTGGCATTATTTGCTTTCAAAAATTGGTTTGAAGCCCAGCTGTGTTCAAGGAAAAAGATGTTTCACCTTCTGAAGCTGTGATACTTATTCCCTGTTTGTCCCTATCTTCTCTTCCGCAGATCCATTCTCTACCCTTTCTTGATCTGCTCTGTGCTCTTGGAAGGCTCATCTTTTCTAAAATCATTACTGGAACTCTTTTCTGGGCTTTTAATTAGGTTCTCACTTCTAGTTAGGTGTCACCAGCAGGAGCTTGGAAGGCTGGAAGTGAGGTAGAGAAAGAAGTCTGAGAAGAGAGGATCCTACATTTAGCCCCACCCACACTCCCTCCCTATGTTTCACTGTGGTTCCTCCACAGTCACAGTTCTTACAGAGTGACCCCTCTTCCACAGCTCCAAATTCTCTCTGAACTTCAATAACACCATTCTCTCACCTTGTTTCTTCAAACTTAAGGAAGGAAATGGCTTCTTATTATGGTTCATTACTGGTAACTTTCACATCCCTTATTAGTTCCCTTAGTCTCTAAGCAATCTCTTGAAACAGTGAGTTAGATCCTGTCTCCTGGTAATACTTTGACTGTTAAAAACTTGTACATAGCCTTATTTTTGGAACTATCAAATTTCAAAGCAATTTTTAAAAACTGTGTGAATAGAATACAAAGATTATTCTTTTTTTTTTTTTTTTTTTTTTTTGAGACAAAGTCTTGCTCTGTCACCAGGCTGGAGTGTGGTGGTGTGATCTCAGCTCACTGCAACCTCTGCCTCCTGGATTCAAATGGTTCTCCTGCCTCAGCCTCCCAAGTAGCGAGGACTACACGTGCACACCACCACGCCCAGCTAATTTTTGTATTTTTAGTAGAGACAAGGTTTTATCATGTTGGCCAGGATGGTCTCAATCTCTTGACCTCGTGATCTGCCCGCCTCGGCCTCCCAAAGTGCTGGAATTACAAGCATGATTTAAAGCATACAATATTTATCATTGAGTAGATAATGACTATTTAAGTGTTTCCTTTTGAAAAGATAAGCTTGCATAAATGCGTACCATTTTAATGTTATTTATTTTGGCATGGAAGAAAACATTGACTAAAGTAATTCTGGTAACAACACTATTATTCTGTCTGATACAGTGTCAGCTCTCATAGCAAACTCTTGAATCAATTGAGGTTGGGTGTTAAGCATTACAGTATTCCATGTTTTGGAAATATTTATTATTTAATAAAACACCTTTTAAGTCTTGGGATTGAATATGTCTTGAAACTCAAAAGGCCAAGACATATTTGCTTGTATTAAAGTCAAACCATTAGGACATTCAAATAAGTGTAATTTCAGCACCTTGGCAACTATGAAAGTCAAGTAGTAACTAAGCAGAATGATGACAATAATTTACTAAAAAGTTAATCTTCCTGGGCTTGTCCTGTGCCAAGGAAAGACATACTTAACACTTGTTCATTTCCAACCAAAATACACGTCAATAATCGTTGATATTAACTATCATGACCCTAAACTCTTAAAATATTCTAAAGTACCTACTGAATTATAAAAGTAATCATGATAGGCTATGGTCTAGCTATGGTTTATATACACTTAATCAATTATATTATTTTATATCATGTTTGGTAACTGCTAATGCACATCTCATATGCTTATTTAATAAAGTTTTTAATGACAACTTTGTGCAGAATTGCTGAAAACTATAGATGAAATTATAATCAATAATAATGTTGTCTGTATATTCTGGTTAATTGAGAATAATTTTGAAGGCCATTATCTATTTTACTCCATCTCCCTACCATACTGGATACAATAAATTTTGCTCTTCACGGCCTACTGTGGTAAGTAAAAATGTAGAATTACTGCATTACATTTTATATTATGACTTTTACTTTCTTACTTATTTCTAAACTCTCTTACCCCAGATGCTACATTTTATAATGATCAACAGAATGCTACATATGGCTACTTTGGATAAATATTTGTATTTCTCATTGTTTATTTGATAATGTATTCTGCTTTGGGCTCTCTGTAGGCATCTGTGACCGTAACAACAAAATTCATGTCTCTCAAAGATGATGTATTTAAATCAGTTTGGGTTTTAGTTGAAAAAAGGTGAACTGCTCTGAAATGTACTGCCAAGTAGGATCCATTTACTTGTGGTCTTTAGAGTAAAAGAAAATTTGAACATGAGACCTTATCTCATATTGCTCAAGAAAATATGTGTGTGGGCCCATTCTACTGCCAGATATCATTTATGTTTCATATAACATGAGTAACTTGGGGAACAAGCCAACATGAGTTCAATGTTTTAAAAACAGGATTTTCAAGCATGGGAATTTGGAAAGAATGGGCCTGTAGGCACTATAATTTCTCCCTCTGCCTCATCCTCCTCATCTAAACAACACCAGTTGAATTGTACTCCCTAAATATCCCTGGAATACACTATTATTCTCCATTTTTACATCACTTCCCTAGAAGGAGTTACCCTTCCCTCTTACCTAGACCATTGCATAGGCCTCTCAACAAGTCTCCCAGCATTCAGTCTTTTTCCATTCCAACTACTGTTCTTTTTTTTTTTTTTTTTTTCCTTTTTCTTTCTTTGGAGACAGAGTCTCACTCTATCACTCAGGCTAAAGTGCAGTGGTACAATCTCAGCTCACTGCAACCTCTGCCTCCCAGGTTCAACTGATTCTCATGCCTCAGCCTCCCAAGTAGCTGGGATTAGAGGCGTGCACCACCACCCCTGGCTAATTTTTGTGCTGTTAGTAAAGACAGGGTTTAGCCATATTGGCCAAGCTAGTCTCGAACTCCTGGCCCCGAGTGATCCTCCCCATCAGCCTACAGGAGTAAGCCACCTGGTCCCACTCCAAACTACTTTTTATACTGGAGACTCATTCATTGACTTTTCTAAAGCAGAAATCTGATCATGTCATCTCCTGCCTTGCCTTTAGTCTTCCCATTGCCTTTTAAGTTCAGTTAAAATGTCTTAATAAGGTGCGCAAGTACTAGTCTTATCTCTTGTCACTAACCACTTCTATATTAAATACATGTAGTGTTATTTCACCCTATAATCATACTAAACTGCACACAGCTCTACACATATTCATTTCTTCTTTCATATCGAGAGTGTTCTAATTCTTACTCATTCTTTTATGTTTTTTAATTTTTAATTTTTAAAAATACCTACAGAGCCATCAAAGGGACAGAGGAAGGATCCACAAACAATAGGTTTCTCAAAGAAATGTGCTGAGAAAGGGAGGGAGAAAGATTACTTTTCTTTTTAGCAATGAGAAAAGATCTAATTTAAAACTACACTAGTCAGCTCAAATAGATAGAGCTTTGTCCCTCCTTGATATGCAAGCCTCCCTAGTAGAACATATTCTCTCTATCACAATCCATGTGCCCCTTAGCAAGAAGGTAGGATTATTTGTTCCTTACTCTCCATTAAAGAGTAAATGTATTGAAAAAGTTAGACCCATGGCTTAAAAATACATATGCATGTTGATGGATTGCTCAGATTATATAGTTGGCTGAGATGATTTCCTGAACTCATATACAAGACTCATATACAGAGAATATATTAAAATATTTAAGGATCAGTATGCATGAAAATTGGCCAATCAGAAGAGATACAGCCTATATCCTATACAGGTGTATTTCCACTGAATAACTAAAAGCCATCTTAAATGTAATGTGTCCAAAATACCTATCCTTAAGCTACAATTACCATAGTCTTTTCCCTATCAGTAAAAGGCCACTCCCTTCTTTTAGCTGCTTGGGCCAAAAAAGTGGGAGTCATCACTGACTCTCTCTTATGCTCCACATTGACTTTATCAGGAAATCCTGTTGTCTCAAACTTAAAAATGTATTCTTAAATTTAAGCATTTCTTATTGCCTCCACTGTTAATGCTTTAGTCAAAACTATAATAATTTTTTGCCTGGATTATTGCAAAAGCAATAATCCTAATAATTCTAAGTAGTCTCCCTGTTTCACACCTTGCATTTCTACATTCTCTTCTCTATACAAAATCCAGAAGAATCCTTTAAAAATCCCAAATGAGATCGTGTTTCCCCTCTACTCAAATCTTCAATGACTTCCAATTTCACTAGAGTTTAAGTCAAAGTCTTTGCACTGGCTGTTTCTTCTGTCTTGAACTCTCTTTCTTGAGCTATTTAAAGGACTTTCTCCTTCACTTCATTCACCATTTTTGGAAGTATTTTTTAAATACATTTTGTTGAGGTAATTTACATACTATCATATGCACCATTTTAAGGTATACAATTCAGTGGTTTTTAGTATATCCACAAAGTTCCACAGCCATCACCACTGCCTAATTCAAGAAACTTTTAATCACTTCATGAATGCTATCAACTTTAGACAAATTAAATTTAACAGAGCTTAACTGAGCAAAGAAAGGTCTGCGTAACAGTCCACAGAATCACAGAAGATTCACAGAGACTCTAGTGCAGTCACATGGTGGAAAATTTATGGACAGAAAAAGGGAAGTGACATTCAGAAAACAGAAGAAGTAAGGTACAGAAACAATTGGATTGGTTACAGCTTGGTGTTTGCCTTATTTGAGCCAGGCTTAAACAGGTGGCTGCCTTTGAATGGCCAAAACTCAGTGATTTGCACAAGCCTAGGTTAGAGTCTGTTCACACATCTGTTTAGGCTGCAGTTCACTGTGTATGGAGAAATCTTTAGGTCAAACTTAAAATATGTAAGGGGGCAACTTTAGGCTAAACTTAATTTAACAAAAGGAAACCCCGTACTTATTAAGGAATTACTTCCCCATTCCTCCCCTGTCTGCACACACTGGTACACACACTTTCTGTCTCTATGGAGTTGCCTATTCTTGTCATTCATACAAATGGAACTATGTAATATGTGGACTTCTGTGTCTGTCTTCTTTCACTTAAGCATAATATTTTCCAGGTTAATTCTTTTTGTAGCATATATCAGTATTTCATTCCTATTTGTCTGTTAAAATATTCCATTGTATGGATATTTTATAATTTTTTCATTCATCAATTGATGGACAGAAACATTAACTTTTAAATGTTAAAGAATAAGTTTGACATTAGTGCATCCATAATTATATTAGATATGTCAATATTATACATAGTATAAATGGGATGTTATATAGAAGTGACATAAATTATTTGTCAGCGAGTGTTTTTCAACAAGATCCTTTCTGGCTTTTATTAAATATGTGAATATAGTATATTCATCAATCTCTTACCTCTGAAAACTTGGTATATGGGGTGGAGTTAGTTGGATCTCTGGAGCAAGAGTGGGGTTTTCAGTCCATGCTTGTAAGAGCAACACACTGTTGTTATGACTATGAATCTGAACATCAAGGCATTGTCATTTAAAAAAAAAAAAAAAAAAAAAAAAAAAAACAGCCATCTGGGAATGACTTTGCCACAGTGTTGTTGTTGTTGTTTTTTTTAATCTATGTAAAGCACTATTCAATGAGGCACTCAACGCTGTGACAGACTTGTGTGCTGTGCCCCAAAATGGCTAGACTGTTCTAAGAGATCTTTGCGACACCATGACTCTCAGTGATCCACTGAGAGTCCTGGGACTTACCTGCACCATATGCAGGAGCTGTGGCCTTTATAGTTGGAAAATAGGCCTCAGCCTGGAAAAATCTCCGGGTTCCTACCAGCTCCTTTTACTTCCAAGGGAAGCCTGCTTGCTTTTAGAAAGATTTCACTCAGCCACACTTGCTCAGACCTTGCCCAAATCTGATTTTGTCTTGAGGGGTTTTTTTCAGTTGATAAAATTCACTTACTATCAAGTTCACTATTTAAAAGTATATCACTTAGTAGTTTTTAGTATATTTACAATGTTTTACAACCATCACCACTATCTAAATTGAGAATGCTTTCATCATCACCAAAAAAAACTCCATACACAGTAACAGTCACTCTCTACTCCCTGTCCTCAGACCTTGGCAGGCACTAATCTACTTTATGTCTCTATGATTTTGCTTCTGGACATTTCATACAAATAGAATTGTATGACATGTGTCCTTTTGTGTCTAGCTTCCTTCACTTAGAATGTCTTTGAGGTTCATTCATGTTGTTGCATACATCAAACTTTGTTCCCTTTTATGGCTAAAAATCCCATTTTATGAATGTAGCATACTTTGTGCCTTTCCATTCATCAGGTGATGGACATTTGGCTTGTTTCAACATCTTTAATATTATAAATAATACTGCTATGAACTTTCACGTACAAGTTTTTGTGTGAACATATCCTTAATCTTTTAAATTAATATCCACTTCTCAGTGAGCCCTGACCTAACAATCTTATCTAAAATAATAGCATCTCCTTCCATTTCCTGATATTCTCTATTCCTATTCTCTGGGCTACTTTTTCGCATGACACTGGTGGCATTTTGCTTATTGTTCATCTTTCTTCACTAGAATGCAAACTATATGAGAGCAAGGAATCTTTTTTTTTCTTTTTTTTTTTTAAATTATACTTTAAGTTCTAGGGTACATGTGCACAATGTGCAGGTTTGTTACATATGTATACATGTGTCATGTTGGTGTGCTGTACCCATTAATTCATCATTTACATAAGGTATATCTCTTAATGCTATCCCTCCCCCATACCCCCTCCCCACAATAGGACCCGGTGTGTGATGTTCCCCTTCCTGTGTCCAAGTGATCTTATTGTTCAATTCCCACCTGAGTGAGAACATGCAGTATGTGGTTTTCTGTTCTTGCAATAGTTTGCTGAGAATGATGGTTTCCAGCTGCATCCATGTCCCTACAAAGGACACAAACTCATCCTTTTTTATGGCTGCATAGTATTCCATGGTGTATATGTGCCACATTTTCTTAATCCAGTCTGTCACTGATGGACATTTGGGTGGATTCCAAGTCTTTGCTATTGTGAATAGTACCACAATAAACATACGTGTGCATGTGTCTTTATAGCAGCATGATTTATAATCCTTTGGGTATATACCCAGTAATGGGATGGCTGGGTCAAATGGTATTTCTAGTTCTAGATCCTTGAGGAATCACCACACTGTTTTCCACAATGGTTGAACTAGTTTACAGTCCCACGAACAGTGTAAAAGTGTTCCTATTTCTCCACATCCTCTCCAGCACCTGTTGTTTCCTGACTTTTGAATGATTGCCATTCTAACTGGTATGAGATGGTATCTCATTGTTGTTTTGATTTGCATTTCTCTGATGGCAAATGATGATGAGCATTTTTTCATGTGTTGGCTGTATGACTGTCTTCCTTTGAGAAGTGTCTGTTCATATCCTTTGCCCACTTTTTGATGGGGTTGTTTTTTCCATGTAAATTTGATTGAGTTCTTTGTAGGTTCTGGATATTAGCCCTTTGTCAGATGAGTAGATTGCAAAAACGTTCTCCCATTCTGTAGGTTGCCTGTTCACTCTGATGGTAGTTTCTTTTGCTGTGCAGAAGCTCATTAGTTTAATTAGATCCCATTTGTCAATTTTGGCTTTTGTTGCCATTGCTTTTGGTGTTTTAGACATGAAGTCCTTGCCCACACCTATGTCCTGAATGGTATTACCTAGGTTTTCTTCTAGGGTTTTTATGGTTTTAGGTCTAACATTTAAGTCTCTAATCCATCTTGAATTAATTTTTGTATAAGGAGTAAGGAAAGGATCCAATTTCAGCTTTCTATTTATGGCTAGCCATTTTCTCAGCATCATTTATTAAATAGGAATCCTTTCCTTGCTTCTTGTTTCTGTCAGGTTTCTCAAAGATCAGACGGTTTTAGATGTGTGTTGTTATATCTGAGGCCTCTGTTCTGTTCCATTGGTCTATATCTCTGTTTTGGTACCAGCACCACACTGTTTTGGTTACTGTAGCCTTGTAGTATAGTTTGAAGTCAGGTAACGTGATGCCTCCAGCTTTGTTCTTTTGACTTAGGATTGTCTTGGCAATGTGGTTTTTTTTTTTTTTTTTTTTTGATGGAGTCTCGCTCGGTCACCCAGGCTGGAGTGCAGTGGTGCAGTCTCAACTCACTGCAACCTCTGCCTCCCAGGTTCAAACAATTCTCCTGCTTCAGCCTCCTGGGCAAGGAATCTTATCTGTCTTGTTTAATGCTATAGCCTCAATGCTAGAAAGGGCCTAACACAAAGCATATGTGTTTGTTGACACTTTCTATGTCCTTCATTCAGAGATATTACTGTGCCCACTGCCCCACATACACCCATGACATGAAAGACCAATCCCAAAGAGAAGATTTTGTTCATACACCTTCTATACCAAATGAACTCAAAGAGATATATATGTGGATATACTCTAGACACTCGATCTCCTAGATGCCACTATGCTATCCTAAGCTGAATGGAGGAACTAGGAGTAACTTTGCAGGGGGATATGGGAGGAGGACACATACTCCTCCCTCCCTAAAGACAAAAATAATGTGATAGAACTGTCTAAATTTCATGAAATGTGTACTGTGGAGGGTGTACATATGGGCTTTGGAAGCAAAAGGCCTGGGTTTGAATCCTTACTTTGTTGCTTTTTAGCTGTATAAACTGGAGTAAGTTAGTTTCTTTACTTGAGTTTTCTGATGTGTAATACCGGGATAATAATTGTACCTATCTCATGGGGTTGTTGTGTGAATCTGTGTGTTAAGAAATGTAAAGCATTTTTAACAGTGCCTGGCACACAGTAATTATTATCATTATCACTGTCATCATCATCACCATCTTACAAAATGTAAAACAGCTCATAATGTTCTTTATTTCATAGTAGCATTGAAATTACAAAATTTCTATCAATGTGGAAAACAAAACTCACACTTTGATATCAGCCAACTGACAATGGCACTTCAAGCAAAGAATTTCAGATAATAATCAAAATAATTATATCAACTAAAATTTAAAGAGATTCAGTGCAGTATGGTAATTAAGAACACAGTCTCTGGAGCCACACTGCCTGGGCTCAAATCCTCACTATACTGTTTACTAGCTATGTGACCATGGGCAGTTATTTAACCTCTTTTTGCCTTGGTTTTGATTAAATGAGGATAGTAAGAGTACCAAGTTTATTGGGTTGTTGTAAGAATTAAGAAAGTTTGTACATCTGATGAGCTTATAGTAAGCACTCAATATATTTTAGCTGTTACCACTGGGTAGTATGTGCTAAGCACTGTGCATGAAGACCACGACAACTACATCTAAGTAACCTAAATCACTCACAAATATTTTATCCATGCTGTGCCTATAATAAAAAGCTTTAAGTAACAATGAATTTCTGTCTATCTTTTTTACATAACTGCATCTCCTTAAAGGCCTATATAATTTATCTTTGTATCTCAATTATCTAGGAGATTACTTAGACTATAGAATGTGACAGTTCCTAGAATATGGTAAGTTAATTGATAAATGCTTGACAGTAGAAGGACAAGGGGACAAAAGCATAGAGGCCCCAGTCAAGCTAACTGTTGCTACTGTTGCTACCCCTCTGCTCTGGAGTCTATTTCTCCATTTATTTTATACACAAGATTTCTGACTCATGGTTCTCAATGTTCTGCTCTCTTGAGCTACTAGGCAAAAGGGCTAACATAGGTAGCAGAGAAATCTTAGAGGTTCCTACCTTATTAGCCAATTAGCCTTACATGTAGCTAGAATAGTTAAGCCCCAATGTGTAAGTTCCAAGCAATAATTTGACACTTCTAACACTATTTGTACGAATAATCTAAATATGTACAGCTTCAGTTTTCATTAAACTCAAAAATAACTATACTGATTCTAATAAACTTCTTCACAAGGAAACAGGAGACTCTGTCTAAGAAATTTTAAGATAGATTTTAAATTGCCAGGATAAGACCTAGAAATAATGAAGAAATAATGAAGTAAAACAGGTCATTTTATAGTAAGCTTGGTCAACATCTGTCACAGTAATTGCAAAACAGCATGATAGGGCAGGTCTAATTTTTACATGATGAAATCAAAACTGACAGACAGTTGCATTTGATTTTACATTTGAAATGAGCTGTCAGTATCAAAATGGAGTCGTTGACAATCCCACAGCAAACGGAAAATCACAAGCCAAATATAATAGTCATCATCTTATGAAGTTTCTCAAATTTGATTTAATATACCAATATACCATCTAAGCTTTTAGTTAATACTAAAATAGATCATACAGAGAATTAAGTTACTCATTTCTCAGTAAAAAATTTTGCTATGGCGAAATAACAATGATCAAGGAAGTGTTTAAATCCAAAGCCTTCAAACAAAATTTCATTATTTTGAGTGGGTAAGGGGACCAAAATAAAAATAATTATTCTAGCTTTATCCCTAGAAATGACATCCCCTTCTCCCCAAGCAATGTCAGAGGAACTATACTTTATATAACAAAAACAACCAAAAAACACAAACAGAAACATGTATTTTCCTGTGTTTGATCATCATTTCTTTTGTTATTCCCCAACCTTCAATGGTGTATGAAGAATTGTCTAGAAGTTCCAGGGTAACAAAGAGCAGAACTTCTTATCTAGAAGTGACAAGCTACAAATAGGAAATGACGTATGTATAGTACTCATTGGATGCTCCTAGAAATGCTAAGGATTTACTCTTTCTAGGCTCTCTTGAACTTGTGAATTCAGCATTGTTACCTTTGATTTGGATATCCATCTGCTATCCTCTTTGCCTGATTGAACTCTTATTTTTTTAATATATTTTCATTGAAGTAAAATATACTTGTATAATTATCTTTATCATTTTTAAGTGTACAGTTCACTAGTAATAAATGTAGTTATACTCTTTTTTTCCTCTTTTCTCCTCCTCCGTCCTCCCCTTCCTGGCCTCTGGTAACACCAATCTACTCTTTATCTTCATGAGATCAACATTTTTAGCTCTCACATGAGTATTTGTTTTTCTGTGCTCATGTCATTTAATGTAACATAATGGCCTTCAGTTTCATCCATGTTGCTGCAAATGATAGGATTTCATTATTTTTATGACTGGATAATATTTCATTTTCTATATATATACATTTTTATTATCCCTTATCTGTTGACGGGCATTTAAGTTGATGGGCAATTAAGCTCCATATTTCGGCTATAGTGAATAGTGCTGCAGTAAACATGGGAGTGCAGGTATCTCTTCGATATATTGATTTTCTTTTTACTGAATATACACCCAGTAGTGGAATTGCTGAATCATATGGTTGTTCTATTTTTAGTTTGTTGAGAAACCTCCATACTATTCTCCATAGTGGCTGTACTCATTTACATCCCACCAACAAGTGTAACAAGAGTTCCCCTTTCTCCACATCCTTGCCAGCATCTGTTATTGCCTGACTTTTTGATACAAGCCATTTTAACTGGGATGAGATGATATCTCATTGTCGTTTTCACTTGCATTTCTCTGATGATCAATTAGGTTGAACACCTTTTCATATACCTCTTTGCCATTTTATGTCTCTTTGGAGAATGTTCATATCTTTGCCCTTTTTTAAATCAGCTTATTTGTGGGTTATTACTATTATTTTGCAATTGACTTGTTTGTACTCCTTCTATATTCTGGTTATTAATCCTTGTCACATGGATAGGTTGCAATTTTTGTCTCCTATTCTATGGATTGTCTCTATTTTGTTGATTATTTTCTTTGCTGTGCAGAAGCTTTTTAGCTTGATGTAATTTCAGTTGTCTATTTTTGCTTTGGTTGCCTATGCTTTCAGGGCCTTACACAAAACAGTCTTTCTGCAACAACATCCCAGAGCATTTTCCAAATGTTTTCTGCTGACATTTTAATAATTTCAGGACTTACACTGAAGTCTTTAATCCATTTTGTCTTGATTTTTATGTGTAGTGAGAAAGAGGGGTGTAGTTTCATTTTTCTGCATATGAATATCCAGTTTTCCCAGCCAAATTTATTGAAAACACTGTCCTCCCATTGTATTCTCTTGGCAATATTTTTGTTTTGTTTTGTTTTTAGTTTAACAGTTTTTTAAACTTTTATTTTAAGTTCAAGGATACATGTGCAGGCTTGTTACTAGGTATGCTTGTTTCATGGGGGTTTGTTGTACAGTTTATTTCAGGTATTAAGTTTATTCCAGGTATACAGTTTATTCCAGGTATTAAGCCTAGTACCCATCAGCTACTTTTCATGATTCTCTCCCTCCTCCCACCCTCTACCCTTCAAAAGGCTCCAGTGGGTGTTGTTCCCTCTATGTGTCTGTGTGTTCACATCATTTAACTCCTACTTATAAGTGAGAACATGTGGTTTTTGATTTTCTGTTCCTGTGTTAGTTTGCTAAGGATAATGGCCTCCAGCTCCATCCATGTCCTTTGTTGAAGATAGTTGGTTTTAAATGCATGGATTTACAGCTGGATTCTCTACTCTGTTACATTGGTCTATGTAAACTCTTTTCATTCTGTAAGGTCCTACTCAATTACCACTAATAGTTATAAAGTAGAAAGTTGTAATACAAGGTAGAAAGTGGTACAGGCTGTGAAATGGTACAGTAAAAGTACTGTGGAATTCTTTTTTTTTTTTTTTTTTTTTTTTTTTTTTTTTTTTTTTTTTTTTGTTGAGACGGAGTCTTGCTCTGTCGCCCAGGCTGGAGTGCAGTGGCCGGATCTCAGCTCACTGCAAGCTCCGCCTCCCGGGTTTACGCCATTCTCCTGCCTCAGCCTCCCGAGTAGCTGGGACTACAGGCACCCGCCACCTCGCCCGGCTAGTTTTTTGTATTTTTAGTAGAGACGGGGTTTCACTGTGTTCGCCAGGATGGTCTCGATCTCCTGACCTCGTGATCCGCCCGTCTCGGCCTCCCAAAGTGCTGGGATTACAGGCTTGAGCCACCGCGCCCGGCCAGTACTGTGGAATTCTAAATGTTCAAAAAAAGACAATTAGGTTAAGATAGTATCTGTCAGATCTCTCCACTAAGTTACTTGCCAAAGAGCTTTCTTTCATTTGTCTAGTCAAGGGGATATCTCTTGGTATCTTGACGTCTTAGAGTCCAGGGCTGGCCAGCAGATGGAGGATAAAGAACGAAAAGTGAAGTTGGTATCTCAGCTAAAGTATTGCTCCTACTCTATTGGAGGAAGGGAATTGGCTACTTTATGCACATCCAAGTAAATGGGGTTTCTTGATTTGAGCTACAGCCATGGTTATTCAATTCAATTCCTTTCAACCCAATGACTATTAACCAAGCACTTAGTAAGTGCTCAACTATGTGTTTGATGCTATTATGGGGAAAAGGAATATCAATATTGTTCCTGCCCTTCTGGAATTCATAACCTCATTGGATTAACAAGCATCCACTGAAGACTAAGTGTCCAACTGTGACATATGGATTATCTATTCTGAAGTACTTCATAGGATGGGAAGCCCTGATAAGTTAGACTAGTCAAGGAAGACTTCTGAGAAGAGAGAATGTGAGGTGGGCCATTAAAATATAAAATAATTTGAATCATGTTCTGTTTGAAAGTATATCTATTAACTGGAATTAGCAGAATGGTTAAAATACTTGTGAAAAAATTTATGATCTGTTATTTTAGAAACTTGCAATAAAGATCTTAGGCAAATTGCTTAACCTCTTTTGACCTCAGATTTTCCATATTTAAAATGAGGGAGTTTGGCTAGATGATTTCTAAGAACCCTGGGAGTAAGACCACATTCAAGTTATGATTCAACAATTAGTTTCAAGGAATGAGAAATTATGTGCTTGAAGAGAACAGGTACTTTTCTTTAAAAAGTATTGTAATTTTCATCTTTTACTAATTCAAACTTTATTTTACCCAGATAGCAAGGTTTTTGGTAGTGTCAAACACAGTTGCCTACAGGGGCTGGCCTGTTGCATAAATATGTGAAGTGACTGGGTGTTTAAAACTTAGGATTTGTGGAAGTTGTGGTAAGTTTTAAAGTTCCTGCCGTAGGTGCTTCTTAACTCTAGCTTACTATTGCCAGCATGAACGTGAGACCAATGTGGCAAGATCTTCCATGTTCAAAGGAAATCATAAATTTACATTTTTAGGTAAAATATCTAGACTTTTCCATTTTTTCAGCCATGTGGAGGTCTACACACTCTTGCTAAAGCAATGTATGTTTGTGCATGCCAAAATCAGCCCAAGGATCGCCAGTTTGTAACCTCTCTTATACTAATACTCTCTATTGTTCAAGATAAAATCATCCTTAGGTGTCATAACTGCTATAGTGTTGTCATTTCACATAGGTCAGGATGAAAACTTTATTTCACACATAGATGACATATCTGAATGAGCATTGGGCAGGCAAGAAATGTGAGTCGGTTATGGGACAGAATTTATCCCAAGTCAGCATACCTTCTCATAATAACTACCATGTGGCCAACAGCATATACTTGTAATATGGCTGGCTAAAGCCAATATAGGAGAGTTTGTAAAGCCTTTTTGTCTCTGCATGGATAAGTTATTCTATACCATGAGGTAGAAACCAACACATCATATGTCAATCTAAATTCTTGAGTAGAAAAAATTTTGGTTTTGACCTATGTTCATTTTAGAGATCAAGCATAATTCTCTTGCTGTTCTTTGCAGCTGTTACTAACAGGCAATTAATAGGGAGGGATCTTCCCGCCCAGGAAAATTTTTAGCTTATTCCTAGAGAGATTTATATCTGAGACCTGATCCAAGCATCACTTCGAAACAATTTGAGAAGTAAACTGCTAATGTGTGTTAGAGACAGATAACAGATACCATGGAAAAAATATACAATTTGCCACAACATCAGTGAAATGTAGAGTGAGAATGTACTATCAAAAGTTACCTAGTATTGTCCAGTATTCCAAATCCTTGCAACGCTCTTCTCCATGACAACCTTAACATTTTAGACATGCTGTTCTCCCTGTGTGGATGCTTTCCTCCCTAATTGAAGTTAACTAATATCATTGAGCACACATTCACTACATAGCAATGTAATAGTCACTGAGAATTCTGGAATAAATAGGGCATGATCGTTCTGTAACGTAGCCTCCAATCTCATGTTGCATAGTATATCTACCAAACTAAATATATCAATGAATTTAAGACTTGGCTTTAGACTCCTGTTACCCAGTAAAAAGCTTTTCACGGTCAAGTGCAATGACAATCACCATTATAATGGTGATAGTTATGAAAGTCATTAACTTTCTTTTGTTTATTTGCTACTTTGCTCTCATATTGCCTCAAATATGTATGGAGATCTAAGCAGCTGGATGCTAAGTTCTTCAAAGTGATTGACTAATCATTAAAGCCTTTGTGTATACACACACACACACGCACTCACATGCTTTAAAGACTAGACTATGTATATATATATATGTGTGTGTGTATATGTATACGGATAAATATTTACATACATATATACATAGTCTAGTATGTATCTAATATGTGTGTGTATATATATACACATATATATGTGTGTGTGTATAAAATATGTGTGAGTGTATGTGAAGGGCTGGGTGTGCAGCATAAAGTGGTTAATTCCACAAATATTATAGAATAAATCTCATGTCATTTTGTTTCTAACTGAAAGGCAAGTGCTCATATTGAGTAAAACGATAATTTATATCCACAGAATACATCTAGTTCAGAGAAAAGAGCATTACATATGATGAGGGAAGACAAGATCAAGAGCTGTCTCTGATTTACTGTGTGACTTGTGGTAAATCACTTCAAATGCCTGAGCTCCAATTCCCATCTCTGTAAAATGGGATAATGGCTTTCTCCTCCTATTGAGAGTTGAGAGACTAAAGTTACCAACCATGAAGTTTATTCTAAATTGGTAATTATTTTTCATTAACTATTGCTGCCGCTTTTCAATAATAATTGTTATATTTCATTAACACCCTTCCTTGTAGTTTCTCTTCTTTCTACCAAATAACTTCCATTCTCTAAATATTTCTGCAGATTGCTTTACACTCCATCCGTATGACAAAACATTCCAAATAAATAAGGTGATAAGATACATCTATACATGTTTTTGTAGTTAATCCAGGATCTCCCTGATTTCTATTAGCCTTTAATAATAAATCCACTCTTTAACCAAAAAAAAAAATGAGGTACTCTATGTAATTATACTGTTTAATCACTGTTAATAAAGCTGCCATGTGTGACACACCTCGGTTTAATTTTTTTTTTTTTTTTTTCGGAGACCGAGTCTCTGTCACCCAGGCTGGAATGCAGTGGTGGGATCCTGGCTCACTGCAACCTCTGCCTCCCGGGTCAAGCAATTCTCCTGCCTCAGCCTCCTAAGTATCTGGAATTACAGGTGTGCTCCACCATGCCCAGTTAATTTTGTATATTTAGTAGAAATGGGGTTTCAGCGTGTTAGCCAGGCTGATCTCAAACTCCGGACTTCTGGTGATCTGCTCGCCTCAGCCTCCCAAAGTGCGGGATTACAGGCATGAGCCACCGCGCCCAGCCAAGCTTTAATTTTTTTAAAAAATATAGACTATAATAAAGTATTCTGATAAAATGTTTTATAGTTAAGAAGGCAATTAAGAATTGACAAGCTTATCTTAAAATACATATGGAAATGCAAGGTATCCAAAATAGATAAAATAATCTTAAAAAATAATAAATTTGGAGAACTCAAACTTTCTGATTTCAAAAGATATTACACAGCTGCAGCAAGCACAACAGTGTAGTCATAGCGTAGGACTGACATATAGATCAATGGAATATAATTGAGAAACCATAAATAAATCTTTGTTGATTTTACCAAGGATGCTAAGACAATTCAATGAGGAAGAAATAGCCTCTTTAACAAACAGATCTGGGACAACTAGATATCCACATGCTGAGGAGTTTGGCTGCAGGCCAGACTTTTATGGGATCTTTCAGGACAGAACATAAGCAATTACAAAGTCTTTGTCTGGCAAGCTTCATAGGGAAAAGTTGCCTTCTCCACACCAGACTTGATACAAAGCCAGTGCATTTCAAGCTCTGGAGGGAGTTGCAGTCCAGGACCCAGCTCCCACTCCCACTGTCACCTCCACCCTCACTGTTCATGCTCTTACACATATCTTTATTTATCTCCCAGGTGTCTCAACACAGATACTTCCTCATCAAGGACCTTGAAGGCAATTATCTCTAGTATGTAGTACTTTTTCAGGACAAGTCCTTGCCTTGATCCATAAAATAGCAGGAGCCCTTTTTTGGGGGAAATTCCTCAGTGAAGAGATGATTCCTCACCTGTGCTGACATACTTAATCTTCACCCTATGCCCTTCTCTGGGAAACAAATGGAATACAGGGGGATCTGGCACCTGCTTTCATGCTACTGTATGTTAGCAAGTGAATTAAGGCTTGTTACTTTCAGTTTGGCTTTTTGTCCTAATTGATCGCTTTGATGTCTGACAACTCATGAAACATACAACAGAATGAAGTTGAATCCCAACCTCACTCTACGCACAAACACAATCTCAACATGGGTCATAAACCTAAATGTAAGTACTAAAAATATAAAATTATTAGAACAAAACCATAGATATAACTCACCAAGACCTTGCCTTAGACAAAGCCTTCTTAGACACCAAGCACAAGCAACAAAAGAAAAAAAATTGATAAATTTGGCTTCATTAAAATTAAAAACTTTTTTGTTTTAAAGAAAGCCACAAAGAAACTGAAAAAACAACCCACAGAATGAGACAAAACACTTCCCAATCATGCATCTTATAAGGGATTTGTATTCAGAATACATAAAGAACAGTTGCAACTCAACAATAAAAAGGATGAGACATAATGGTTCATGCTGTAATCTCAGCACTTTGGGAGGCCAAGGTGGGTGGATTGCTTAAGCCCAGGAATTCAAGACCAGACTGGGCAACATGGCAAAACTCCGTTTCTACAAAAAAAAAAAAAAAAAAAAATTAGCTGAACGTGGCGGTGTGCACCTGTATTCCCAGTTACCTGGGGGGCTGAGGTGGGAAGATCACCTGTGTCCAGGAGGTCAAGGCTCTAGTGAGCCATGATTGCACCACTGCACTCCAGCCTGGGCAACAGAGTGAGACCCTGTCTCAAACAAACAAAACCAAAACTCCCAAAACAAACAAACAAACAAACAAAAAGAAAAAACAAAACCAAAAACAATAAAAAATGATCTGAATAGATATTTCTCCAAAAAAGATATACAAATGGCCAACAATCACATAAAAAACTGTTCAACATCAACATCATTATGCATCAAATAATGCAAATCAAAATCAATGAGACACCAGTTCATACTCACCAGATTGTCTTAAAAAGGTAATAAATTGTCAAGCTAAATAAGAAACAGAAAGAGGTTGTAAATATATATATATGTGTGTGTGTGTGTGTGTGTATGTGTATATATATATATATATACACACATATATATATATATATGGATTAAGTATTATAATGGAAGTAGGCATGTCAGAGTGACATATGGTCATTTATTAAGATGGTCTCATCCAAACCAGACCCATAATAATGTTAAAAAGCTTCTACCAAAAGGAGGGAGGCTCAGTTTGACAGAAAACTCACCAAGGCAGAAAAAGTGAGTCATGGAACAGGAGAATTTAGAGGGCTAAAGTGAGTACCATACATGGTTCCAAAAATCACTGATTCTTTCCAATGGTGATTTTTTTTTTTTTTTTTTTTTTTTTTTTTTTTTGAGACGGGAGTCTCGCTCTGTCGCCTGGGCTGGAGTGCAGTGGCGCGATCTCAGCTCACTGCAAGCTCCGCCTCCCAGGTTCCCGCCATTCTCCTGCCTCAGCCTCCCGAGTAGCTGAGACTACAGGCGCCCGCCACCTCGCCCAGCTAGTTTTTTGTATTTTTAGTAGAGACGGGGTTTCACCGTGTTAGGCAGGATGGTCTTGATCTCCTGACCTCGTGATCCACCCGTCTGGGCCTCCCAAAGTGCTGGGATTACAGGCTTGAGCCACTGCGCCCGGCCCCAATGGTGATTTTTTTACATCCCACTTCTGACACCACAAAAATCAACCTAAATAATAGGGAGAGATTTTCTAAAAGAAAATATATTTACTTGGGAATAAAGGATTATAATGCGAATACACATGTCATAGTAAACTATGTATGTACTCAGGGAGATAAAGGAAGACAAAGGCTTTTAAAGAAAAAAATGAGGAAGATGACAAGTGTTTTGAAATAATCAGCCTTGACTATAAAGATCAATAACAAGAGTGATGCCAGTCTGAGGGTGGATAGACAGTTGCTGGTAAGATGTTCTACCAGAAGTATTTTTTGCATAAGGTTGTAATAGTCTTTGTGTAGATTCTACTTTTGCAGTATTTTTGTAATCAGGCTTATAAGCATGAAAATCCTATCTTTATAACCTTTTTCATGTATATTTGTCAAGGTTTTCTTAACAATGGTGACTATTTTGATTTTGACAACCTTTACAAAATATTGGCAAGGATGTGGAGAAATGTAAAATGTGGAGAAATGCACATTGCTGGTGATATTTTAACGGTTTAGCAGTTTGGAAAACAGTTTGGCAGTTTGCCTAAAGGTTGAACAAAATAGCTATAATAAGATCCAGTGCTTCAATTTTTAGCTAAATAACAAAGAGAAATGCAAACATATTTTTGCAGAAAAACTACATGGATGCTCATGTCAGTATTATTCATAATAGTCCAAAAGTGGAAACAACCTTACTGTCTACCAACTGATTAATGGATAAACAAATATAGTATATACATACAAGGGAACATTATTTAGTTGTAAAAATAAATGAAGTATTACATGCTATAACATGGACAATACTTAGAAACGTTAGACTAAGTGGAAAAAGCCAGCCATAAAAGATCATATATGTATGATTCCCTTTACATGACACTACCAAAATAGGCAAACCCATAGAGATAGAAAGTAGACTAACCATTGCCAGGGGTTGTGTGGAAGGGGCAAAATGGGGACTGACTATCATTAAGTACAGGTTTTCTTTCTGAGATGATAAAAGTTTTAAAAAGTTAGATGTAGTGATGGTTGTCAACTCTATGAATGTACTAAACACCATTGAATTCTATATTTAACAGGGTTAATTATATTGTAGGGACACTTTGAGATCAGTATCAGGAAAGTCAATTATTATGACATTTAGCCAAACAATAAAATGCAAGTTAAGGGATTTGACAACTGATAGAATTCTTGGCAAATCCCTTTCATTGTTCCTTATTCATGCACACATCAAGGCTGTTTTCCATTATTAAAAATTACAACTACTTATTTCTCTGTTTCCAAAATAATATTATCTTATATATCTGAGCAGCAGAATTATATAATAAATAATGGGCTATTACTGAACAGTCCAGGATGCTAGTCCCAATTCTGTCTGTGTGTGACTATATGCAAGAAATAAGCCTCCCTTATTCCAACCTCCATCTGAGAAATTTGAACCCTTGTATATTGCTGGTGGGAATGTAACAGCCACTGTGGAGACAGTTTAGCAATTCCTCAAAAATTAAACATAGGATTAACATATGAACCAGTAATTCCCCTCCTAGGTATATACCCAAAATAATTGAAAGCAGGTACCCAAACAAATACAAGAAAGTTTACAGCAGCATTATTTATAAAATTCAAAATGTAGAAACAGCCCAAATGTCCATCAAAAAATGAAGGAATAAACAAACTGTAATATATATGTACAATGGAATATCATTCATTCATAAAATAGAATGAGGTACTGATAAATGTTACAACATGATTGGGGCTTAAAAAAACATTTTGCTAAGTAAAGGAAGCCAGACAATAAAAAAATGTCACATATGAGAGAAGGGGTAACATTGGATAATGGGTACAAAATACAGTTAGATAGAAAGAATAAGTTCTAGTTTCGATAGGGAAATTATAGTTAACAAAAATATATTGTACAATTTAAAATAGCTAAAAGAAAAAACTTGTAGTGTTTGCAACACAAGAAAAGATAAATGTTTGAAATGATACATATCCTTATAGCCCTGATTTGATCATTACACACTGTATACATGTATCAAAATATCATGTGTACCCAAAAAGTATGCACAACTATAGCATATTAAAATTCACATGTTGTATGAGTCCATTATATGAAATATCAAGAATAGAGAACAAAAGCAGATTGGTAGTTGCCAAGCGCTGGTACAGAAAAGAAATGGTGAGTGACTGCTTAATGGATATAGGGTTTTATTTGGGGTTGATAAAAATCTTATAGAACTAAGATGAAGATGGTGATTGCACAAAATTGTGAATTTACTAAATGTCACTGATATGTTCATTATAAAATGGTAAATCCTATGGTATGTGAATTTCACTTAATAAAATTAACACAGTAGGATATGAGTGTCTGAAAGATTGTATTGCCTAGAGAATCTGTAAAGATTATCTGCAAACACATAAATCCTTAGCCTCACATACCTTAGTAATAAAGCTGAATAAAGCCAGATGCCAACTTTTTGAAGATATCATATTGTAGGATAAGTTCTGAAACTGTTCCTATAAAATTTTCATCCAAAAAGGGATGCACTGATGGAGAATATGCAGAATGCCAACTTTCATATTGTTCTATGAAAATAATTTATCAGTCTACATAAAAACAAAAATTTATGTAAGAATGTAACAGCATAATCCCTGCTTAAATATTATTATTAAACGACTATAATTTTTACATATAATTCCTTGTCATACCCATCTTCGCTGCAAGAGTCTCCCAGTCATTGTAATGAGTATTACTCAGAAATAATATGAAGCTCCTGTGGTATATAACATTATCAGTATTAAAAAGGGTGTTGGACTCCTAAATTTGAACTTCTCTCCACTACAAACAGGATGCTAACAACTTAGATTCAGTGAGCCTAACAAATTGAGTACCATTACATTTGATACTAGCCAGAATTCATGAATGCATATGCATATGCATGTTTTCATTTATATGTGCATCCATGTTTTCATTTATATGTGCATCCATGCGATCCCCACTGCACAACCTTCTAGCTACATATTCCTTTTTAAAAGCATCTTTTCCCATGGACGAAAAGTAGACTACAACAGTTTCATCTCTGAGATTTATTCCACAGAAAGAAAGAAATAAAACTAGCAGAATGGCAAGATACATGCCAACTATTGGGTATGAGCCCGGTTACATAGCACTTCCTTCTACAACTCCAGAGGCACAGTAGGCTTAGAGAAGCATTTCACTCTCTAAAAAGTGTTTATATCGCCTACATACCAAGATTACAGGTTCCGTAGAACACAATAATACGAAGATAATATCAATTCTAAATATGAACACACCAAGTGTGCAATTATTCTATTAGCTCATAGAAAAATATCTAATCTAAATTGCCTCTTTTGTGAAAATATAGGGCAGGTGTTGCTATTTGGCATTATATTTTTACTTCACTTATCTTGGTACTACACTTAGTGAAGAGAGAATATTTGGTTAACTGTGAAATTATAGTTATCCAATTGAAGAAAAGCCTGCTGCTTTCACATACTTCTAATTCCTGAAAAATATGAGAAATGCCCAACGATGTCCCCACTGTTATTTAGATAAAGGAAGCTATAAAATGCCAAAATAATTAATTACCCATTTATCTATATTTTTGCCTGAAAGAGAAGAGGTCTTACTGAACTAATTAAAAGTGAAATTAAACTCAGGAGAGCCCACATTACTCATCTTCTCAACTGTCTTCTAGGGAAAATAGAAACTTGCTACAATGTGAAGTTTAGAGATACTTTCTCCAGTTCTCATTGCATTCTCTTCCACTGGTCAAATGGATAATGGTTTACTTTGTCCATACCTGTTAATATTGTGATGTCAGAGAAAGCAGGAAAAGAGAGAAAGGGAAATTACGATAATACATCTTGGATATACACATTTGAATGATTCATTTATGTCTTTTCTGGATGAATCTTCAGATAATTACAATGAATGAAAAAAGCAATTCCTAAAATGCTATCTACTATATTTCATTGATATAACATTATTTAAAAAAAAACATAGAAAGCAAAATTTACCTATCACCCAAGCAGTATCACTGTACCCAATGTGTAGTCTTTAAATGGCAATATCATACAAAGTGTAACAGATAAGTTGCCACATGATAAGAAAGGGTGAAGGTAGGGAGGAATAATGAGAGTGGGTGGTGCTATATAAAAGAGCAATATGAAGGATCCTTGTGGTGATAGAAATGTTCTGTACCTTGACTCTGTCAACGTCACTATCCTGGTTGTGATGTACTATTACAACATCACAGCATGTAACCAATGAGACAAACAGGATAGAGTGGAAATACAATTTTTTTGTATTAATTGGAGATTTACCTGGGAGAGTTCTTGGCTTCACTCAGGAAGGAATTCAAGTGCAAACCAAGAGTGAAACAAAGCACGTTTATTAGAGCAACAGTGACAGCAAAATGGCTGCTCCATAGACAGAGCAGGGCTATCCCATAGGCAGAGTGGCCCAGAGTAGCACTCATGGATTGCTGGCTAGCTGTATTTATACCCATTCTTAATTATAGGCTAAGCAAAGAGGTGGGTTATTCAAGAACTTTCTGCAAAGGGGCAGGGAGTTACCAGAATCATATAAGGTAGCTTCTGGGTCATTGCCATGGCATCATTCATAAACTGTCATGGCACTGAGTATCTTATGCAAATGCATTATAATTAGTATGCAAGGAGCAATGAGAGAAACTAGAGGTCTCTTTTATCACCATCTTGGTCCTTGCTAGTTTTGGCCCGTTTCTTTGCTGCATCCTGCTTTGATTAGCAGGGTCATAACATGCTCACAAATCAAGTCCTACTGATCTCCCACCTCAAAACCATTCTTGCCAAAATCACACACATCCTTGTAGCTTAATCTAATGAATCTTTCACAGTCCTTATCATAGAACCTTTAGATACTGTTGACTACCAGCTCTTTTTCAAGGTATTTTTCTCCATTGCTTTCCACAAAACCACATTCTCCAGATTTCTCTCTTTTTAATCTGTTTTGATGGCTACTTTTAATATGGCCATCCCTTAAATGAGGGCTTACTTCTCAGGGATCTGTTCTGAGCCTTTTCCTGCTAGTCAATATATTCTCCCTGGGATCTTCCACTGAAATGGCTCAACCATCGCCCATATGTTAATGACTATCAAATCCATGGATTCCATGCATACTTCCAATAGCTTCCTAAGTAATTTCAGTGGAATGCTTTACTGGGAAAACTAAATTATTATCCCTCCCATTCCTTAATCTTTCTCCAACAGTGTTGCTTGTTTTAGGAAATGTTCAAACCAGAAATAGAATCTATTACTGGGTCTTTGATCTCTCACCACATGCCCTGGCTGACACATCACCAAATCTTGTGAATTGTAACTCCAAAATCTCTTGAATCCACCTTTATTGCCACAACCCTAATCCATGCCTTCATTTTTCACATCGATTGTTACAACACCTTCCTTAACGACTGCACTGCCTTTGCTCTTGTCCTCCCACTCTGCCTTGCTATGCTGCACATAACAGTAAGAGTGATCTTTTAAAACATAGCTGGTTGTGTCACTCCCCTGCTTAAATCTATTCAATGATTTCTTTTTGTAATGATGTTAAGTCTAATACATGGCTTTATGGTTCTTATTGTTTAGCTTCTGCTTCCCCTCCAAGCCTTTTTTGTTGTTGTTGAGACAGAGTCTCACTCTGTCGCCCAGGCTGGAGCGCAGTGGTGCGATCTCGGCTCAGTGCAACCTCGGCCTCACAGGTGCATGCGATTCTCCTGTCTCAGCCTCCTAAGTAGCTGGGATTACAGGCACCAGCCACCATACCCGTATAATTTTTGTACTTTCAGTAGAGACAGTTTCACCATGTTGGCCAGGCTAGTCTTGAACACCTGACCACAGGTGATCTGCCCGCATCGGCCTCCCAAAGTGCTGGGATTACAGGTGTGAGCCACCATGCCTGCCCGCCCTCCAAGTCTTACCTATTACCACTCTCATACTCAAGCTCTTTTCTCCAGCACTGGAGAGTCTGAGCTTGTTCTTACATCCAATATTTTTATAATCTGTTTTCTCTATAAAACCACATCAAATCCTCCATTATTCTCTTAGCTAACTATTCTATTATTTAACATTTATATCTCATCTATATTTAATTCCTCTAGAAAGCTGTCTCTGAAAGTTTGGATGACTTAGATATTTTCACTCTATGTACATATTACTCCGCACTTCGATCTTAGCATTTATCACACTGTATTATAATGTGTTTATATGTCTATTCTATATTACACTGTAAACTCCAAGATGATATAGGCCATACTCTTGTTCACCATTAAATCACTAGAATTTAGCACAAACACCTGACACATAGTAGGTGCTTAATAACAATTTTCTCATGAAAGGAAAGGAGAGGAAATAAAAGACAGAAAAGAGAAAAATTGTAAAGAACCAGTCAAAAAGACTTACTTCCTAATTAACTGTTTATTAAGTATCACTAGCTCAGAAGACAATCTGGCAGTTGCTTGAAATAATAACTTTGTATGTTCATTTTTAACCTTTCTATTGAAAGAAGAAATATAGTCCTCATCCCCAAATTCTTACCTGTACAACCTTTAAACTTCTGATAAAAGATATAAATTCTTCCAACACCATGGTATTTCACAAGTCTTCCCAAAAGAATATGCTGCAGCAATCTCAATATCAATTAAAGTTGTGATTTTCTAGAAAGACAGTTAAGACTTTATTACTAGCACTAAGTTAATCTCATATAACAGGTCCACTGCTTGTAGGCATGAGGAACATTACCAATTCCTCAGACACATATGTTACTTATGGAAACTTTTTTAAAGCACAATTCCAACTTTTCCCCAACCAATTATTATACTTTTCCTTTTGAAAACATATTTGCCTTATGTATATACTGTATGAGTCTCACAGGTTAATTTTAATTTGTTTAAATATTTCCTTTAATTCATTTTTTAAAAATTTAACATGATAATTCCATTTCAAGGATTCTCATTAAAGTCACTAAGTGGAGGGGGCGGAGCAAGATGGCCGAATAGGAACAGCTCCAGTCCCAACTCCCAGTGCAAGCGCACAGAAGACCGGTGATTTCTGCATTTTCAACTGAGGTACTGGGGTCATCTCACTGGGGAGTGCCGGACAATCAGTGCTGGTCAGCTGCTGCAGCCTGACCAGCGAGAGCTGAGCAGGGCGAGGCATCCCCTCACCTGGAAGCGCAAGGG